>NC_135497.1:372821223-373121223 GCF_052857255.1 Amblyomma americanum | reverse complement strand
AGAGAAGCCTGAACGCCGACGCTGCTTTAATCAGCGATTACGTCACCACTTAAGATGTAGCCCAAAAAGATTTCGCATACTTTACCTGAGAGTTTCACACATTTGGCTCGTTGAAACTCATCGAATTCTAAAACCTCTTCAGTCGCTGAAAAGCACATTGCTGTAATTCGTTCGGAGTCGAACCTTATAAGACCCTTGGCTGGCGAGTGAAACACTACCCTTAGATCATTGAGGCACGTTCGTTCTGCTTGATTAGAGGGAGACCTTGTGTGTCTTGCGGTGTATCACGTGGTTTATAATACCTGTTCATGTGTGCTGATGACTGTGCATAATTAGAAGTAGGTACAATTTAAAAAAGTAGCACATAACCACTAAAGCGGTCGCTTCGTACCATTAAGGCAAAGCTGAAGTGTTAGCTCTCTTTTTCTTGTCGACGAAGTCAGCCCTATGTATAAGTATACTGTTTGGTTCTGTTCTGGTCAACACTTCTAGTCTGGGCGCGTGCAGATCAGTAAGCGCATCTAAGCTCAAAAGTATTTTCTGTGAAATAAGCCGTAGCATGTAATGTGCGGAATTCATCATGTTCTCATGCGCTGCTTCATGCCTCCCAAGCATGGCATTGAAATCTATATGGACAGCTTTCTGTCGGGCCGCGCCGATTCGTAAGCCTCGCAGAAGCTGAAACAAACCGAAGCTAAGTTACTTTGTGGTTCGAGCTGCCATGACGGAAGGTCATAAAAGCTGTTACTTTTTGTGAAAATCGCCTTGCGCCTGTCACTTGGCATTGCTGCGGTAGAAGGGGCGCCAGAAGGGCCCAAGGTAGAAAGGCCGAAAAAGCAGTGCTTGTAAGTGATGAATCAGCCTACTTTTGTCAGCCCTTTTATTCAAAGGTTCCTTGTTGAAAGCCTGAATTAATAACCGGCAGTAAAATGAGTAGTGCAAAATGAGTAGTGTGAAAAGAGTTGTTTTCGTAAAGGTCTCACTCGCGCTGTATCTGAAGCTGCTGCTTTCCATTGACTTTGCGCGTCATCTTATATTCCTCTGCTACGCGCCACGTCAGGTCTCTGGCAACTTGACTTCACTTGGCGACTGGCTAACCTGGCGCGTCGGACGGCCTCCTTCAAGGCTGAGCTCCCCGTACGCGAAATCTCACTCGAAGGCGGCAAGCGACGAGCGACGCCGTCGCGCGCGAAGCATTTTTGCCGTGTCGCTTGCCTCGTATTCACAATTGCATACTGTGGTTTGCCCACTAACAATAAAATTGCGGTGACATTTTATGGGACTTTTTACTAAGCCGGAGTGCACAGACACCGAACGAAAGTAGACCTCCCCCGTGAATCTGGGATGTGACTTGATCGCCGCTGTCGCTACACCGCTGCCGTAGAGAAAATGTTTCTTTTGTCCTGCCTATGCGGAACATCCACAAAATTTTGAGAGAGAGAACATGTTACGGGCGTGTTTACTAAGCTCGAGTGGCCAAGCATGGGAACCGCTGTGCACCTCGCTGGTGCGCGTCGCATGCCGCCTTCGAGATTACCCATTAAGCGACGGAGCGAACGTCGCCTCGTCGCGTCGCTCCGTTTTTCGTGCACATGGAGCCCACTCTTCATTGTGGTCCTGGGATCACCCATGTCGATTGGAGCCTCGCGGCCGGTATGCTGCGTCAGTCGTCCGGATTCATCACATGCGTCATCCTCGCGCGTGTGCCGATGACTTAGCGGGAACTTGCTCGAGTGTTGGCGACCGTCACATCTCCGTAGCGACCAGAGCTCGACTGCCCCTGAACCTATATTTCTCCTCTCATCACCCCGCCAGCCTCTTCTCTCCTACCTGTCGCAACGTCCTCGAAGACTCTCCTTCTTCGCCTGCGAAGGCGGCCGCTCGCCTGGCGCGTCGCTTTCCCGTGCACTTGGAATGGCTGGCTCATCAAGGGGTTGCCGCTGCCTGGTTCCCTGGGAGCGGCCCCCACTCAGGACGCCGCTTCCTTTCATCGGGTACCGGTGGCTCTTCGCAAGCGACGGAGGGCGTGGCGTCCGCGTGAGGCCTGTGAACGACACGCACACCTGGCAGCCGTGCCATGTGATCCGCGGTGAACTCTGACGCTGTACAGGGAGGGAGCTCGAAGATCGAGGACGAACGAGGCGGGAAGGTCGCCAGAAGTAAGACAAGCGCACGGTCCGTCTGCTATCGACAAGCATATGTGTCGTCACAACATCTAGTCGCGCTATTTCGTTATCTAACTAGGTAGCTACGATCAGAACTGAATCTCATCCTCACCCGATGGTACTCCACTGCAAGTTCACATAAACGCCACATCTGATTGGGCAGCTGTATGGCGAAAAAGCGGTGGCATTCCGACAAATAGCCACATTTCGCTAAGAAACTTCGAAGCTGTATAAATCGCTACAAAATGCATAAATCGTCACAAAGGTCATAAAGGCTTCTAATGCTAACGCTTTGTTAAGCGCCTCTTCATGTTTATCGCCCATAAAATTGTTTCCTTGTACAGGGCGAGACAACGTGTACAAACATTGTAAAAGTGGCCAAAAGGCACCATAAAGCATTATGATTATTACAAATACTCACCTGGACTGCCCAGCAGATCACCTACTACGGAGGTTTAGACTAGTTAACACGGAAAACTTCGATGATTATCGCCTTCGTTCAATGTTAACACAACAGGAAGCGACAAACTCATCTCCTAACTAATCTGACGGTCTCGCAGAAATGCCCACTATTATGCAAATAGACATTCCAGTCAAACCATGCCCTTACTTTGAGGGCTGTTATGTATTTAGAATTTCAGAGGTGTTCAGCTTAACAGTTATACAAGCATTAGATGTTTGTTTCTGTTTCATCAAGTTTGTTTCTGTTAATGATACTGTATAAAAGGCGTCCAGTATCTCGCATCTCGGCAGAACCAGGCCCGGGACCGACAGGGAGATATTGTGCGGTAGCGTAAGGAGCGCGTTGGGACCTTTTCCCGGTGCTGTTATGCTGCTATCACACTATGTCGTACTTGGTGTGTTGTGTATTTCTTGTGACAATCCTGGTATGTGTGGTTACGTTAAGGTGTATGATTAAACATGACATATCGTACGCAGTCATTGATTATCGAGTCATTGTGACTGAGCAACATTAATTGGTGACTGGTGTTGATGGAAGCATGGTGTCCTGCATAGTGATGAGTTTGTGCATGTGGCTTGCAATGCGTTTGACTAAGCATGACATGCGATGCGTGTTCGTGAAGTGCATGTTATGACTCATCGTGACTAATTAGTTTGATGGTGATTGCTATCCACAGAACTATTGTATGTTGTTCTTTATTAATAAATAACAATGGAAGGAAAAGATGTTGCTAGCCGCAGCTTCTGCCATCGAAACCTGAAGCACCTGAGCTGCAGCTGGCGTGAGTAAAAGGACGGGAAGAGGAGGAAAATGGGGGCAGCGATAGTAATAAATGACCGATGCCATGTAAGAGAGCCGTGTGCGACACGTGTGAGATCATATCGTGGCTTAACAATACTGCCATGTTTAACTAAGACAACACAATGACGTCATCATATCTTAGGGGTTGATGGATTGACGTCGTCAAACCGGCCCAACGGGCTCCTTTGCTATTACTAATTCCTTTCAGAACCGACGGCAGCTAGTCTGTCGCTGATTTTCGCGCCAGTTTTACTGATATTAATGCTGGTGTTCCTCAAGGCTCTATTCTCAGCCCTTTGTTGTTTAATATTTGTTAATATTCTAGTTAACACCGTACCTGGTCGTTTATTTCAATACGCTGATGATATGGTTATTTCCTGTGCAAAGCACTTCTCTCATGCCATTAATGATTTCCAAGGTACTTAAATAAATCTTATGGACTGGTTTGCACACCATCTTATAACCATTAACGTATCCAAAACTTGGCTGATATGCTTCTGTAACCCATTCAAGGAACTGACGCTTGACCGTTCTATACTTTTGCACACATCTGACTGTGCCCCCTGCTCTTGCTGTGCACCGCTGGTTTGTGCCTCCCGTGTAAAATATCTTCGTTTGTTGTTTAATAGTGACTTGTCTTGGAATTATCACCTTAATCCTGTGTGTCATGAATTATGTGCCGTTTCCTGTGCGCTCTTAAATGGTAAGATACCACATGCCATTTTCTGTTCGAAAAATAATGATGCCCGCCTTGGGATACAGTGTTTTAAAATGTGAACAGTTTACGGGCACTGTGTACTTCGTTGGCAATAAAGTAACTCTGTCTTGCGCTCAATCTTAAAAAAAGTTCTTGTGATTTCGAACTTTGAAAGGAGTGTGATGATTTTGGTTTCTTAAGACTTCCAGACTTTGTCTCCTATTTGGACCAGTTGTGCTAAAACATTTTTGATGAAATATGTATAAAGTTGAGTATATTAAGGGTAGATGCCTCAAGATATGCTGTTCTGCGGTCTTCCACTCGTTATGCTAAAAGAACTCAGGAATTATATGTATGTATCTTTATTGTTAAATGCGTTGCCGTCAAATGCATCCAGTATAAATACAGATTATAAACTGAAGCTATTGCGTTCATGCTTTCACCTCGCAATCCAATTTCAAATTGAAATTTTTGCTACGCAGCTTTATTCTCTCATCTCGTCAGCCATTTAATGGTCATATTTTCTTGTGCTTTTAATCCCGTGTAGGTGCTGATATAGTGTTGGTGTTCGTATGGTTTGATGCATCTGGCTTTTTTTTTACAGTAATGTCTGTAATAGCTTTGTTATAAGCCATTTACGGGGTACAACGGGAGCCGTAACGCCCAACGTTAGAAGAGCGTGTTGTCGGGCAAGTTGGCTTTGCATGATAAGGAAGAAGTTAGCGTAAAACTTAGACAGAGACTGAGAACGAACACACCAGACGACAGACGAACGCTACTACCAACTGTTTATTGGGGCGTAACACCCGGAATATATAGCCGAGCATGCAGACAGTTGGAGGCACACACGTCATACACCCGCGTTGTGACAAGGCGAAAGCGTATCCAGAAACGCACATTCAGAAGAATGAATCTGCAAGGAAGGATGACTCGCGCAGCGATCAGATAGCCTTTTGATGTGGAATTCCTCAAGCACAAGCCGCGCTGTAACATCGGCGCTCCTGCCCAGAATCTTAGTTTTCTCAAAACGTGCCCTACACGTGCGGTCACAGTAAGAAATATGCCGTACAATATTAGCCGTTCTGTCGTTGTTTTCTAAGTTTCTATCATGCTCCCGTAGCCGGTCATTAATGCAACGGCCAGTTTGACCTACATAAGAAGACCCACAAGAAAAGGGTACACTGTACACCACCCCTGTAGAGCATTTGACATAAGAAATGCCATGTTTCTTTTTGCAGCCATTCTCACAAACGCCAGAAATGCGTCGGCAAAGCTTTGAAAGCTTTTTGGGGGCTGAGGAGACGCGGTGCACGCGGTGCCTGCCGGCAACCTTCTTGAGGTTGTGTGAAACTCGGTGAACATATGGAACAACCACCGGCTTTGATATCGAGAAATCGGGTCTTCTTTTTTGAGCGCCTTTTTGTTTTTGCAGGAGGGTTTCAGCGACGGCAGAAATAACCGGACCAGGGACGCCTACCGCCAAGGGGCGGGAAACCTGATTATTGACACTCTCCTGCATGCTATGAGGGCACGACTTAAGAAGGGCAGACTCCAGGCAGAGTGACACAATAGCTCTTTTCACAACTTTCGAGTGTGAATAGTCGTATCTCAACAACTCTTTGTTGGCACGGGGGGAGTACATCCAACACATGTGGCTACCACAGAACCTATAAGCTTTAAGTCCAGGAACGTTGACTGTTGATTATCAGGCAATTCATGCGTAAAAACCAACCCTCGTCCTAATTGATTAAAAACAGTTAAAATCTGTGAACTGCACTGACATCGCACAGTACACGGCTTTCTTTTTTTTTTCTCAGAGGCAGTGTCGCATTCAATTAAGTCTCGACTGAAGAGCGACTATTGCGAGTTGAAATGTTTTATTTGTATGAGACAAAAAGTTGATTATGCGCTGTTGTATTTGAGGTATATGTTTCGTGATATAATTTCGAGTCTGCGAGTAATGTTCGACATACAAGACGCATTGTGCTCATGACGCACGCGTAATAACTGCCGTCGGTGTTTTCCCCTCACATATCAGCATCTGTTGGAACGCAGTGTTGTGACCATGCGACTAGAGACACTGCTGATAGAACGAAACCAAAACGTCGTGACGTTTCATCAAGCGCTCGATACAGAAAATAAATTCGGAGGTATAGACGTCTACGCGTAGACAAAAGGACCCACACATATTAAAACTGCGTTATACGCGTGAGGAGTTGCCCTCACTGTGTCCTTGTGTATGGAGACCTGCATCAGCGCATCCTCGCCATTAAACAAATATGCAAAACACAAATTGATTTGTATTCACTGTCGTGAAAAAATTGGCAGTGGCTTAGCTCGGCTATGCCAGAATATACGTAGCGAGAGGTACGTTTCCCTGGCTGAGCTTGTCTTTCGGAAACTTGAATGGTGTGATCAGTCCCACGACGGGCCTTCACATCCTCTTCTGTTGGCTCCCGTTGCCTGAAGCCTTCAATAGGATCCATTTCGGCGGCTATGCGCCGTCTATTACGCTCGGCAGTCTGGCATCGCCGTTTGGCAAGGCGTTCCTCTCTCTCATCCTTCGGGCGTTTCCGCCGCTGCTCTCTTCTCCTTCTTACGCTAATTCTCTCTTTGTTGAGTAGCCAGGTGCTAGGCGACAGCGTCAGGATCGGAAGAGTTAATCTTCTCTTGTCTGTACCGCCGTTTAGCAGCGGCTGGACTCTCCTTCTCTGCATGCATGTCAAACGTTGTGATACAGACGCCCCCTACATCTTCACATGCGCAGAATCGCGTATAAAAGGCGAAGCAGGGTTTGGGGGATAGAGCGGCGTACGGCGACGAAGAACGCGGCACAGCTGTGGGGTCTCTCTCGTTACCATGGTATCGGCGCATGCGCACAACTGCTCATTCGCGTGACGTCGCGCTTGGCTCCTGCGGCGGGCGCGCGGCCGCGGCGACGGCGAAGCGCCCGCCGCACCTTGCTCCTATCCGGTAGCCATCGTAACGGCTCATGCGCACAACTTTCCTCTCCCGTGCATCGCGAAATGCTCGACTGGTAGCCCAGTGTGGCTCTTGCTACAAAAGTTGAGAAGGCTGTGCAGGAATATCCGACTGTGTAAATGTACGAGCACACTGTTGGAAAAACCTGCGGCAAGCCGCTGGCGGCACTATTCGCGGCGCGAAAGAGGCTACCACACTGACCTCGAGGAGTGCGCGGGAGAACGCCGCCGCGCAAAGCTCTTTTCATGCCACACCGGTCGAGGTCCTTACTCGTGGAGGGGCACGCGCGGCTCCATTGCCACCTCTGGAAGGTAACTTTGGTAAGAGCCAAGAGGTGGCGACACAGATGCTGCACACGTGACTAATTCGGGTGCCCATCATTGGTTGCTTCATGGCGCGCGGCAAGGCGCCGAAGATGGCTCCTCGCCCCATCCTTCGGGCGGCAGATCAAGCCGCCGCCGCGGCAGGTTTCGCGGCAAGCGGCTTGCCGCCGCCGGCGTGCCGCGCGCGTTTTGCCGCCAGTGTGTCCGTACCTTAATGACGTCTGGTCTGAGTGCGCATTGCTCCGTTGAGAGGTGCGAGTAGTTCCCGCTTGTTTTGAACTCTTGGTCAATGTCGGAGTTCATGTATGGTTTCTACTCCAGAACTAACTTCTTTCCCCTTCTCTCTGCAGGTAAACCGCTTACAATCTGCAGCAATACCAGCGACGGTGACAGCGGCCGGTCTTCCGGTTTGAACTGCGACCGGCACCCAGCAGATAGCTATGCCACATTCGATGCAGTTTCAGGGCACGAGGCGATTAGGTGGAAACAGCGAAGGATATGGCGCGCCGTTTCACGGTGGCTCCCGGCCACCAGGCTTTTACACTGGACGCCCTCCGTTTCGTGACTGGCGGCCTCCATTGCTTGGCCCTCGTGGTCGTCCACCCTGGAGCTGGAGGCCAACTTACTGGCGTCCCTTCATGCCCGGGCGACCTCCATACACGCCGCCACGGCCGTTTGGTCCACGCCCCGGCGCCCACAGCGGATGGGGACCGTCACCAGATACATACACGGACTGCGTTGAGGAGAACCGTAACGGATCCCCTCGTGAAACGGGTGTGCCGTCAGCCACTGGTGTACAGCAACCGGGCCTGCCGTCGGGCCATCATGCAGACGCCTACACTCCGTTGCTGGAGTGCACGAGCGCAACTTTCGTGAAGGAGCCGTCGCCAGAACAGACGAAAAGTGATCGCTCCAAACGTGTGCTGATTAATTTGCCAAGGCTCGACACGCACGTCGGAGGCATCCCAGCAAAGCGGCTCAAGCCCCATGATCCTGAAAGTCCGGCAAGGCTGAGCGCATGCGGCGATCACAGAGACTGTGAGCAAGAGGACGCTAAAGCTGAGCGCGGGAAGGGCGTCGGCACCGAAACGCCAGCTGACTCCATCGCCAAGGTACGGCTTCCGCACGGAGATCGGACTGGGATTAACAGCAAATATGAAGCCGCCAGGGTACAACTTTCACCTCTAAAACCAAGAGATCCCTGGCACAGTAGACACTCAGACACAAAGACTATCTCGCGCAAGCTGAAATCTGTTGTACGCGTTCCAGAAAAGAAAACTGTGAGCAGCAAAGAACCCGCGGTTTGCAACAGCATATCGATGAAGAGTGGAAATGAGAAAATAGGGCATAATTCAGTGCCAGCAGAGCTTCGCAGTGCATTTTGTAAGCGTAGAGCTGAGGAGATGGAGCCCATATTATCGACTAGTGGTTTGCAGCAGTGCTGCTCCAACTTTAGTGCTCATCTTATCCTGGTTGCTAGGGCAGACAGCACCACGAGCAAGCATACAAAGCAGACTGTGAACTGGCGGAGTTCGCCGACGCTAACAAATACACGAGGAATCACTGCTGCGAAGGCTACAGGAGCAATTACTCAAGCGAAGGATAAACGAGGCACCTCAGAATCGGAGGTTGCACTAGGCACCTCAGAATCGGAGGTTGCACTAGGCACCTCAGAATCGAAGGTTGCACTAGGCACCTCAGAGTCGAAGGTTGCACTAGGCACCACAGAGTCGAAGGTTGCACTAGGCACCACAGAGTCGAAGGTTGCACTAGGCACCACAGAGTCGAAGGTTGCACTAGGCACCACAGAGTCGAAGGTTGCACTAGGCACCACAGAGTCGAAGGTTGCACGAGGCACCACAGAGTCTAAGGCTACACGAGGCACCACAGAGTCTAAGGCTACACGAGGCACCACAGAGTCTAAGGCTACACGAGGCACCACAGAGTCTAAGGCTACACGAGGCACCACAGAGTCTAAGGCTACACGAGGCACCACAGAGTCTAAGGCTACACGAGGCACCACAGAGTCTAAGGCTACACGAGGCACCACAGAGTCTAAGGCTACACGAGGCACCACAGAGTCTAAGGCTACACGAGGCACCACAGAGTCTAAGGCTACACGAGGCACCACAGAGTCTAAGGCTACACGAGGCACCACAGAGTCGAAGGCTACACGAGGCACCACAGAGTCGAAGGCTACACGAGGCACCACAGAGTCGAAGGCTACACGAGGCACCACAGAGTCGAAGGCTACACGAGACATCACAGAGTCGAAGGCTACACGAGGCACCACAGAGTCGAAGGCTACACGAGGCACCACAGAGTCGAAGGCTACACGAGGCACCACAGAGTCGAAGGCTACACGAGGCACCACAGAGTCGAAGGCTACACGAGGCACCACAGAGTCGACGGCTACACGAGGCACCACAGAGTCGAAGGCTACACGAGGCACCACAGAGTCGACTGCTACACGAGGCACCACAGAGTCGACGGCTACACGAGGCACCACAGAGTCGAAGGCTACACGAGGCACCACAGAATCGAACGCTACATATGTGCCACCACTTTCATCGTTTCCTTCATCGAATGTCGACAACGTCAAGTGTGCAGAGCCTGCTGTCTTTGATAATGAATGGCGCAGTCAGACTGACAGTGCTCGGTGTTCCCACAAGTCCACGTGCATAGGTACCGACCTCTGCTTAGAATATGTGAAAGCCTGTGCGCATGATATGCATAAATCTATATTGGCGGCCTCTTTTGCACAGAAAGAGCTCGCAGACAACCGACCTTTAGTGCATAACTATCATTCAAGCACGCCAAATCAGTACTCTGCTGATTCGACAGATGACTTTTCAATTGTTCCTTTGGCTTCCTTTTTAGGGCCGGAGACGGATGGCGCGGCTGTTATTCGCCAATGGCTGGAGAACAATTCGAAAAGCGGGTGCGCTGTTCCTGATCGACATCAAGAGAGGAATGTCCAATCCCAAAGTGGTGCTAACTTTTTGCAGCAGAATTCTGATTTCGATGCGCCTATTGATTATACTCCTCAGCACGATAGTAAAGCTGATCTCGGTAAGCCTACTGAATCTATTTCCCAGCGCGATAGTGACGCAGAAACTGAGTCCATCGCATCAGTAGACGCTGAAGATGACTGTGTAATTGTTAATGTCGAGAACCTCTCTTACGAACCCAACATATCCGAACGGCGTGGTCGTGCGACTCTATCTGCGACTTCATCGTTGCCAGATGAGTCGCAGTGCTCCACACTTCAAAGCGAAGGGACACTGCTGCTACCTGCGACCTACCCACCTAGCGCCCGAGGCACTGGCAGCCCTGCGCAGGACATTATGTTTGAAATAGGTGCACACACGGCACTTTGCATTCTGGACTTCTGCCGAGACCGGCAGGCAACCAGTCAAGTGTGTGAAATATACATGCGTGGCAGGAACACCAAACAAAAGGAGCTTTCTGCCGCAGCAATACGCAAAGTGGTGTGTGCTGCACTCGAGAGAAAGCGCGTGGTATGGAAAGGTTCTATGGGTGTCCTCCGAAAGTTGGCGCGGTTGCAGTGGACACTACAGGCCGGCTATGGCCCGAGGATACGGGAACTTAAAGAAATGGAAGATAGATGGCACGCTAGGTGTCAAGGCATTCCGTTAACTCGGCGCTAAAGACTAAGGTGATCACCCTCACTATATGGTCAGTGGCCACTGCGGCGAGAACCATTGCATTGACATTTCACCACAGTAGTTTTTTTCCTGCGTGATACTGTTTATTGTCGCATTGAATGTTTGTCCAGTCGTAATTTTGTTGTATTGGCTTCCACAGCATTTTTCACCAATTTTCCTCTCGGCGCACAATGTTTTCGTTCTCAACTAATTTGTCATTTTCGCTGATGCGTGAAAGCAAGTGACAACAGAACTTTCATGCACTAGAAGTAGTAACAAGCGAACTAATATATATATGCTACCTTGTGCCACTATACGGGAGCATCCCGTACGACAGACTCGAGATGGGAATACCCCACAGGAGACCACTACACCTGACGCCTTTGCACAAAATTTACCAAGAACTCTATAGAAGTCTTGCCTGGTCACTCAGAGCGCTCTGTGTCGCATTTCCGCTCCTAATCCAGCACGTCGTTGATGTGCTGAGAGAAGTTGCAAGCACACTGCACATTGCAATGCCGCGTTTTGGGTCTGTTTTCTCTTTACGTTAGAATGACAACTCGCATGTTTGGCGATGAAACGTACAGTATCTTTACTGCACTGACTGTCGCCTGACGGCCTAAAATATGCCTAATCTAGTTATGCACCAGCACAAGCTTCCCAGTCGACCATGTCTTAAATTTACCTGGCATGTTTTCTAGCTTCCAGCCTCTTGCGATAACGCACAAAGGTTCTTTTAAGCTCCTGCCATCGCTTGGCTGGAGTAATAATTTTCACTTAGTTTGAAGTATCCTTTAGTGTCGTGCGATGCCAAAGCAGCTTTGGAAACAATGTCCAACTGTTGGGCTAGTGCATCAGTCATTTTTGGATTTCAGCTTGGTGTCTTGTGGTGTGTGCCCCCCACCCCCCCTTGTGGTCCTTCGTCTTTTTTCAGTTGCTTCATCGAACATGTGCCAACTTGCGCAGCTTTCGACTCTTCTGCAGTGTTAAATGAATCTTTTTCAGAATTTTGTTTTATTATTGGACCAAAAATAAAACCCCAAGAGCGGACGCAAGTCTGCAGCGCCTCTACACTTGGCGTCTGCGGCCTGAACATTACTGCGCGGGTGTACGTCATTTTTGCACTAATCTCGTTTCTGTCGCCTATGCTCGACGCTGTTCGCTTCTTGGCTATATGTGGCGCAAGGTTCCGCATCGAAAGCCATCGTGACGCGCCTTCTGTCCCGGCGGCGAGGTCAGCGACAGCAGCCGCGAGCTTCACCGCGAAAGCTGCTGTCAGCCTTGGTATGGTTTCCACGGTGTCGCCTGCAGAAATGAGCTTCCGCATTTTTCTAAGAGAGCCTTAAACCTTTTACTAGCTGCTCTGTCATGTAGTCCGTGGCAAAACTTTTCTTCTATTGGCGCAGTGGCAAACCCTTCATGGTGTGGAAATCCGCGCTCGCGTCGTCTCCTAGCCATCAGTGTTTACGCGCGCGTACGGCAGACATTCCTCGTGACTGTTCTATGTCTCGAGGTTTTAGGGCGCTCCTATTTACTTGTCTGCCTCTTATGCTGCAATAAAAATAATAGTTCATATCCAGTATGTAATGCGTATGTCATGACGTCCGCCGTCGGTCTTCGGCACTGAAGATTCTTTGAAAGGCATCGTAAAGAGACACTGAGAAATTGAAGTTCGCTTGTATAGGTAAACGCCAGCTCATAAACACAAAACAGCACCACTCTTTCTGAAAACAAAGCTCCTGTGAGGTAGAAAAGAGCAAGAACTAAAATACAGCTACCGCCGCCATGGGCAATCTCGCATGTACAAGCGTGAAAATGAAATAGGAGAAAAATAACCACAGATCTCTGAGGCTGACGAAAGTGAATGAAGGTTGTGAGTTTAATTGATATTGAAGAATATACGGTTTGTTTTGAAGCCACTAGCGCACTTTTATCACACGAGGAAGATTGAAAAAAGCCAACCTGTACGTGGAAAGTCAAAGAAAACCTGCAATAGGTGGCGCAACAGGAGGCCAGCTGAGTTTCGGTATGTTTTGGGGTGTTTTGCGGCTGTGCGCTCTACGCGCCCACAGGGTTTTGCTATGCGTCTCGATTTACAAGGACGGAGCAGCAAAGATCCCCCCCCCCCCTTTCCTCTCTATGTCCTCTTCGGACGAAGTGCTTGCAACGGTACGCAACTTTTACAAGGAAATAGAGCTGTGTATAGCCAATGTTCAACGTGCCTCCTCATTAGCAAACGCACCGCTCGGCGTGTTCGCATCGTCAGCCTACCAAGACGCTGGGCTGCATAACCAGCCTTTGGAGGACTATTATTACAAAATTTAAATAAGCACGCACCTACTGCAGTCGCTGCATGTCGGTCGTGACTGTGGCTCGACGGTGACAGCCACGCTGCCGACTCTTCGGCGCTAGGACTTTCTTGCCAGACACACCGCCTCAGCCCTCAAAAGCATCGCACGCTGTGTGGGGTTGAGGTCGCTGAATGCAGGCCGCAGTTCTTTGCGAGAACTTCGTTTTTGATTCGGGAACGGTACTCATCGTAACGTTGGTGCAAATGTAAACGTAGCGACAACTGCTGATAGCGGACTTCAACCTCCGGCCGGCAGTAGTTTTCATTTCGGCTGCTGCTAGGCGAGAGCGCAGCGCTCGACGCCAGCAATCACAGAGTCCTCGTTTCCGCTTTCGCCACTTTCCGTCACTCTTCTCCTATTCCGTCATCAGAGAGTCCTGAGTTTGAATCGTAGCGGCGAGAAAAAGGTTTTCAACCTTGAATCCAAATTGGCGATAAACGCACCTTTCGCTGCCGGACAAGCAGCAACAAAGCCAAAATTCTGAACTACCGGATTTTAGTAACAAAAAAATGATAGCGTTGTCCTAAGGGTCCCTTTAAACACAGCGACTATAAGTTACATGTCAAACTACAACGAACGGGTCGCTGCCGTATATGCAACTGAATGCAGCCGCCCAGCGATTGCACATTGCCGTCAGCAGTTTGAATGGGCCTTTTTTTTTATTTGAAAATACTGTTGGCCGTGGGGCTTTTACAGTGGTGGGGCGTGACACTTGAGGATTAACATGTTTCATTTCATTATACAAAAATACGAAGTCATCGTCATCTCCACAATCGCCACCGCGGTGGCTGAGTGGTTATGGCGCTCGGCTGCTGGCCCGAAGGATGCGGGTTCGATCCCGGCCGCGGAGGTCGAATTTCAATAGAGGCGAAGTTCTAGAGGCCCGTGTGCTGTGCGATGTCAATGCACGTAAAAGAACCCCAGGTGGTTGAAATTTCCTGAGCCCTTCACTACGGCGTCCCTCAGACTGAGTCGCTTTGGTACGTTACACCCCCATAAACCAAACCAATCATCTACACAATCATTTTTCTTGCAGCTTAATGGTTTTTTTGCTACAGAATCAATGTTAATAAACATGAACTTTAAAAACAGCTATTTATGCCCTCCATCTACATAATCAAGTTCAGTTTTTCTTTTCGCTCTGTCAGTAGGTTTTGTGAGGAATTGATGCATTATTTATTACTGTTAAACTTTAAGGCTATTGCGCATGCTCAACATCGCACCAGTGAGAAAATTTTCCCCCAGAAAACTGCGAAAACATGTAGTTTCATCGCTCTGTGGCTATAACAACAGAGGGAGTGAATGCCAGAGGTGATATATAGTTGGGAGGTGAGGGAGAAAGAAATACGGCATAGTCATTGCGCGGTTTGTTTGTTTTTTCACTTTTTTCGAGGCGCATGGGTGGTCGATTATAATTAGGGGCCATGACGGAGCCTCGAAGGAATGGTCTGCACGCACTGTAACAGCATGTAGGCATTATTTGAACGTGACGGGTTAAATTTTAAACGGAACAGAGTAATTTTATCCGACGAGTTGTTTTCATAGCATTGCCATACAAACTAAAGTTTATTGCTGCCATTATTCAAATCACCCTGGGGCCGCCGCGGTGGCTCAGTGGTTATGGTGCTCGGCAGCTGATCCGAAAAACGTGGCTTCGATCCCGGCCGCGGTGGTCGCATTTCGATAGACGCGAAATTCTAGAGGTCCTTGTACTGTGCAATGTCAGTGCACGTGAAAGAATCCCAGATGCTCTAAAATATCCGGAGCTCTCCACTACGACGTCCCTCATAGCCTGAGTCGCTTTGGGACGTTAAACCCCGTAAAACCAAGCGAGTGAATCGCCCCACCACAATAACGAGTGAAATAAAGTTATGGTCTGATACATATTTCCTTTCGTGGCTCTGTTGTGGGAAAACTTTTTAAGACTGTCGATATTTTGTTCAATGAAGAGGGCTAAGTCGGGCTTGATGGTGGATGTTGATGCAAATGACTGGACAGCGCCAACGGTACACAAGAGAACGCAGACACCAGCGCATGTGTATGTGTTCTTTTCTGTCCCGTCTGTTAGCGCATTTCAGTCCTTACCAGCAGCATGTATTTTTTTGTTTGCCGATATTCCAAATAGTTCAAAAATATTAAGTTCGCAAGCAAAAATTTGATACTCGCGCATCCTAAGGTTCTCGCGCTGAAAGAACAAAAGTCACTCGCTTCTTTTCGCCAGCCTCCTCTCTTAGTTTGCCCAACAGCCATTTTTCAGGCGCCAATACACGCCGCGAAGGCCGGCCATGACCATGTGGATGGATTACTGAGCAGAAAAGAACGACGTCAGAGGCATGTTTGGCAGTCCATGTTCTTGGTGCTGGCTGGCTCCCCTCTCGAGCCCACAGAGGAAATAACTGTATTTGTACTCTGGTGCTTCTTTGTGCGGACGGAAAGAATTTCGAGCCGTGAAGAAAAGAGATTGAGGGGGGGGGGAGAGATGGGCGCTGAAAGGACCATTTATACCGCGAAGAAAAGTTCTGGGAACCTGGAAGAGCTTCAAGCCACGAAGAAAAGTCACCGAGAGCGCCGCAGTACTCCGATTGCCATAAACCGGCTCCCGCTTCCAACACGTGGTCGAGCGCCCGTAGCTGGCGCCGATGTCTAGCAGGGACAGATATCGGCGCCTCGTCGAGGTTCGGCGGCGTCTCCTGCAGTGGGCATGTGCCGACAGGTTCTGTCGTATGTTAAAGGGGCCATGACATGGTCGTTCTTCATATTGCAGTTTTCTGCTTCAGTAACTAATACAAAAGCTTATGATTTAATTTCCGAAATTTCTCTGCCCTGGACGCGCTGTATATTCTAAAAAATGCGATCGAAATTGAGACCGGGAGACTCCTCCCCCCGGCAGCGACCGCCATATTCAATGCTGTCGTGACGTCACTAGGGAATGCACGGAGCAACGTCGTCTGCTCTCGTTGCTGCAATATATGCAGCGAGGTCTCATTCCCCCCTGTACTTTCGCGGGCGATCGAAGTAGCAGTCGTCCCTCATATGACTGGTGCCGCAAAAGCGATAATAAGAGTAACGCGGTTTTTCTTCGGTATAGGTAGGGGCCGGTCACACTATAGGTCGATGCGAAGGCGATCGCCGCTCGGTGGGCTGGTCGGTATGCAAATGCCGTCGCTGACGCACTGGTTTGTCACGCTAGACCGACGACGACGCCAGCACGATCAACGACCGTGTATTTTAGTAATGTTAAGAGTCAGCATAGTGGGAACCAGAATAGTTTGGTAGGGGACTAGTTGCTATGACATTCTATAAACTTACGAATCTTAAAACTTATTGGACATCATGCTAGCCACGGCGACATACGCGATGTGCGTACACCAGCAAATATGTGCTTTCAATTCGTGCCTGCGCATAGAATCGATCGGCGAGGCAAGCGACACGGACAGAAAACGCCGCACGACGGTGTCGCTCGCCGCCGTCGCCTGTGCTTGTGCGGCCGAGCGAAAGCTTCACGCCCTGTGAGGCAATGGGCGGAAAAACTGCGCTTGTGTACCTTACCGGTATCAAAAAAAAACCGAAACGAGCGGATTAATATATCATGTCTTCACACTTTCTTGCTAATCGGTGAGGAACGTTTGCCATATTATTGAATTTCAGTCGACGGTGGACCGCTGGCCCCTTTCGTGACGAGGCCTATCGAGTACGCAGGATTCGTGTGTGCAATTTCGGCGATTGCGGACAGCGAATTCGGAAGTTTTTGCACCTGCAAATAGCTCTAGAGCGTAGTTCTGGCTACAGTGCCCGCGAAGAGACGACTGCCTACATCGCAGGACGCGAGTACAATAAGGGGGAAGTGCCGATATGTGACCCGGACTGCACAGCATGTGCAGAAGGCAGCCGGCAGCAGCCGTCGATCGGCGTCGACTGTGGACAACAAATCTGGCTATCTTCATTAATTCAAGTAATGTCCGAACGTATTTTCAGCTACAGTGATATAAAGTTAAATTTTGGCAACATAAGAGAAAGCAGATGCAATTAGCGGGAAGCGCCGGTATCCTACGTGAAGCGTTTCCCAAGCAGGCGATATAGCATAATCGGTGCTATCTTATTTCAGTGTTATCATGATGTGTAAATGAGTCAAAGTGCAATTTGTGAGCAAGAGAACGTAATATTTAAGATAAGGAGAACCCACCTTGCGTTTTATGCCGCGCAATTAAACGAGCAGTATTGTTTGCGCACAGCCATATGTAAACAACCTCAGCGCGGGGCTGCAGTTGTAATCGTCGCACTCTTGGGGCGACGATTACAACTCACAGCAAAAGGCTAAATGTTGTACTATTATTTTGAAGCACTAATTTAGACGGCGGCGACTATTCATCGGTGCGGGCAGTCAAAGCATTCGAGTAGCGTAGGGTTTTGCAAGCGCTTTAATTGGTTCCTGCAAAAGGGTTCTACGAGTGGAAGGAAATGTAATGTTCTACTTAAAACGCGAACATGCAGGGGGGAAGTCGTCGCGCTCGGCACTTTTCTCAGCTCCTTTCGTGCCTCAAGGCTGCTGTAGTATCACCTTTTGATAATTTGAGTTTAATTATCGAGCCGATGAATGGCGGACAAGAAGTTGGTAGCTAGCTACAAAACGCCGCGGCTTTCACGGCGCACATCGGCGAAGGCATGCACGGCACGTGCCGCTTTTCACATACGGAAGCTCTTGATGCTCAAAAGAGACCATACTCATAACATAAAAATAGCATGTTTCTCAGCGTAAATAATAAAGCGGGGGTCCATCGATTTCTGTTTCCTCAACAATCACAAAACGGGCGCCACGAGAAAGTCCGCTTTCCCAGGGATCACTCAGCTCGCGTACTAAGCTGAAGGCTTGCGAAAAGAAAACACGGAAAATGCATTTTATTTCGATAAACGAAAAAAGAAAACTTTTCGAGCGACCGCCGTCTACGGTGTGCATGCAAGCACCTCTACAGCGCGCAGCAGACGACGCGGGCGGGTATGCCCCTGTGACGTCAGCGATAAGAGGTTGCCAGACCAGCAAGCAGTTCGCAGAAGAAATGGAGAAAACTCGTTTTAAAAGTATTTACCGCACAGAATCAACTGAAAATTCGGGGAATTGTAATTTAACCTGTTGGGAATTAAAGGCGATAAGGAGGGTATGCGTCAAGTGCTCCCGTATGTGAAAAGCGGCACGTGCCGTGCATCCCTTCGCCAATGTGCGCCATGAAAGCCGCGGCTTTTTGTAACTGGATACCAATTTCTGGTCTGCTATTCAATCGCTCGATAATTAAACTCAAATTATCACTTGCAAGGTGCACTAGAGTAACATTGAAGCATAAAAGGAAAAGGGAAAAGTGCCGAATGAGACGACTTCCCCGCTGCATGTGTGCATTTGTAAGTCGAACATACATTCCCTTCGGCTCGTATAGAACCCTGTTGCAGGAACCCAGCGCTTGCAAAACCCTACGCGACTCGAATGCTTTCACTGCCCCCACCGATGAATTGTCGCCGCCGTCTAAATGAGTGCTTGAAAATAATAGTACATCATTTAGCGTTTACTGTGCGTGCGCATTGTGGCCCAGGAATGCGACGATTACAACTGCAGCCCCGCGCTGGGGTTGTTTACATAGTTTTCTGGAAAAGCAGCGCTGAACAGACGTGGACAGAGACGAGGCGACAAGGACGGGCGCTGAACTGACAACAAATTTTATTGAATGGATTCACACTTATAAACGTAGTGTAGCAACCGTTCGCGAATGCTTAGAAAAGTCAGCTCTTTAGGTGAAAGGGCGATAGAGGCTGTGCTGACGCAGCCCTCTCCCAGGCTATATATCTGATTTGATTCTGCTATTTCTCTAGTCATATGTACACTGCTCTTTCTGATTATGGAGGTGTCATCGAGTGCAGGAGTACAATCTAGGCAAGTGATACAGTGACTTGCGAGGAAGCCTTCAAAATCTTTTCCCTCGCGTGCATTTTTCACGTTCAAGGCATGCTCTCTTAACCTCTCGTTCACGCATCTCCCAGTGTGGCCAACATACGTCTTTCCACAACTTAACGGAATTTTGTAAACTACACTTTCTGTGCAATCAACATAAGGCCGCCTATGTTTTTTGCCACAGCCACGCTGCTGGGTCGCCTCCGGATTAGGGATCCTGCAAAGCTTGGACAGCTTGTGAGGGGCAGAGAAGACCACTTTCACGTCGTAACACTGGGCTACCTTTTTCAGATTGTGCGAAAGTGAGTGTATGTAAGGTATCACAGCTACCTTCTGCCTGCGCTGTGCGCGGCTATCGCACGTATGCACCTTGCTGCGCATGTGTTTTAGGCAGCTTTGAGCGACTGAAACCAGGAGGTGGTGCGGGTACCCAGTGCTAAGCAGTCTATCTGCTTGACGATTGAATGCTTGTGACATCAGATGCGGGCAGGATTTGCCGAGAGCGTTCTTGAGGCAAGACATGGCAATAGCTCGTTTAACGAGCTTGGAGTGGGCGGAGTTGAACGCCAGAAGTGGTTTGTTGGCGCGCTGTTCATAGCACCAGCACACACCATCATCTTTAAAGTGGAACCGGATGTCTAGAAATCTAATTTGGCCATTTACTGGAAGTTCGTGGGTGAGGTCAAGAGGATTCATCACAATACCGAATGAACCCAGTACATTCTTACTGATACGTTGAATCGCCTGCGCGTCACAGTCTAAGACAACTAAAAAATCGTCCACGTAACGAAAAACCTTGATAATATTGCTGTCCTTGGGAGAAGCGAGCAGTTGATGATCGAAATGAGCCAGCAGAAGGTCACTGAGAACCGGGGCTATGCAGGACCCGATACATATACCCTGCTTTTGTAGGTGGGGCATCCCTTCAAACTGGATATAGGTTGATTAGAGATAAAACTTTAAATGTTCTAAAAAACCCCCAACTGTGACCCCCGCAGTATTTTGAAAAGCAATGGAGCCATATTTGTCAATGGAAAGCTCAACGCACTCAAGGATGAGCTTGTGAGGTAAAGAATAAAAAATAAAAAAGTTCTTTAATGTCAATGGAGAAAGCCTGGTAGCATTTGTCAGTGTTAGTGCTAAAAAATTCTAAAACCTGGTTGGAATTGTTAACAATAAACGGGTCGTCCACGGGTAAAAGCTTAAGATGGAGCTGTAAAAAACGAGCAACAGAGTGCTGCCATGTACCAGTTTCAGAGACTATGGTTCTCAGTGGCACATCTACCTTACGGGTTTTAGCGCTAAAAAAGACATCTAAAAAATCTTTATTGCTCTTATCGATCGCCTTGACAAGATCAGATAGATTCAACCGCTCGCAAAGTTTCTTCGCTCTGGACTTGACTTTGCCTAGAGACACCTTTGCATGACCAGAAAACACAGCAGAGATAGCTGCCCTAGATTTGGATATGAACACTGAGCTAGGCAATACAGCGAATCCGCCTTCTTTGTCAGCTAGGAGAAGACGAAGCGAGTGGTCGCGTAGGAAACTAATTACACGCCTCACGGGTAGACCGTGCTCGGTACTCTTCCAACGATTAAGGATGTCAACACCTTCCGGGACAAAGCGGGTGCTCGCTTCGGTCGAGGTGAGGCGCGACACCTGACGTACTAAAGACAGTTGTTCTAGCCTTGATTCCTTGGGCGGTACCACAAACTTAGGGCCGAGAGAAAGGACACGACTGACGTAAGCTGGCAAAGTTACATCACCTATGACATGCACCTTGCATTGTGGTCCTTGCGGCTCATGAGCAGGCCTGGCCCTCAGTCTTCTCAGCACTGACTTTTCTGAGCATGCGCGAACGGTAGCTACACTACGTTTATAAGTGTGAATCCCTTCAATAAAATTTGTTGTCAGTTCAGCGCCCGTCCTTGTCGCCTCGTCTCTGTCCTCGTCTGTTCAGCGCTGCTTTTCCAGAAAACCATGTACCAACAAGCCCAACTCGCCGCAATAACCAAGTTCATTTCTAGTACAAAGGGCTCTTTTTCCTCGTGTGTTCTGTCCGATTCGTGTTCTACTGTTTCACGCATTGCCGTCTCAGTGTGCCGAGCTCGGGAACTTTCCTTCTGCCTTCGAGCCAAGCGACTACCCGAAGATGTCAGCGCCTTGTTCGGTGGACTTCCGCCTTTTTTCGGTCATGGAATACGCGTCGTTAAGATCCTCCGATCGGAATGGAGACGCCAAGCACGCCTGTACCGCGACCTCCTGAGTGCCCAGGTCTGCAGCATGGGACAAGATTCCTCGAACCACCGTGAGCTGCGGGCGTTCCACAGCCTCGCCGACCAAACAACGGAGTTCCTCTGGCAACAAGTGCTGAGAAGACTGAGGGCCAGGCCTGCTCATGAGCCGCAAGGACCACAATGCAAGGTGCATGTCATAGGTGATGTAACTTTGCCAGCTTACGTCAGTCGTGTCCTTTCTCTCGGCCCTAAGTTTGTGGTACCGCCCAAGGAATCGAGGCTAGAACAACTGTCTTTAGTACGTCAGGTGTCGCGCCTCACCTCGACCGAAGCGAGCACCCGCTTTGTCTCAGAAGGTGTTGACATCCTTAATCGTTGGAAGAGTACCGAGCACGGTCTACCCGTGAGACGTGTAATTAGTTTCCTACGCGACCACTCGCTTCGTCTTCTCCTAGCTGACAAAGAAGGCGGATTCGCTGTATTGCCTAGCTCAGTGTTCATATCCAAATCTAGGGAAGCTATCTCTGCTGTGTTTTCTGGTCATGCAAAGGTGTCTCTAGGCAAAGTCAAGTCCAGAGCGAAGAAACTTTGCGAGCGGTTGCATCTATCTGATCTTGTCAAGGCGATCGATAAGAGCAAGAAAGATTTTTTTAGATGTCTTTTTAGCGCTAAAACCCATAAGGTAGATGTGCCACTGAGAACCATAGTCTCTGAAACTGGTACATGGCAGCACTCTGTTGCTCGTTTTTTACAGCTCCATCTTAAGCTTTTACCCGTGGACGACCCGTTTATTGTTAACAGTTCCAACCAGGTTTTAGAATTTTTTAGCACTAACACTGACAAATGCTAGCAGGCTTTCTCCATTGACATTAAAGATCCTTTTTATTCTTTGCCTCACAAGCTCATCCTTGAGTGCGTTGAGCTTTCCATTGACAAATATGGCTCCATTGCTTTTGAAAATACTGTGGGGGTCACAGTTGGGGGTTTTTTAGAACTTTTAAAGTTTTATCTCCAATCAACCTATATCCAGTTTGAAGGGATGCCCCACCTACAAAAGCAGGGTATATGTATCGGGTCCTGCATAGCCCCGGTTCTCAGTGACCTTCTGCTGGCTTATTTCGATCGTCAACTGCTCGCTTCTCCCATGTACAGTAATATTATAAAGGTTTTTCGTTACGTGGACGATTTTTTAGTTGTCTTAGACTGTGACGCGCAGGCGATTCAACGTATCAGTAAGAATGTACTGGGTTCATTCGGTATTGTGATGAATCCTCTTGACCTCACCCACGAACTTCCAGTAAATGGCCAAATTAGATTTCTAGACATCCGGTTCCACTTTAAAGATGATGGTGTCTGCTGGTGCTATGAACAGCGCGCCAACAAACCACTTCTGGCGTTCAACTCCGCCCACTCCAAGCTCGTTAAACGAGCTATTGCCATGTCTTGCCTCAAGAACGCTCTCGGCAAATCCTGCCCGCATCTGATGTCACAAGCATTCAATCGTCAAGCAGATCGACTGCTTAGCGCCGGGTACCCGCACCACCTCCTGGTTTCAGTCGCTGAAAGCTGCCTAAAACACATGCGCAGCAAGGTGCATACGTGCGATAGCCGCGCACAGCGCAGGCAGAAGGTAGCTGTGATACCTTACATACACTCACTTTCGCACAATCTGAAAAAGGTAGCCCAGTGTTACGACGTGAAAGTGGTCTTCTCTGCCCCTCACAAGCTGTTCAAGCTTTGCAGGATCCCTAATCCGGAGGCGACCCAGCAGCGTGGCTGTGGCAAAAAACATAGGCGGCCTTATGTTGATTGCACAGAAGGTGTAGTTTACAAAATTCCGTTAAGTTGTGGAAAGACGTATGTTGGCCACACTGGGAGATGCGTGAACGAGAGGTTAAGAGAGCATGCCTTGAACGTGAAAAATGCACGCGAGGGAAAAGATTTTGAAGGCTTCCTCGCAAGTCACTGTATCACTTGCCTAGATTGTACTCCTGCACTCGATGACACCTCCATAATCAGAAAGAGCAGTGTACATATGACTAGAGAAATAGCAGAATCAAATCAGATATATAGCCTGGGAGAGGGCTGCGTCAGCACAGCCTCTATCGCCCTTTCACCAAAAGAGCTGACATTTCTGAGCATGCGCGAACGGTAGCTACACTACCTTTATAAGTGTGAATCCCTTCAATAAAATTTGTTGTCAGTTCAGCGCCCGTCCTTGTCGCCTCGTCTCTGTCCTCGTCTGTTCAGCGCTGCTGTTCCAGAAAACCATGTACCAACAAGCCCAACTCGCCGCATTAACCAAGTTGTTTACATACCTTTGAGCAAACAGTACTGCTCGTTTGCTTGGCATAAAACGCAAGATGGGCTCTCCTTATCTTAATTAGTACGTAGTATTGCTCAAAATTTGTAGTTTTACTCATTTACACACTATGATAACACTGCAATAAGCGCCGCTGATGCTATGTCGGCTGCTTGGGAAACGCTTCGCGTAGGACCGGCGCTTCCCGCTAATTGTCCATGCTTCCTCTTATGTCATCAATATTTGATTTTTAATCGCTTTAGCTAAAATACGTTCGGTCATTACTTGAAATAATGAAAACAACCAGATTTGTTGTCTGCAGTCGACTCCGACGGCTGCTGCCGGCTGCCTTCAGCACTGTAGGCTGTAGGCAGACGTCGCTTTGAGGGCACTGTAGCCAGAACTACGCTCGACAGCTATTTTCAGGCCCTAAAACGTGCGAATTCGCTCTCCGCAATTGCCGAAATCGCACACACGAATCCTGCGTACTCGCTAGGCCTCGTCACGAAACGGGCCGGCGGTCCACCATCGACTGAAATTCAAGAATCTGGCAAGAGTTCCCCGCTGATTAGTAAGAAAGTGTGAACATATGAAATGCAGCCGGTCGTTTCGCTTTTTTTTCGATACGAATAAGGTACACAAGCGCAGTTTTTCGGGCCGTCTATTCACCGGGCGTGAAGCTTTCGCTCGGCCGCACAAGCCCAGGCAACGGCGGCGAGCGGCACCGTCGTGCGGCGTTTTGTGCCCGTGTCGCTTGTCTCGCCGATAGATTCTATGCGCAGGCACCGAATTAAAGCACATCTTCGCTGGTGCGCGCACATCGCGTATGTCGCCGTGGTAAGCATGATCAGGTCCAGTAAGTTTTAAAGTTCTTACGTTTATAGAATGTCATACGAACTAGTCCCCCACCACACTCTGCCAGTTCCCACTAAGTTCACTCTTTACACTCCTGCGATACGAGATCGTTGGTCGTGCTGATGTCGTCGTCGGTCTAGCGTGACAGACCAGTGCGTCAGCGACGGCATTTACATGCCGACCAGCCAACCGACCGTCGATCGCCGTCGCATCGGCCTAGTGTGACCGGACCCTACATATATACCGAAGAATAACTGCGTTACAGTTAACGCTTTTGCAGCACCAGTCACTCATATATGGGGGACGACTGCTACTTAGATCGCCAGCGAAAGTACGGGGGGGGGGGGGGGGGGGGGGGGGGACCTCGCTGCGCACATAGCAGCAACGAGAGCAGACGACGTTGCACCGTCCGTGTATACCCTGGTGACGTCACGAGAGCATTCAATATGGCGGTCGCTGCCGGTGGGAGGAGTTCCCCGTTCTCAATTTCGATCGCATTTTTTTTAATATACAGCGCGCCTAGGGCAGCCAAATTTCGGAAATTGAATCATAAGCTCTTGTATTAGTTACTGAAGCACAAAACTGCAATATGGAGAACCACCATGTCATGGCCCCTTTAAGAGCGCCGACTTTGGGCGCGTGCGCCCAAAAAGTGCCCTTGAAGCACACTTGCAGAATATCGAGCGTCCTCTACAGTTTGCCAACCGAAAACCCTCGTTTACAGACGGCAATCTCGCATTCTTGTTCGAAAAATGAGGGGGGAGGTGTCCCTTTTTCTGTAGGAGAGAGAAGTTGTTGAAAAGATGTGAGGAGCGGGCCGAGGCAGGTACTCACTCGTCAAGGGAATACATCATCGTAACCTTTCCACAACTTCTTTTTACAGCTGGTGGCGACCGTCGGGGCTTCATGTTCCCGCAGAATAGGGGGCAGCCCCCCTCACCTTTTCAAAAAAGAATACAGTGGAGGACGACTGACTCATCTCTCCTCATGCTAACCCCTTCAGTCCGCAGAGCAGGAAGTGAAAACGCTTTTTGCTAACGTGGGTTGTTGGAAGAAACCTTCCTGTAATACCCTTGTCACACGGGCAGCCTTAACCGCAGTTACCCGACGTAACCGCAGTTGCCTTAAACCGAACTGTGGCGCTGCTACACGTTCTCACACACATCAGCGAAGACGATGACGTGGTATTGACGTAAACGTACTTGTTGAACAATTTTAACAACTTATCACTAATAAAATATAATTATTTATGGCTGGGAAATAACTAATATTTTCGTAATAATTATATTCATTTTATTTGGAGTACACTTCACTTGTTTGTTTCCTAGCTTTAGCGAAAATTGGAGGCAGCTTTTCAACAGTGGTCGTTGTTGGCTACGTAGCCATGTTTGTAGCCGCAGTTAGCCGGAGTAGGCTAGCCGGAGTTTGTTGATGATTTGTGCGCAGGCGGGGGTATAAGTACGGCGGTCTAGTTTAGAACTAGTGAACTAGAAATATTCGCTGTCTTTGGGACCACTACTCGTGTGTGTGCCGTTTCGAGGAGTGAGGAGCGCACTGGTAACCAGGTTGGTGAACTGCGCTACCGCACCTTTCAGCGGGCAGTTGCTTGACAGCTTGGAGCAGCGTGATTGCATTGCGGAAAATCGAGACGACGACGATGACGACGAATTCTGGGCAATGTTTGCCGTGCATCAAGCAGCTCTTCATCAACGTCGTATTCAGCAGCTGCGTATTCTTCCAGACATCGACGCTGCAGGAGAGGAGCGACAACGTGCTGAGAGAATGTGTCGCCTGATCGTGGCAATAACTGCGCGGCTCTGCTCCAGCGAGCGGCGATTATGGGCATATCCGCGAGGACAGTCGTGGTACGAAACGACGGTGCCACTCCTGCCGGACAGTGAATTTAGGGCGCACTTCAGAGTGACCCGCAGCACATTTAGGTATATTCTGAGTGTGTGCGAATGTATGCAGCGGCAAGATACGGTCATGCGGCGGGCAGTTCCCCTGGATAAGCGTGTGGCTGTAGGCTTGTATCGCCTGGCGTAATCTGCAGAAGAACGAACGATAGCCAATGCTTTTGGCTTAGGCTGGTCGACGGTCAACA
The DNA here is from genome assembly GCF_052857255.1 of Amblyomma americanum. Classification (NCBI taxonomy): domain Eukaryota; kingdom Metazoa; phylum Arthropoda; class Arachnida; order Ixodida; family Ixodidae; genus Amblyomma; species Amblyomma americanum. Next base: position 373,094,339 of record NC_135497.1, on the reverse strand, counting down.
CTATTTTCTGGGAATTTTGCGCCGTCGTTGTGCGTGAACTGGAGCCAAAGTTCATCAGATTCCCCAGGCAAAATGAGTTTGCGGAGCACCTTCGCCAGTTTACTGCCGTCACTGGATTTCCGCAAGGCGTGGGAGCACTCGACGGCTGTCACATTGAGGTGTGTCCGCCAGAAGAGCATGCCACGGACTACATAAACTATAAGGGGTGGTACAGCACGATTCTTTTGGCTATCGCCGACCATCGCTACAGGTTTTTATACACAAACGTCGGGTCTCCTGGACGAAATCACGACGCTGGCGTATTTGAAAGCTCCAGTCTGCCGAGTATACTGGCCGGTCCTCTGTTCCAAGTTGAAGAAAAAATTATGGCAGGAGTGACGGTGGAACCCGTTCTGCTTGCTGATCAAGCATTTGCCCTGCAGAGCCATGTCATGAAGCCATTCCCAAATGCAGGACCACCGGGCTCACCTACTGCATTTTTAATTACCACCTGTGCAGAGCTTGACGCATTGTTGAGAATGCATTTGGGCGACTAAAGGCACGTTTTCGTATTTTGTTGAAAGGACTCAAGTGTGAGATAACCAATGCCAACTGTGCAATCCGCGCATGTTGTGTGGTACACAATATCTGTGAGGAGATGTCTGACTGCTGCGATGCAAGTTGGTTTGATGAGTCGCGAGCTCTAGACCAGGGGCGGCCTCAGCCGTCCTGCACAAGCAACCGGGCTGAGCCATCAGGTGTTGCAGTTCGAAATGCCCTGACAAGTTACATTGCCTCAAGCTGAACATTGGTTGAATCATATCGTTATACCTGTCTTTTGATCTCATATGTAAGAAATGTGCTGGCTGTGTTTTGTATTGCTGGCACAGAAAAGTTAACAATGGCAACATTTCCTGTCCATATGAAATATTTTGCAGCTTGTCTTTTTGTGCTTTCTGTACTGTCTTACAAAAATCATTGAGGAGTTGCAATTTATTAAGTGTACAGAATAATGAAAGAAAACTAATTCTCCTAGTAGACGTTGAATAGCAGGCATATATTGCAGTCATTTGCTCGCCTTTTGAGAGAGATGAAGGTCTGCAAACTGTTTGGTGGTGCCTTGATGTAAACATGTCTATTCCAGCACTAGCATGGCTTTTGTCTTTCTTTAACAGGCAGTGATGGAAGGCTCTGCAGCATGCAGAAAGCATCAGGGCTGCCTCGGTTGCCAGTACGTTTTCAGAGCCCAGCACGAGACATTCACAGCGCATTGTTGGTACAGCTAGCTAAATGGCAGTTCAATTAGGTTCAAAAGTGAAGTGTCTCGTGCCTTTCTGTTTTGAGAGAGATGTTGCATGTATGTATTCACCTCATGATCACTTTAAAAAAAACTTACAAGGATTAGCATGGCTTTTTTGTGTGTGACAGGTAGTGGCGGCTGGCACTGCAGCATGCAGGAAGCATTAGGGCTGCCTCGGTTGCCAGTACGCTTTCACAGCCCAGCACGAGACATTCACAGCGCATTGTTGGTACAGCTAGCTAAATGGCAGTTCAATTAGGTTCAGAATTGAAGTGTCTCGTGCCTTTCTGTTTTGAGAGAGATGTTGCATGTATGTATTCACCTCATGATCACTTTAAAAAAATTACAACAAGGATTAGCATGGCTTTTTTGTGTGTGACAGGTAGTGGCGGCTGGCACTGCAGCATGCAGGAAGCATTAAGGCTGCCTCGGTTGCCAGTACGTTTTCACAGCCTAGCACGAGACATTCACAGCGCATTGTTGGTACAGCTAGCTAAATGGCAGTTCAATTAGGTTAAAAAAGTGAAGTGTCTCGTGCCTTTATGTTTTAATAAGAAACATTACGTATATGTATTTACCGCATGGTATTTTTGATGCATGCTTTACAATAACAACACTGTTACATTTCCTGTACACAGAGGGTGACACATAATACATTGACGCTTTAGGCAAAATAACATCTCAGTGCCTTGCTGTGAAATAGAGGTTCCTAGATCAAGAGTGCATGTTGCTGGGCGAGTCGGTCGTACATTGTAGAATAAGGTACTGCGCAAAATAATACAAGCATGGACGAGAAGGGCACAAGGACGGGCCTGTCCTTGTGCCCTTCTCGTCCGTGTTTGTGTTATTTTGCGCAGTGCCTTATTCTACAAGGTTCCTAGATCGCCATTCTAAGGGCCGTAGCAGCTAGTGTGTCATTTACCACAACAGGTGATCTCAAAAACAGAATTTATTGGCCTTTCTGTTCAAATTGAAAATATGCCTGCATAATTTGCATCCAAACATAAAGACAAATAAATTCTGTTTGTGAGACCAGCTTTTGTGCTAAATCATTTACCACAGAGGGTGGTCTCACAAATAATTTATTTGTCTTTCTGTTTGGATGCAAAATATGCCTGGATAATGTCTAGAAAACTTTTCTGCATCGCGTTGGATTCTTTTTGTAGCTGTACAAGCTCCTTTCTTAGTTCAAGGCTTTCACAGGCAGCTTTGGCCGCACGCTCTTCGGCTTGCTGATGTAGCGTCATTAGGTCGCTCAGTGCTGAATTGTAAGGGCGCTTCCTGCTGCTTCTTGGGCAGTTGCAAGTGTTGGCCACCGATGACGCTTCATCTGCATTGGACGCTTGGCCCTCCTGTGCAGCATCACTTGCAGTTGGAGAGTTCATGTCGCTTGCATAAGTGGCAACAATTTCAGCTTCCTCTGGTGGGAATCTACTACTGGCAGCTGTGCAGGACAAGAAAAAAAGGCATGTAATTTTACAAGACCAACTTAGCCTGGCTTGCCATTTTGCAGGCCGAGATGTGTTACACACAACAAACCCCAAAAGAAGAAAAAGAGAAGGGTTTGAAGGCACAGTAGTGTTTAAACTTTCAGCGTAGTGCTCTAACGACATTACAAGAGATCTGATAAGCATGCAGGCTTATCATGCACAAAAAGCTAGCTTGCAGCAGTAACTGCGCCGTGAACAGTTCTAGTGTCGTGGTGAAAACAGCCGATTACATCCACACTTTCCTCAACAAGGCTTCTGTCATTGATTGGCAGTGATCCGAGGAAAGAATGAAGCTGCCAGTAGAAAGGCCATTCAATGCCTTTAGAGCCTGTTGTGGTGCCACAACGCCTCAGTTTCCTGCAAAGAAAATTTTGTTGAATGCATGAAATTCTGCACCATGAAAATATGAATATGTGCAGTGTTGCTCTCTTTATGGTAGGCACAAACAAAAAATGGCCAGGCTTAGCTTGGTTAAGCCAAGAATGCGTTGCATATCTCGATGGAGTTCCGTGCTGCTCCGTTGACTCGATAGGCTATTGACTCGATCGCCAATGAAACTGCCCGTGTAGCAGCGCTCGATCGCCTTTGAGTCGATAGACTATCGGTTCGAGGGCCCTCGAAATGCTCGTGTGACAGGGGTATAATACCACTGTCACACGGGCACTTGTAAGGCCTTAGAAATTAAGGTCCTTTGCCCCAAAGGCGCGTGACGCGCATCTACACGCCAAAGCGTCGAGACCTTTGCGATAAAGTTCCGTAGCAATAAAGGCGGCCGTCAGCGGCCTTAAAGTTGCTTAAAGGAGCAACCCAGACGGCAGCGCCAGCTAGCGAGCGTAGAGGAGGCTATGACTAAAGACATCCACACTGCTAAGAAAGGACTTGAACGCTTTTCAGCTGCCGCATCGACACACACGTGCTTGCGCATCTCGCTTTGCTGTTTTTTCTTCGTTTGCTCTTTGTTCAGTGCGTGTTTTGAGTTTGCTTGTGTGCACAAAGACACAAGCAACAAAGCACGCTTCTCGAACACAACGAGGAGCCGAACGGAAAAGTGCGCCTACCGTGGTCGGACCGAGAACGATGAAAAAAAAAAAGAAACTTTGTTTCAAAATATCCGTTTCTCACCGTCAGAACGGTCGTTTATTATCGTGATAGCTACTTTTTCCAACATAAACGAATGCACTCTTAGCTGAAGTGCTACCGTCTGCTTTAATTTCATAATGTTACTAGCGCCGCTTCACACACAGCGGTGATTTTTGGCATTCACGGAGGCCGCGTTCTAGCTCCTTTGGATTTGCCGTGTAGCAGCGTCGCTGCTCCTTTTCGGTTTTCCTCCTTTAGTGCAATAAGACAACTTTACGGCAAAGGCCGAGAAGAAGTCCCGTGTGACAGGGGTATAAGACTGTCCCGGCGAAGGAGCGCAGCTCTTTTATACATATGCCGTGACGTCAATCATAGCGCAGCGCCCCTAGCGGGAGGAGCGGGAATCAGGTGGTGGCTGCGGCCGCGCGCGACCGCGCGAGTTGGGGCCCAGCTTTTCCTCCGGCTGTCGTGACGTCACGTCACGTGGTTGCGCTAAAGGTCAATGGTGGCTGCCCGGCCGCGCCCAAGGGCTGAACTGAGTGATTGCAATATGCAACGCCTAAAATAAAAAAAATCAGGCTACCAGTTGCACTCGAAAGCAGTGGGGCACACACCTGCCACTTAAGGAAGAAAATGGCACAATTTTTAAATGGACTCTATGATACTTGATATACACACAGTTTTCGCCTGGAACACTGGTGTAGAAAGTTGTACGCGAGGCGCACCCGCGGCTTTTAACAGTGAGCTAAGTGTAGGCTGTCGATAAAGCAATGATTCAGACGCAGAGTGAATGCTGACATATGATCGCGCAAGGACAAGAACAATGTCAGCTCATGAAAACACATTCCAGAAACGCTGCGTATCTTCTGTCGTTTACAACACGGCGCGGTGTCGCGACTGCGAACGGCCTAACTGCACCAGTGCTAACAGCGCGGCGTGCCTCTCTTGCGCGCCAGTGCTGTAACATAACACAAACTTCAGCCAGAATTCATCGTTTCATTACTAGGAATGAAGAGTTCCACTCACCGGCAGTGCTTGTTGAGATTTTCAATTTTTTGCCGAACTTGCTTTGCGGTGTACGGGCCTTCCCCCGCCGGCAGGCCGAAGTTCAGCGCTTCGACCATCGCGCGATATACGCGCGTTACGTGTGTTTGAGCGCAGAGCAGTCAGGTTATCCTGCCAGAGGCGTATCAACGCCTCCGTCGTCACTACACTCCAGATAACGCGCTTCTGGGAGGCTGTTTCGCTGGGAACCGAGCTGCCGTCGTCGGACATGGAGGTGGCCATTTTGCCAGTTACTGGGCTTGACTGAGGTGGCCAACCTCAGTTTGAGGCAACCATGGTTAGCAGAATAACTGTGGTTAGGTTTATCGTGTGAATGTTCGTAACTGCGGTTAGCCTTAACTGCCGAGAAAATGAATGCTGCACGTGAGGAGTACCCTGTCGATAGTTATTTGTGTTTGGTTGTCTTAGGGTGCAGTGACGGGAGGCAGAAAAGATCATGTGAACCAGCTGTCTTTGAAAAAGCGTTGTCCGCATTCTCAGTGTACGCGCTCATGTTTCCCCGCTGAGAGGTATAAGAGCACAGTGACATCACTAGTAAAAGAATAGTCACGCCATGCGTACTCAAAGCAATATGAAAATAAATGGCAATAAAGAATAAGTTATCTGGCGTTCTGTAGTGGTAGCCGTGTCTCGTGGTTTTTGTGTTCTACTTTGCGGTGTTATTCTTGTTTTTGATATAGTGCGTTGGAGACTCGATGCACCGTGCTCGGCGCTTTTCGTCGCCAGATGATCTCTGGAGAAATGGACAGTTTGCCCCATTGGACTCGTTTCTTGCCACACAAAACAGGTGGTTTTTGAAGCTTTCACCAATTACGTGGCCTCGCCCGTTCACAATGGTCGGTTTTATTTCGTACTGTACACAGGCCATAGCGACACAGTTCACTCACGTTGCATGACAAGGAACGAAGTAAAGGCTCTAAGGAAAAGCCTTTCAGCGTGCTGTCTTTTTCAGTAAGTGAGCAGATGAGAACCACGGCCACTCGATGATGCAGTTCCATCGAGCGGCCGCATTGGTACCAACCGCTGCCTTTACAAGCTGGTAGAACAGCGGGCTAACGGGGTCGCATTTTTTATTGTGGCAACGAGGCTTCAATTTTGGATTTCGACGTAGTCTGTCTGTATGTCTGAAATTTACTTGACCTGAAATAAAATAATCGAAAATGTTTTACGGCTGCGAGTGAGTTTCGAAACCAGGGCGGCGAGAACACATACGTTTTGCTGGTTACTGCATTAGAGAACTGCAACACCGCCGCAGCCGAAAATTCTGCGTCATAAAATACCAGTCTCTTGCGCTGTGTTTTGGATATCGTCGTCTTCATCAAATGCATCTGTGCGCAACGAAACCGAACACCGAAACAGCACTGAAAACCGAAGTGCTTGCGCTCCTAGTTGCATTTGGCGTAACCACGCTAATTTTCCCGAAATGTGTTTTGGTGGCACTGTTTTCCTGTGCCATGCGCTGTGCTTTTAACAAAGCTGGTGGAATTCCTTGGGTTGGTGGAAGGCATTAAAGAACGTAACTGATCTTCTGCAGAAACTCCGATGTCCTTTTTGGGAGATTTTTGTCCGCGTGTGGAGAGACACTTTGCCAGAACTGAGACATTAGCGGTTTTAAGTTTTGTTTTGTTTTTATGACAGCCTGGAGGCAAGAGTGCCTCCATGACCTTTCCGGGCCGTTTTCGCAGAGGCGCCGACTTCGTCGTGCTTCGCACCGTAGGGAGCAGAAACAAAGCGCATTCAAAAAGCAACCATGGACTGCGCTCCAGGATTCGAGGAAAAGTAAAAGTAGAAAAAAAAGAAAGGCAGGCAAAGGCACAGCAGGAGAGCCCTCCCCACTGTACTTTTCTTCCTTCCCCTTACCACCCTGCAACCAACTGCCCGTGTAGCTCTTGGAAAAGAATTTTTCCCTATCTATGCACCTGCTCACATCATCCTTGGCCCTTCACGTTACCGCCTCTCCCCCTTCATCCGTTTGATGCTGCGAGCAGAGCGTCTTGTTCTGGTAGCCTTTGTGGGAGGAACACTGCCAAAAATTGTTCCCGAAGGGTAGGGTGAAACTCAAGCAAGTTTTGGTAAAGACGATTCCGAATCCTTGCTTATTTGTTTTAAAATCACCGACAACAGCAATGGCATACCGCTTTAAGCATGCGGCTCGAGGACGGTGTGTGATTCGTTCCCCAGTGCCGCCGTGTACCCACATGGTCTCCAATGGGCACAAGTTTTCTCGAAACATGGCGCTTGGTTTCTTTGAGTTGAAGTAGTACTAAGTGTTTAATAAAAATAATACCAAAAAGGAAGGTAAAAGATCCCTTTGCACTTGGTGCGAGGTTGCCATTGCACTATTAAAACTCAGCAGCAGCAAAAGAAAAAAATTCTAAGCAATGGATACCCAAGATTCTTCACTCGATGCATCATCCAAATATGAAAAGGATGCAACGAAAACAACTGTATATGCTTATGATAAGGACACGCCGGTGGCAAAAACGCATATGCTGTTCGTACGTAAAAGGTGTCAGCGAAACCTTGGCCAGTATTCACAGAACGGAAGGGATGCAAACTACACACAAGCCGGTCACCATTATCGGACGCCTCCTCTACTCCTTCAAAGACAGTCCTCCCAAAGAAAAGGCATAAAGCGCCAACTCCAAGGGCCCTTCGCTCAGCATCGGCGCTCTTGGCGTACGCCAAAACCGGTCTGCAGGAAACGCCAGCGAGCCTCGGTGAGGCGCCGATATCTGTCCGTTATCGGCGTCAGCGCACGGGCGCTCGTGTATGCGTCGGAAGAGGGGTTTGGTTTATAACAATGGGAGGATCGCTGGGCTCTCGGTGACTCTTTTCTTCATGGCTTGAAGCTCTTTCAGGTTCCCCGAAGTTTTCTTCGCGGTTTAAGTAGTCCTTTCATTGCCCCCAACCCCTTCTGTCCAGGCTTGAAATTCTCTCCGTCGGCTTGAGAGCGGAAGCGAGCCAGCACCAGGAACATGGAGATACAAGCCCCTTTTCGACGCCCGTTCCGGCGTACTCCAAGAGCGCCGACGTTGGGCGCATACGATCAGGAAGGGCCCTTGGAGTTGGCACTTAAGGCGTGGTATGCAGTATGCTTAGAGTGCTTGGTATCGTAGGCTGTGGAAACCAATCATGGCACATTTAAAAGTCGTCAGAGAGTGTTAATCGTTCCCTGGAAACGGCTCCCTCTTCATACTCCCGCGGTTTGTGGTCTTAAGAAGCCCCTGCAACTCCCCCGGAGCCACACCTCGAAGGGGTAGTAGTTTGTCAATCGCTTCAGAGGCAACAACAATAAGTGACGAAAATTCAAAAAGGAAGCTAAAAATGTTGCTGGCCTGGCGATTGCTATCTAATCTTTCAAGCACCGGAATTGCAACCGGCGAAATTAAAGGCAAAGAGAGAGGATAGCGAGAAGTACATAGGATAGCGCAGAAAAAAAAAACGGGGGTAGGTTTGCACACCATATGCAAAAAAAAATATGTTCGTGCCACTCGTGCGACAGTGCTTATAGGTACTGTTGCACATACTCGCAACACAGTATATTCACGGCATATTCAGGGCCGCGCGCACGTAGCGTCATGTCGCTAATGAATCGCGCGAGCGGCACATATTGCACAAGCGGGCTGGGTAGAGCGCCCAGCCGCCGCGCTGGAGAAAGCCAGTAGACTTTGAAACGTCGTGTTATCCGACAATAACTTCTGTTCATTTTTCAGAAAATTTAAATCATAATCAAAAACATTTAACTAGGGTCTGACTCTTCATTGCTGCTCTGGGTAACGGCGTAGTTACTGGCTTGCCGAACAGATGGCACACTCTTCAGAATAGTTCCCAGCATGCCATTCTATGAAGTCTTCGTTAGCGCTTCATAGTTTACGTACGCCGTTGACATAATTGCCGAAACTAGCATCGATTACAGCAATGGTAAACCCCTTATCGACAGCGAAGGATCGAATCGTGAGAGGCACTTTACCAACCTAGAAAAAAATGCTGTGAACTACCCCGCTACTAATCGTTACATTAGACAAATCACCTACTGCGATAAAACGCAGCATCAGGTTTTCCGCCTATTATGTGCAGCACTTACAACATTCACTGCAACGCATCCGCGCTGCACTTGCACCACATCGACAAAGGTTTCGAAGAGCTGTGCTATTGAGGCTAATATATACATGATTGTTGAAATGTAGTCATTAATACAAGATTTTAATATTTTTAATGCACAGTGCAAGAGCAATATATAAGTATCGGTGAGTGAGCTCTAAATATGAGCGTCCGGGAATTACGAATTTCACTGCTTGAACGAAAGCACCTTGAACCTTCATTGCTTTGCACTGTTAATGCGCACGCAATTCCACTATCACCTATGCCCGTGTGGTCACTGTACGCGCTTAATAAAAAAATGTGCCTGTCAAGCAAAAGTCTTCTTATAATTTCCTCTATATACCTCATAGAAGGCACGCGCTTTCTTGTAGCATTTTATGCAGCATCCCATGATCGTAGCCTCACTCCGATGGGGGCACTTTTGATAAAACTGCGCATTCGTACCGAACGGCTCAAACTCCCAAAGCAACCTAGCAAAGCAGAGACACTCTAGCAGGGACGTGCGCCTTGCCAACACACCGAGAGTGGGCGCCACACGTTTCTTGCCGATGCTGTGGATGCATGATCAATAGAAAAACAGCGCAGGAAAACTTTTGCTCAATTGAAATGTAAACTACATTATACTTCGTTAAAGGTAGGACATTGCCCTACCTGAAGCTCGGAGAGCTTGTCGATATATTTTAAATTAGGGCTGTGGTGAGCGATACAGTGAAGTCAAGTGGGGTATTTATCAGAACCTTGTCATAGGCTCCATGCTGTCATAGATCATTGCGCATGGTAAACGCATATGAAAGCTACATCGATGGAACTCGACTAAAAGAAACTTTAAGAAGCATTTAACATCTAGGCGAGAGAGCTAATCTCTAACCTTTATGCGCTACGAGGTATTAATTTTATTTCTCGTCGCCATTGAGTTACGCGCCGCCACGCAGCCGGCAGTCGCGAGATGGCGCGACCGGTTTTTGGTTTGGTTTATGGGGGATTTAACGTCCCAAAGCGACTCAGGCTATGAGGGACGCCGTAGTGAAGGGCTCCGGAAATTGCGACCACCTGGGGTTCTTTTACGTGCACTGACATCGCACAGCACACGGGCGTCTAGAATTTCGCCTCCACCGCGGCCGGGATCGAACCCGCGTCTTTCGGGCTGGCAGCCGAGCGCCATAACCACCCAGCCACCGCGGCGGTTGCGGCGGGTTTTTCGAGGCGCATAGGCCAGAATCCTTGGGATGGGCGGCTCTCCGTTACAATAGAGCTGCGCGCCTCTTCTTCCTGCACGTAAAGTTTTAGCGTGAGATCTACCCATTGCATCGAGAGCTCTCTGAGGTGGGACAGACTTGATGCACAGGTGCAAATTACTCATTAGTAGCCGCCCGAGTGCGGTTTTACAGCTACAGAATAAAGCTACGCAGCTTTCTCAAAATTTTCTCACCCGAAAACTTCGCTCTGCTCGGAGGCCCGAACCCGGGACCTGTCCGGGGCAGCCGCTCTGTCAGCTAAGCTAATCAATAGCACACGCCGTGGCGAAACCGAGTTGGCCGTCAGCTCGGAGTTTTTCTCGAAATGTGAACATTACGACAGTGTGGGCTGTGTAGCCTTCCTCTGTAGCCGTGTTGATGCGCTCATGTCTATACTGTGTTGGGTTTAGTGGCGCAGAAGCATCTGGGGCTATCATGCGCCAAGCTCACAAGTCGATACCAATGAGTAATTATTCCCTTCATTGCATGAGAATCAATTCTGCGTTTTTTGTGTTCCCTTCACGGTCTTGCTTGTGCGCGCGCTGTTGGTTTGTGCATGCAAGCATCAAGCTGTAATCGATGAGTCAAGAAAACCAAAAAGCAAAAATTCAGAAAGGCTTTAGTGCGAATGAATGCCGCCAGCATACGGAAGTTGCACCTTGCGGAGGACTTCACGACACTCGATGACAGTTGACCACGGCGAGCGTCACCACAGGGATACTATGCGCCGCACCTATGCATGCATACACGCAGCGACGTTCTCAACAGCAGGCGGCGTTCTGTGCACCGATGCACTTGGCACATCCGGCGTCAGTGTGTCACGCAAAGCGTACACGTGTTCACTTACTGCTGGCAACGTTTCAACTGTCGCGGTTTTTTACACGCCCGGTTCTTCCACTACGATAGAACTCGGCCCTTATCACATTCAGTCTCCGCTCGAAAGCTGTGTTATCGTTTTTTCTTTTTTCCCCTTTCGTCTATCGCATAAAGTCTAGCTGACTGCGAAACGGCACACTCAGCCCCGCAACGAACCCGGAAATTACTTGGCCAACTTGGTAAACTGCGTACGCGCAGTAGCAGCCTCTGCCTACTTTCACCTGCAAAATATGACGTTTGTGGCGGGGCAGGCGACCCGTGCGCCTGGTGCAGTGCTGGTAGTTCGACTAACGCCCATGTCGCCCGACAGAGGGTCGCAGATGAATGAGCCACGTTCCGGACGCCGTTTTCTCGCGATACTTAAGTCGCGCAGCTATGGGTGCGGGTTCTGATGCAGAGAGTCTGTTCGCGGCGGCTGTGGCTGTGGCGGGCGTGTTCTTCTATAGCACTGCCCGTCTCGCGATGCGTATTTGCAGCGCGGGGATTGCACTGTGCGGATTAATCCTGGCCTCCCGGGGCTTTTCTCTCATGCTTTGTTCCATTTCGCCTCAGCCCAAGTGCGCCGGGCGCGGTTCGAGGAAATCAAGTCCGGTGACGAGCGCAGGAACGCCCACACCCGCCGTGGCGGAGGCCGGAAGGTACATGCCCAGCAGCTTAACCGCAGCCCTCGAGATGCTTACTCTGCAAACCAGAGCGCGGACGCTGAGAAACACGAGTGGTTCCGTGCCCGGAGAAGGAGGGCCCGTTTTGTCTATCAGCTGTGTTCACGAGAGCATCAATGTGCGCCTCACAGAAGCGTCTCTGCGGGTGTACATGCGAGATTGTATAGTATGTTGCATGGATTCGTAGAGCTCGTTACGCCCGGCCTCCATACCCGCACTGCAGTTGTGACCAGTCGTTCTCGCGCCGGCTCTGAGTGGAATGCCGATAAGCATTTCTTTCTCATGGTTCGTAATTACTTTTTCGTATTTTTTTTTCTAGCATAGCAGAAAACCACAAGCGTCCCTAGGAGGGCTGTAAGTATATATTGATTGTTATGGTGCAATCTTATGATATCCTAAAGAAATTGCGTTCATAAACACCGTCTTGTTGCAAAAAAGCACTTATCTAGGATTTCTGGGTGTGCTTTTGCGAGGACCTCCCGCCCGAACGTGTCGGGGCGGGCACAGGCCACTGCGAAGCCGTCTGATCAATGCACCATTGCTTTTTCGCTGCAACTGCGGAGTTGCTTGTGCAGTCCCGGCACATCGTTGTGTCAGATGTCCCGGTCGATGCCCGGGGCTTTCTGGGACACGGCCCAAACAAGCCCGGAGGAGTGCACCGCAGGAGTGTAGCGGAGGCGCAGCGAGAGGGTCGTCACCAAGCGAGCCCCGTCACTCAGGAAGCAGCAGTGCTGTTGGCGGCCCCGTGCCGAACTCTTGTACAATGGGGATGTAAATACTGCAGTACATTGAGTTGTTTTCATTTACCTCGGCATCACCTTTCTTCGGCAGGCCGGCCCCACAGTGGATGCCGCGCCGATTGTCAGAAAGTCTGGCCGCATTACTACGATGACCCTCACATCACAACGCCGAGCGCAAGAGGCGGAGCAGTGCCTGCGAGGGCCGATGATCGCTGCGGCCACCGTCCGAGTATCTCCAACTCCGTCAGCGGGCTGGGATGAACACGGTCAAGTGCACGGCATAGCTATTGCTTTCCGCACTAAACTAAGGGCATGCACGAAGTGTCCTGCTCCATCATCTCGTCAACCCTCCAGCTAGCGCAAGGAGTGCTATAAGCCGTACCGGCGACGAAAAGAATATTGGTTTGTGAACGCAACGCAAAGCCACATGCGCCGCACCAAAGTTGGTTCGCGTCGGCAGTGTGCAAGCCGGAGCTGCAGGTCAGGGTCCAAGGAGCGCTTACCTGAGTTCGAAAACTTGCACTAATTCCGTGGGGCAAGAGTTCGAGGCCTAGCCGCTGCGTCCATTCTCGAAATCAGTATCGGCACACTAACAATGACTTTGCGGGCAGATCGAAACGCCTAGTCGGTGCGGTGGTTGCCTGTGATGCCGCAGGGCACTGATAGTCATTGGTAAACTATATATCAATTCGCGAAATCCGCATGAGCAGGAAGCAGAATGATGTTCAGCTAACCTGATAGAATATCTCATGTGCACCACCCGGGGCACTGCGGCCGACGCCGGGCCGGTATTTCTGTCATCGTTGACTCCGAGGGTTTCCGGTGTTGCGGGACTGTATACATGCACAGCATTAGGCGACAGGATCTGCTTCTTTCTCCTAAGCCAGGCACCGGCAAGCTGCGCCGCTTGCATGGCAGCATTAAGGTTTCCAGGCTGTGGTCATAGTGTCCTTGCGCGCACGGCGCGGATGTCAGGCTGGAACGTTGCGTTCCCTGGCCTCTATTCAGCGGCTTCTGTGCATCACAATGGGGTCAGATGCAGATGCGCGGTACTGCAACGCGAGCGCTTTGTGTTGACACGATGTGGTTTGTAAGCATATGGGCTACACGTGTGTTATCGCTGTCACTGCGACTTGCATAGACTACAGACCAAATTAAAAACAATTATATATGAATGTAAGGGGGGGGGGGTTGGCTTTCTTAAACAGTACTGTCTGCTCAGTCTTTCGCGATCGAATAAGAGCGCTACATACAGAGAAAAATATAGAGACAAAGGAATATATGAAGAAAAATAAAAATGCGACAAAAACACAACGCAGTAAATGACTTCATGAAGTCCTGATAAATGCTTGCTCCCATTCAGATACGCATGTGTTCTTCGCACTTACTGTACAACGCACATATATAGACAATGCCGGTCCAGGGACGAGGTCACTTCAGATATAGTTACCGAACAACGGCTGAGTACTGCCCCAGCGTTTTTGGCGCTTCTAAAAGAACCGGTGAGATCACGTATTGGCCGTTTCTGTGGGCCATGGGGTGGCAATGGGCGGCGAGTTTTCACCACAGACAGCAGGCTTCTGTCCAAAGAGAGAGAAATCTTTAATGTGCGGAAACGTGGAGAGGTCGATTGGCCGGAGTCCTGCTATTCCACACAGGGGAGAGGGGAAGAGGAAAAGACAGAAATTGAAGATGAGAGGCGATGCAGTGAGCCGCACTTGGTGTACGAGCTCCAGTAGTGACAGCGGCCGCAAAGTCATAACATTTGGCCGCTACTCAAAAGTAGTAAGCAAGGGTTCAGCCAGTGTTAAGATTAGCCTGTCTGCCTTGGCGACCAGCCTATCTGCCCCAGCTAAAGTCAGGCGCAAAACATCGACCAGCTGTTTAACCATCGTTTCAATTTGATCGTCTGCTGTTAACTATTCTGGCCGACGCTGACCAGCACGGAACGACGGCAGAGGAAGCCACGACGCTGGGTCCGCCTTGTTGAGTGCAATGGACGGCTCTAGCGAAGATGCACTCGACGGGTTCTGCACTCGGTCCTCCGCAGGTGTAGCTTGTCACTAGTGGAAGCAGTACGCCGCCACGCTGCCGAGGATACACGACTGCTCGCCAGACACGGCCTTGGTGGAGGAGCAGGCGATGGCTTCTGTTGTGAACCCGTTCCTCTGCACGCGTGTCGAATGAGCGTCTACTGTGGCAGACTTGTGCTATATTTCGTGGCAATAGCGCAAAGAGGACAAGGGACCAAGACGAGTAGACACACACAGCGCTGACACACACAGCTACTCGTCTTGGTCCCTTGTCCTGTTTGCGCTATTGCCACGAAATATGAACCAACAATCCCGAATTTCCACGTTGCTCAGACGTGTGCCACTTTAGCGAGCGTCTCCTACGGCTATGGACCGTCTTAGCCAACATTTATAGCGAGTCGGCGGGATTTCACGGGATCGCAGTGTTCTTGCCGCATTTCAAGAAGAGCTGCTCGACGCCTTCCTCCGGCTCTCGTTAGAAACATGCCGCAGTGTCAGCTGTTATTTATTCTGCATTGAGAGCTATTCGTGTGATGAGTGTGAGGCACAGTGTGTGTATGGTTGTGTCGAAATAGTGGTCGACGTTGATCGAAACGTGAAGCCGCATTGTTGACCGTATCTGCAAGAGCGCTGAGCTCCTGCTGCTATATATTTCGAGACCAGTAATCAGGAGCGATCGAGGCGGGCATCTTGAGCGAACTGTGGCTGCTCCGACGTCTACCTTCGGCAGTAATTCCAGGTCCTTTCATGACACGTTATTTACTCCTCCATAACCTGGTCTAAGAGGCAGTCTACTCCACGTAATTTTTTTTTCACCGCCGTGCAGGTAAACGAGCGTCATGCGCACTGCGCCGTCTATGCTCTGTTCAGTAAGGCTCCATTCGAGGAATTTGTACTTTTTAGAGAATTTCAGGGGTAAAATTTGTAGGAAAGAGGAATTTTTGCCGAGTTTGAGGGTATTTATGGAGACTGAAATTGTCTCATGATTTCCATATTGTCCCAGTTTTCAAGCTGTTTCAGAGAAAAAAGGGCCTAAAGTAGACATTTTTAGGTCGAAATGAGTGAATTTTCGGCTACGACAGGAAACATCGCGTCCTCTGTTTCAATTAAACAGTGCGACGTTGGGGAGGGCTAGAGATAGCGCTGGGTAATTCAGGGGCGACAGAGCTTTCTGAAATGCGGCTCTGATTAGCTAGCGCGCCGCGGTGGCTCAGTGGTTGGGGCGCTTGGCTACTGATCTGGAGTACCCGGGTTCGAAGCCGACCGCGGCGGCTGCGTTTTTATGGAGGAAAAACGCTAAGGCGCCCGTGTGCTGTGCGATGTCAGTGCACGGTAAAGATCCCCAGTTGGTCGAAATTATTCCGGAGCCCTCCACTACGGCACCTCTTCCTTACTTTCTTCTTTCACTCCCCCTTTCTCCCTTCTTTTATGGCGCAGTTCGGGTGTCCAGCGAGATAATTGAGGCAGTTAGAGTAACACGGATAATTGAGCTGGTTGGTACATCATTTTAACACTTTCAAAAACGCTGCGACAGGGGACACCAAGAGAAAGAAAGAAAACGAAGGACAAGCGCTACTATGAACTGAAGTTTATTGGAAAAAAACATACAAGTTTAAATAGCTCACTGTTGCATTTGGGTTGCAAGCCCCAAGGGTAGCGTTGGCCTGGCGGCCTGGGGCAAAGCTGGAAACATCCGAAGGTCCCGGCAAAGGATGAGTCGACTGGCAACAGAACAACTTGTTTATTCTGGCATCGCAAAAGAGCAGCCGGTCAGGGCGACCACGTTAATCGAAGGAAGAAATCGAAGTCCCTCTCGGCGTCCGGGGCAGCGGCGTTTTATACCCTCGGAGTCGAGGGCAAGAGGGAACGGCTTGGGAAGAGGCGTCCGATACGGCGACGCTCAGACATGTTCAGGCGTGACGTGCGCGTCCGCCGGGCCGGCGCCGGTCAGACCTCCTCGCCTCCCAGTTGGGGAGCTCCTCTCCCCGGCTGCCGCGCTTTGACAAGCGTGGGCACCAACATGCACACACACACACACGCACGCACGACGACACGTGGCACTGAAACCTGCCTGGACGCGCTCGGCGGGAGGCGTTACGGCAGCACTGAACGGGTCCAAATGACCGCCGCTTTGAACGAAGCCCCGGCGTCCGTTGCATCCGCGCCGGCTATACCGCGCGTTGTAGGCGAAACGTAACAGACCGCCCCGCCGGGAGAACGAGATCCCGATGGTCAGGGGACTGCATCCGCTGTCCGGAGGGATGTCGCTCGATGATGCTCGTAAACGAAACCGGTCGTCCCTCGACGTTGCTTGAGCGTAGCGCACAGAGAAGGCCTCGTTCTCAAGTTCAGGATCACACAGGACACTGCAAAGTGACTTCGGGAGAGTTGCCATTTTTGTGCTCGTTCCCAGCAAGCGTTAGAACTACGCCGAAACGCAACCGCTCAGTCAGCAAGCACGAGACAACCCTCACTAAGCTCTGCCAGGCTCTTTCCCCTTTTATACTACTGCCTAGTTCCTTACAGTAGTCAAGCAGCACTCAGAACGCGTCCACAAATTGGAAAATTGCACTAGAAAGCACATAATCACTTTGAAACACTAAACAAAAGCAATATGTTAAAAATCCTGCCTCAGGAAGAAAACATCACTAACAAACAACTTTGAGGCGGATTCCTACGTTAGGGGCTTCGACTTAAGCCATCGGCGTTACCGTTGAGGCTCCCTTTTTGTAACGCACCTCAAAGGAATATTGTTGCAAAGCGAGGCTCCAGCGCAGGAGGCGGCCATTTTTGGGAGAGATGGTCTGCAGCCATTGGAGAGGGCAGTGATCCGTCTCAATGATAAACCTCGGGCCGGCTAGGTAGCATGACAATTTCTGAACGGCCCACACGAGACACGCACACTCTTTCTCAGTGGCGCTGTACGCCTGCTCACGACAGGTCAGCTTACGACTAGCATACAGGACGGGGTGTTCCACTTCTCCATTGTCCCTTTGGCACAGTACAACGCCCATGCCTCGCTCACTAGCATCGCACTGAACAACGAACCCTTTTGTGTAGTCTGGCGATCGTAGCACAGGCTGGCTTGTTAGGGCGCTCTTTAAGGCGCTAAAAGCTCTTTCCTTTGTCTCGCTCCAGACGACTGTTTGGGGCTCTGTTTTTCTTAGAGCATCCGTCAGGGGAGCCGCGATATCGGAGTACCTGGGGATGTACCTCTGATAGTAGCCGGCGACACCTAAGAACGACCGAATATCGGTCTTCGTGCGCGGTTGCGGGAAGTCTCGCACAGCGGCCACCTTTATTTCAGAGGGGCGGCGACGACCCTGTCCAATCACGTGACCGAGGTAGACAACCTCGGCCTGTGCTAATTGGCACTTGGGAGCCTTGACTGTCAAGCCCGCTTCGCGCAGGCGGGTTAGCACTGCCCGCAAGTGTGCCATATGCTCAGACCAGGAGGCGGAGAATATCGCTACGTCGTCTAAATACGGTAAAGCGAATTCTTTCTGTCCCCGCAACACTTTGTCCATGAGGCTTGAAAAGCAGTATGGCGCGTTCTTCAAACCAAAACTCAAAACTTTAGGACGGAATGTTCCCATTGGTGAAATGAACGCCGCATACCTACTAGCCTCTTCTGTAAGTGGAACCTGCCAATAACCCCTGACAAGATCTAGGGTGGAAATAAACTGAGCGCTACTAACTTTCTCAAGGCGCTCCTCGATGTTAGGGATCGGATAAATTTGATCCTTAGTAATGGAATTAAGCC
Organism: Amblyomma americanum; assembly: GCF_052857255.1. Classification (NCBI taxonomy): domain Eukaryota; kingdom Metazoa; phylum Arthropoda; class Arachnida; order Ixodida; family Ixodidae; genus Amblyomma; species Amblyomma americanum. The sequence goes on along the minus strand of NC_135497.1, from coordinate 373,076,012 downwards.
TGCGGTAGTCGACGCAAGGACGAGGTTCCTTGCCCGGTACCTCAACTAAAATCAAAGGGGAGGTATAATCACTCTCACCCGCCTCAATAACACCTAGCTGTAGCATTTTCATTACCTCAGCCTTCATAATATCGCGCTGGCGGGGTGACACCCGGTACGCCTTGGATCGTACTGGCTCTGGCGAGGTAAGTTCTATATCATGAGTAAGGACAGAAGTCCTACCAGGCCTCTCAGAGAACTGACCTTGAAACTCTTGTAAGAGTTGGTGTAGTTCGGTTTTCTGCTCAGGCGACAGCGGTGCTTTAATGATTAAGTCACTAATAACCTGATCAGTGTCTTCCCTGTTCGTCACTGAGCTTAGTCCCGGAAGCTCGACCGGAAGCTCTTCGGGAACGTTTACCATCATACACACCACTGCTTCCCGTTGTCTATAGGGTTTGAGCAGATTACAGTGGTACACTTGCTGTGCTTTCCGCTTTCCTGGCAGACTCACGACGTAGTTAACATCCGACAGTTTTTGAACAATCCGTGCTGGGCCCTCCCACTGCACGTCGAGTTTGTTTTTTAGCGATGTGCGCAATACCATTACCTCATCGCCCACCTCAAAACGACGGGCCCTGGCTGTCCGATCATAATAAACCTTGGCCCTCTGCTGGGCCTTTGCCATTGCTTCACCTGACAACTCCTGTGCCCTTCTTAAGCGTTCGAGGAGACTAAGCACGTACTCGACCACGACTGGGTCGTCGCCCCTGCCTTCCCACGAGTCTCGAAGCATGCGAAGCGGAGACCGCAGCGAGCGACCGTACACCAGCTCAGCTGGCGAAAACCCCGTAGCCGCATGCGGCGCGGTCCTTAATGCAAACATCACCCCAGGCAGACACAGCTCCCAATCACTTTGTTGCTCAAAACACAATGCTCTCAACACGCGCTTCATGACGGAGTGGAGCTTCTCAACGGAATTCGACTGTGGGTGGTACACTGAGCTGTGTAACAGCTTTACCCTACACCTTTCGAGAAAGGCTGTCGTCAAAGCGCTCGTAAACACTGTGCCCTGATCTGACGGGATTTCCGCAGGAAAACCAACTCGCGCAAATATGGACAGTAGTGCATTGACTATCTAAACTGAGCTGAGGTCTTTAAGCGGCACTGCTTCAGGGAACTTTGTCGCTGGGCAGATCACAGTCAAAATGTGTCTGTACCCTGTGGCCGTTACCGGCAGAGGTCCCACTGTATCAATAACGAGCCGTCTAAAAGGCTCCGTAATGATAGGTACCAACTTCAACGGCGCCCTCGATTTGTCCCCTGGTTTGCCAACCCGCTGACAGGTGTCACATGTCCTCACAAAGTGTTCTACGTCACGAAAACACCCTGGCCAATAGTACTCTTGCAAGAGACGGTCCTTAGTCTTCTTAACTCCTAGGTGTCCGGACCACGAACCGCCATGCGACAAGCGCAACAGATCCTGACGGTAGCATTGAGGCACGATCAGCTGATCGAACTCGACTCCTCTGCGGTCTAGATACTTCCGGTACAGGACCCCACCTCTTTCCACAAAACGAGCATTTTTCTTGGCGATACCTTCTTTGACATTGCAGCGCATGTTTTCTAGGCTGCCATCCTTTTTTTGCTCGGCTATCAAAGCCGACCGGCTGACTTTTAGCAACCTATTAAGTCCATCGGACGTAGGCGCGATGAGCAAATCTGCAGATAGCTCTTCTAACTTTCCCGTGTCGGGCGTTTCCTCTCCAGTACCTGGTGCCTTCAGCACTACAGGCTCAATTTTATTCAGTTCGGACGTGCTCTGAATATCAGCTTGCTGGGCCTCCGACCCTTTCTCATTGTTCGACAACGTCGGCCCCGCAACTACCGCCTTTGCAGCGAGCTCCCGAACTCTCGATCTGGTTAAGGCCTGAACGCTAGCCTCACCAAACAAAAGCCCCTTCTCGCGCAGGAGGTGATCGGACCTGTTCGAAAATAGGTACGGGTACTGGGGGGGCAGCATAGATGACACTGCGGCCTCCGTCTCAATTGCTCCGAAAGGTCCTTCAATAAGCACTTTTGCTACGGGCAGACACACGCTGTGAGCTTCCACGGCTTGCTTGATCCATGCGCACTCGCCCGTGAACATATCGGGTTCTACGTAAGAGGGGTGAACTACATCCATTGTAGCTGCGGAATCACGAAGCACTCGGCACTCTTTCCCGTTCACGAGGAAGTCTCGCATGTAAGGCTCGAGAAGCTTCATGTTCTCGTCAGTGCTGCATAATGAAAAAACACGACTTTTGTTTTTGTTTCTGGACACTGCGCCGAAAAGTGACCCGGCTTCTGGCACGTATAACACACGCGCGCTTGCCTCGCCTCGAACCGCTTTCTGCGTTCGGCTTCGGCTGCCGCCGTCTCCTTACGTTCGGTCGGACTGCTTTCACTCGCATCCGCACTACGCGTGTCCCCCCTTGCTCTCATTTGTGTGAACTTCGGCCTCTCAGACTTGGAGCCAAATTCACCCTTTTGACCGTCCTTAGCTCCGCGAGCCCTACGCGTCACAAACTCCTCGGCTAGCTCGGCGGCTTTAGCCACTGTACTAACGTCTGGCCTATCCAAGACCCAGTACCGCACGTTCTCAGGTAACCGACTATAAAACTGTTCCAGCCCGAAACATTGCAGAATTTTCTCGTGGTCACCAAACGCTTTCTCTTCTTTGAGCCACTCCTGCATGTTTGACATAAGCCTGTAGGCAAACTCTGTATATGACTCGCTTCTGCCTTTTTCATTTTCCCGAAACTTCCGACGGAACGCCTCCGCTGACAGCCTGTACTTTTTTAGCAGACTCGATTTCACTTGGTCGAAATCCTCTGCCTCCTCTCTCTTCAAGCGAGCGACTACGTCGGCCGCCTCGCCGGGTAACAAAGTGAGCAAGCGCTGTGGCCACGTTTCCCGAGAGAACCCCTGCTTCTCGCACGTTCGCTCAAAGTTAACCAGGAACAAACCAATGTCCTCTCCAAGCTTAAACGGCCGCATCAGGTCAGTCATTTTGAACGATACCCGTTCTCCTGCACCGTGTGCCTGACTTCCATTACGAGCGCGTTCCATCTCTACCTCGAGACGCTTCATTTCTAAAGCGTGGTCGCGCTCTTCTTTCTCTTTTTGCTCTTTACGTTCGCGCTCCTCTTTTTGCTCTTTACGTTCGCGCTCGTCTTTCTCTTTTTCTTTTTGTTCTTTACGTTCGCGCTCGTATTTCTCTTTTTGTTCTTTACGTTCGCGCTCGTCTTTCTCTTTTTGCTCCCTCTCCTCAATGGTCTCAAGGCATTCCGACAGCTCGTCATCCTCAGCCTCCAACTCAAGAATAGCCCTTAGCAGTTCTGGTTTTCTGAGTTTGTCTGAGACATCCAGACCCAACTCTCTTGCAAGCTCCAGCAATTTCGGTTTGCGCAACGACTTCAAATCCATGGCTGCTCCGAATGCTGCTTTCTCTACTGCCTACTATTGTCTGGCCGCAAACTAACCCGGCAGCAACGACAACACAATTACCAGCTCTGTTTCTGACACTAACAAAAGCCTGGCAAAACTCAGAAGGAGAAAGTCCCGCACTCACCAAACCTCGCAGCCAAGAATTCGGCGCAGTCGTTCCGCTGCAGGCAACCAGTCATCACACAGGGCTTGTTGCACTGCTCCCGGATGGTCGTTGTGCTGCTCAGCATACAGTTGACCGCATATCTTCGCTGCTGGCCTCCGTTGTCGGGATCTCACCGCTGGCAACCAGTTGTTGCAAAAGGGTTGCAAGCCCCAAGGGTAGCGTTGGCCTGGCGGCCTGGGGCAAAGCTGGAAGCATCCGAAGGTCCCGGCAAAGGATGAGTCGACTGGCAACAGAACAACTTGTTTATTCTGGCATCGCAAAAGAGCAGCCGGTCAGGGCGACCACGTTAATCGAAGGAAGAAATCGAAGTCCCTCTCGGCGTCCGGGGCAGCGGCGTTTTATACCCTCGGAGTCGAGGGCAAGAGGGAACGGCTTGGGAAGAGGCGTCCGATACGGCGACGCTCAGACATGTTCAGGCGTGACGTGCGCGTCCGCCGGGCCGGCGCCGGTCAGACCTCCTCGCCTCCCAGTTGGGGAGCTCCTCTCCCCGGCTGCCGCGCTTTGACAAGCGTGGGCACCAACATGCACACACACACACACGCACGCACGACGACACGTGGCACTGAAACCTGCCTGGACGCGCTCGGCGGGAGGCGTTACGGCAGCACTGAACGGGTCCAAATGACCGCCGCTTTGAACGAAGCCCCGGCGTCCGTTGCATCCGCGCCGGCTATACCGCGCGTTGTAGGCGAAACGTAACATCACACAAGCCGGCCAGCAGCGCATGCGCCTGCCCCCAAAATGACAAAACGAATCACTGTGTTGAGTTAAGATACCGAATTTCACAATCATTGATTACAACAGATGGTGCGCTGACGCACATGTCGGGTTTTTTTTAAATATGTAATGCCTTAGATAATTCCCTTGTTAGCTGATTGGAGTGCCTATACAGAATTTTTGTACTATTGAACAGAGGTACACATGCATTTTTGTCCAACCGGTTAGAATTTTTAAGTTCGCAGTCTCTGTAATGCAGGGCCAAATTAGAGGAAGGAGCCCCCTTTAAAGACGAATTATGTTGGCGTAGCCTTGTGTTTATACATTTACCAGTTCGGCCTATAAAACTCTTGCCGCATGTGAACGGTACTTCATATACCACTCGCTCGGCACAAGGTGCAAACAGCAACTCATGTTTTATATTGCACTGTTTTTACCTTCTTTTGACTTTGTTTTTCTAACCTGGCTCTCCTATCGACCAAAGCGCCAATTTTTCCAAGTTCTGGGGGAGCTGACAACAGCACCCTTACCCCATATCTGGTGCCTACGTGTTTTAATCGGTGGGATAATCTTTGAATATACGGAATTACTGATCACTTTTTATTCTTTTTACTGGGAGGCTCTGGTGAATCGTTTTTTCCAAATGAATTAAGCTTATTCACGAGTTTATTGCAGGCTAGTGTAATCACGTCATTAGGGAAACCTGCTGACTTCAGCCTCTGGACCAGCTGCTTGAAACTGTTATCATTAGAGTTATCACGCTATTGATAGGGTGGCGTCCTTCACTTTGAGCAATGAGAGTGAACGAAACCTTTTGCACGGCCAGAGTCCGACGTGTGAAGATTAGAGACGTGGGCGTCCTAGTGGCTAACACAAGAAGAGCCTGGAAGGGCTCAGTGGCAATGGTCCCAGTGATCTCGTACATTGGGAAAAGCATGTTGTGCAGGTCGCAGCCTGAGGACGCGGCGAAGGCTTGCGTCCAGCGCAGCTGCAGACGAGATTAAGTGTGCTTGTCACACTCAATACTTTCCGGAAATTCCTGCTGTCATAGGCAGTATGTTGCCAAAGTTCGACGTTGAATAGTCGAACATGGACGTGATTTGCAAGCGCTGGCTGGTTTTACTTTTCCCATTCACATCCGCGCCGTCTGGTGGACGACTTCATTTCGCGCAGTGAGAAGCACTCTGCCAAAGTACGCGACTAGCAGGATGAGCGCCGAGGGGAGGTGGCAAGGAGAAGAACAAGGGAAAAAAATTTACACACGATTACGGTAGCCGGTTATTCGAAATTTGAGCGCAGCTCTTCCCGGCTGACGAGGGGGTTGTTACGCTTCTAGCCCCCCCCCCCCCTGTTTTTTTTTCAATCTTGTTCCCCTAGTTTTGCGCACCATTCGCCGCAGAAGCTATCAATACAAGTACGGCGGTTTTTACGGCAGCCCAGCGACGTGTCATTCAGGCTGGCTCTTCTCGTTCCAGGTTTTGGAAGGGAAAACAAAAGGCAATATCCATGAGCATCAGAGCAAAACTCAGTGCCTGACTTCGTGGCCGGTACTGGTACGTTCAACACCAGGAAGCGCATTTTGTTGTAGCGCTGAGGTCGGGTCTGTCGCCATCCTGAGGGACCTAACGCCGAAACACTGTGATTGTATTTTTTCCAGTGCCTTGGCTAAACAAAATAGCTTGCACTGCACCTGAATGGCTGTTACAATTTACCCGCATCTAGCCATTTGTGTCCGCCGAGATTGCATATAGAATAAGTGTGAAATATTGCGAGCAGGAAGGCGAGAAACGCCAGGGCTGCAAGAACAGACGCCCTGGCATTTGGTATTCATCACCATCCAGATCACGTCCATGCACTGCAGAATAAAGGCGCCCCTCATTGATCTTCAATTAGCCTTCCTTATACCATGAACCGAAGAGACCAAATTTCTTATTCTCATCTCACCTGGCGCCCTGCAACCTCCGGCTTCATTACCCTTCCTCCAGAGTGCATAGTGCCAACGTAGATAAGCCCACAGCTTATCTGTTCTCCACATTGCATAACCTGGCCCTTTCCTCCTCTTAACGTCAGGTAGGGTATTAAAATTAGGGTTTGTTCTATTAACCACTCCGCTCTCTTTCCGTTAAAGTACGGCCATCATTTTCCGTTTCATAGCTTGCCGCGCTGTCTTCAATGAAATTTCGGGCATTTTCGCCAGGCGCCAAGTTTCGTCCCAACTAAACTTGTTTCAGCGCTCGCCAGTTTCTTTAGCACTTAACTTCTCGTCGCCTTGCTACTACCGACCTTATCCCCTAACTGTGGACGGTCGCTTCAATAGAGAGTTATAAGAGAGTTATAGCATATCGTTACCGTGTTTACGTTACCGTTTACCGTGTTACCGGACACCAGATTTTCCGGTTAGCGCGGCGCACTTCAGAAAACGTTTTAGCGTACCGTATCTCCCGTAACAAGTTACTGTAAGGCTAAAACGAGTGATGATGATGGCAGATGCCCAGCTTTTAATGATAAAAAAAACGTATGGTTTTCAATCATTTCTATGAAGTGAGATGCTACACTTTTAATAATCTTTTTATCTGCATATAACAACGTACATACTACATACACTTCAGCTAACAGCCGACTCAGCGGCTTTTCAAATGTGCCCGTAAAGCTATACACCTTTGCCTAACCTGGCTAGTAGACATTTTCACTACGTAGACCTCAGTAAGCTTGCATTACCCGTTTTTAGCAAGCTTGCGTTGCGAGCACTGCAAAAAAAAAAGCACAACTACGACACCTGTTTGCCGTGCCGCATCGTAGCTTCTTAATGTTTGGATGTGCACACTGGCGCCATCTAGTGGCAGTAAGTTAAAGCGCGCCAACTCCGGGCCGGAGAAACTTTTTATTTTCCGCAATTACTGACGAATGTACCAAGAGAATTACCAGTATTTTTTTTTTCGAGGAAAAAAATCATGACAATATAGAAAAATGTTAAATCGGGCACGAAACTGCAGAGCTGCAGTATAGTCGTTGCTATTTGGCTATGTACACGACATATAGTCAGGCTTAACTGCTCAAAAATCGGCAAATAATCTCAAAAACATGGCCTAGTTGTTACTCAAACCTCAACGTACGAGTGAGAGTTTGCAAATTAAAAGCGAATGCCTTCATGTATAGCGAAAAATGGCGCCGAAGGACGCGGCGGCGGTGCTGTATTTGGTCCGAAGCGGCCGTGCAGGGCGCCGCCATGTTTGTTTACAAGCGAACGCTAACTCTCCGCAACGCTAAAAGGGATTTCGTAAAGTGGTTGCGGACCGGTAAGTGGCGGCGCATGCGCAGACGTCGCTTGCCGGGCCCGGTAAACGGTAACGTAAACACGGTAACGATATGCTATAACTCTCTTATAGCATAACTCTTACAGCACCGCCGCCGCGTTCTTCGGCGCCATTTCTCGCTATAAATGAAGGCATTCGCTTTTAATTTGCAGGACTCTCACCCATACGTCGAGGTTTGAGTAGCAACTAGGCCATGTTTTTGAGATTATTTGCCGATTTTTGAGCAGTTAAGCCTAACTATATGTCGTGTACATAGCCAAATAGCAACGACTACACTGCAGCTCTCCAGTTTTGTGCCCGATTTAACTTTTTCTTTATATTTTCATGATTTTTCCGTGGAAACAAAAACTGGTAATTCTCTTACAATATTCATCAGTAATTGCAGAAAATAAAAACTTTCTCCGGCCCGGAGTTGGCGCGCTTTAACTTACTGCCCCTAGATGGCGCCACTGTGTTTACATCCAAACATACAAAGAAGCGAGGATGCGGCACGGCAAACAGGTGTCGTAGTTGTGCTTTATTACACCACTCGCAACTCAATGTGCGCTGTGAATGCAAGCTTAGTGAGGCCTACGTAGTGAAATTGTCTACTAACCAGGGTAGGCAAAGGTGTTTAGCTTCACGGGCACATTCGAAAAGCCGCTGAGTCGGCTCTTAGCTGAAGTGTAGTCGGTACGACATTATATGCAGAGAAAGAGACTATTGAAGTGTAGCATCTCACTTCATAGAAATGACTGCAATGCATATTTTTTTTCATTAAAAGCTAGGCATCTCCCATCATCACTCGTTTTAGCATTACGGTGAGTTGTTACGGGAGAGACGGTACGCTAAAACGTCTTCTGGCGTGCGCCGCGCCAACCGGAAAGTCCGGCGTCCGGTAACACGGTAAACGGTAACGTAAACACGGTAACGATATGCTATAACTCTCTAATGAGAAGAAAGTTATAGAGCGGCGCACGCCAGAAGACGTTTTAGCGTACCGTCTCTCCCGTAACGATCGAGTTACCGCAAAGCTAAAACGACTGTGATGATGGCAGATGCCCAGCTTTTATTGCTAACATAAATACGACTGCACTGCAATAATTTCTATGCAGTGAGACGCTACATGCACTTTAATAAACTTTTTTTCTGCATATAAAGACGTACCGAGTGCACTTCAGCTAACAGCCGACTCAGCGGCTTTTCAAATGTGTCCGTGAAGCTAGACACCTTTGCCTGCCCTGGCCAGTGACAATTTCACTACGTAGACCTCAGTAAGCTTGCATACGCAGCGCACGTTGCGTTGCGAGTGGTGTAAAAAGTGCAACTCGACACCTGTTTGCCGTGACGCGTCGTCGCTTCTTTGTGTTTGGATGTGAACACTGTGACGCCATCTAGTGACAGTGAGTTAAAGCGCGCCGACTCCGGGCTGGAGAAACTTTTTATTTTCTGCAATTACTGATGAATACAGCAATAGAATTACCAGTCTTTTTTCCTAGGAAAAAATCATGAAAATATAAAAAAAATGTTAAATCGGGCTCAAAACTGAAGACCTGCAGTGTAGTCGTTGCTATTTGGCTATGTACACGACATATAGTTAGGCTTAAATGCTAAAAAATCGGCAAATAATCTCAAAAACATAGCCAAATGGTTACTCAAACCTCTATGTATAAGTGACAGTTTGCTAATTTAAAGCGAACGCCTTCATTTATATCGAGAAATGGCGCCGAAGGACGCGGCGGCGGTGCTGTATTTGCGGTCTGAGGAGGGTGGTTGGAGCTCTTGGCGCGGTCGGTTGCTTCTCGCTCGCCGCGCGCGCCGCTCGGCCGATCGACCTCCTCGCTAGGCAGCCCACTCCACCCCGGAGGAGAGGGGTGAGCGCTCCCCCCCCCCCCCCCCCCGCCTAGGCGCCATCCTACTGGCTGCCGCACCGGCCTCTCTCTACGAATCGAGCGTGGTCCGAGGAGGCCCCGCCTCCCTGGAAAAATCCAGTTCTCGGTGGCCCGACAGTTGAACTTCAGCCGCCGTACGGAGCGCCAGCGCCCGGGCACTCCCTGCGCCTTCGCGGGGCACCCGCTGCCTGCAGCGGTGCCACGCATCCCCTGAGCCATGGAGGCTGCTACGAGCCAGGCCAAAGCTGCTCCGGCGACCACCGGTGCCTCCCGTCGCAGCTCCAGTGTGTGGTGTGACCCACACATGTTCCTACGGCACCTGGAGGCCAGTGTCCAGTCCCTCCTGCAGGAACACCAGCAAGGACACCGGCTGCTGGATGCGGCCTCTCAGGCGCCCAGACCACGCAGCCCGTCACCTCCTGCATCCACCCAGTGGTCCCCAGCGCTGACCAGACAGCGCTCGAGGGCGGCAGCTGCCTTCCTGAGGACCGCGGAGCCGGCCCCGGTTCCGCAGCGCAAGAAGAAGAAAGCCAAGAGGGACACGAACCCCCCTCTTCCCCAACAGAGCCCCAGCCCGGCAGTCAGCTCCCAACTCCTGGGCCTCTTCAGGAGACTCCCGCTTCCCTGGAGGAGTCTTCCACCTCGCAGCTACCATCTACTCCTGTGCTCACCGAGTCCCAGGACTCCGGTTCGCCCGACGCCGCAGAGGAGAGCTGCGAGGCCTTGGCACACCATGCAGGGGACCAACCAGCGGACCCCACCCCTGACCCTTCGCCGAGCCGTCCCATATCTGAGGTACCCCCTTCCCCAGCAGAGGGGGACACTGAGGAGGGCTGGATCTTGAAAGTACCGCGAGGGCGCCGTCGTCGTCCTCGCCGCCCTCCCCTTACCCCCAAAAAGTGGACGGCCTTGTGGGGACTGTCCTCTTCCGCCCCCAAAACAAGGGCTCCTTGTTCCGGCAACTCTGCAAGTTCCGCATAGCTGCCGAACTCTCCACCACCCCGGGAGTCTCCTCCGTGAGGGTAAATCCTGCACGCAATATTGTCGGTGTGGACGTGCTCACCACTCAGGCAATGGAGGCCCTTCTGCATACCCGCAGCCTCGGTATACCAGTGCGCCAACGACCTGCCGCGGACAAGGGCACCTCCATGGGATTCGTCCATGGCATTCCTACTGACGTTGGCCATTCTGACCTCCCTGCAGCCATCGAGGCCTCCGTGCCTATTCTGGGTGTACGTCGAGGCCCGCCCAACACCATCCAGATCCGCTTCGGGGCTCCACAGCCGCCACCCCACGTGGCAATATTCAAGCTTCGCCTGCCTGTCCGCCCGGCCCTTCCTCGCCCCATCCAGTGCGGTCGATGCGGCCGCCTCGACCATGTCACGGCCAGCTGCACCCTAAACGAACGCTGCCGCCGCTGTGGACGCCAACATGGTTCCGCTCCCTGTGACGCCCCTGCACCCCGCTGCATTAACTGCGGAGGGTCCCACGCTGCAGACTATCCATCATTCCCCCGCTGGCAGGAAGAGCGACGGGTGGCAGCAGCCATCAACGCAGCAACAGAACCTGTCTCCCGGAGAGCCATCAGAGCCAACCCCCGGACAGGGGTGAGGTCCTATGCCCAGGCTCTCAAAACCAGGCCAACTCCTGCTGTTCCCCCCCCTGCCACCCCCACCGGCAGAACAGCCCGCAGCTCCCCAAAGCTTCTCCGGACCTGCCTATCCTCTGGGCAACATTCCCCCTGCCCAGCTAGGAGGGCAACTCGAGCACCTGACGCGGACCTTGGCCGCTACTCTCCAAGCCATTACGCTGCTCCTCCCCGCGGCGTCCCAGTCGGCACCTAATGTGGCTCAGGGACAGCATCCACAGCCAGCCCACCATGGCTAGATCTCCACCGGTGACCCCCCGTCCACGGGTTCTCCAGTGGAATTGCCGTGCCCTGCGACCACGCAGAGCGCAACTCATCAGCCACCTCGAGGCTGACCTTTCACCCCCGGATGTCCTGGCTCTTCAAGAGGCCTACCTCCGCCCCGGGAAAATTGGCATTCCTGGCTACGTGGCATACAACAGCAGATCCTCATGCCTCCTGACCACGTGCTCGGCTGACCCCTGCCCTGACCGTCAACACCCACCAGGAAAATCCAGAGCAGTACTCTTCGTCCGCTCTGCCCTCCCCTAGGCAGAAATCAATGTCGACGATGCTCTAGTGGCGCCTATGTAGTGTGTATGTGTCAGAGTCCGGCTCAGGGGTGTTGACACTGCTGTTGCAAGTATCTATGTGCGCCCCGTAAACCCATGGGACGCCTACTCCTTGCCACATCTGGTCAACCTTATAGGGGGTGACTGCCTGCTCTGCGGTGACTTCAATACTGCTCATCCGAGGTGGGGCTCCCGCAGAGCGGATCGCCGCGGCCGTGACCTCGTCGCTGCCCTGCGCGGCACTTCTCTCCACGTCCTCAACACTGGCGTTCCCACGTTTGTCCGGAGGGGAGGTGTCCGCACGTGCATTGATCTGAGCATCGTGTCTCGACGGTGCGTCTACGGGTGATGCCCCTCCCCTGATACGTGGGGATCTGACCACAACCCCATCTCTCTCAGTCCCAAGCCTGGAAGAAGGGTGGATGGGCGCATCTACAAAATTGTCCATTGGGACCGCTTCCGGGACCTTCTCGGCAGCCTCCCGCTCCACGGCGATGTCCTGACCCATGTGGCAAGGTGCGCGGCAGCAGCCACCATCACCTGCGAAGTCCCCCCTGTCCAGCCCGTTCCTGACCTCAAGTTACTGCACCTAAGGGCCCAACGACGGCAAATAGAGAGAAGGGCCCTCCGCACTGACAGAGCCGAAGCCTGGACGGCATACAACCGTATTGATGCCGTCTGCAGACGCGAACACAACAGGCGCCGCAACGAATCTTGGGAACGCATCTGTGCCTCCATCGTCACTGCCCGCAGCCCAGCCAGGGCTTGGCGGCTCTTCTGCTCCCTCCTGGCTCCTCGGGCCCAACTCAAGCCCCACTTGGCCATTGCTGTCTCCCTGGGAATCACCTGCCAAGAGCTAGCAGAACGGCTGGCTGATGCCTTCTTCCCCTCCGGGGAATCCCGGCCTCTAACCCAGGCCCCTGCTCTACCTGGCCTACTCCAAGGACTTTCACCTCGGGAAGCAGACATAGCCTCTACCTGCACTGCGCCCTTCACCCACCGGGAGCTCTCTGCAGTACTCAACCACTCCAGGCGACGCACAGCACCGGGCATAGACGGCATCACTTACCAGATGTTACGTAACCTCGGCGAGGACCACCGGGCCAGTCTGCTGTCCTCCTTCAACGAGGTGTGGCGGACAGGGATCCTCCCCGATGCGTGGAGAACTGCCCTGGTCGTTCCCATCCTGAAGACGGACAAGCCCCCATCGGCCATCAGCTCTTACCGGCCTGTCTCCCACACCTCCGTTCCTGGAAAGGTCATGGAGGCCATGGCCCTGGAACGCCTGTCTTGGGTGGGCATCGTCACCGGCCACTTCCCGGAACAGCAATCGGGTTTTCGTCACCATCGCTGCACCGCTGACTCCATTGCAGACCTGGTGTCGACCCTGGAAGACGCGAAGCTCAACCGCCACGTAGTGTGCCTGGCTCTCCTCGACATACAAGGCGCCTTCGATAATATCCGACACGAGGCCATACTGGAGGCTCTCAACATCATGAGCACTTCCAACAACCTCCTGCAGTATGTTCGGGGCTACCTAGCTGACCGCCGCGGGTGTGTCCGTCTGGGCAATGTCACCAGCTCCCTGCGACACACCTGGCGTGGCGTACCTCAGGGGAGCGTCCTTAGACCCCTGCTCTTCAACGCTGTCTTGGCCCTCCTGCCCAACTTCCTGCCCAAGGACCTCCGGCTACCCATCCACGTGGCCATCTACGCGGATGACATTGCCATCTGGTGCCGTGGGCCCCGCAGATACAGGGTCCACACCATTAAGAACGTGCAGCGGGCTATCAATGCTGTTGCTGCCTTCCTGGAGCGCGCAGGCCTCAGCATCTCCCCCTCCAAAACGCAGGCGATGCTCCTCAACACCAGGGTTGGCGCCCGCCCTGGCCGCACCTTCCTCCAAGTTGGTGGCCGCAACCTCGCCTGGAGCCGCCAAGTGAAATATCTGGGCCTGCTCATTGATGTCCGGCTCACCTGGAACCCGGCAGTGAGCCACTTCCTGGCCCAGTCCTCCAGGATCCAGGGGGCTATACGGTCCCTGTTAGCCAAGGGCAATGGCATCACCCCCAGGCTGGGACTCCAGCTTTACCAAGGTATGGCCGTCCCGCAGTTCGCCTACGCTCTACCCCTCGTCCGGCTTACTGTGGCCCAACACTTGGCCATCGAGCGTAAAATGCGGGCGGCCATACGTCTATGCCTGGGACTCCCTCGCTCCTCTCCTGTGGCTGCCACCCTGGCAGAAGCAGGTTCGTGGCCCTTGGAGCTCCTCTCCAGACGCACCTCCCTCCGCCACATAGAGCGCCTCCCCAACGCGCCCGATGGGCGCCCCTCTTGGACCGCCTTCTCACCAGGCCCAACTCCATAATGGGTCAGGCGGCCCAGTACTTTGAAGATATTGTTGGGGGAGAGCCCGAGTCCTTCCCCATCCCTCCCCGCCCGGACCTTGGACACCTCTATGAAGTCCACCTCTCCCTACCTGGCTCCCGGACGAGGCGGAACACTGCTGCTGTGGGCCTATGGCAGGAGGTCGCTGAGGTACTCCAGGTCGAACCCCCTGGCACTGTCCCCATCTTTACGGATGGCTCCGTCCTCCCAGGACCTTGTTCATCTGCGGCTGCAGCCTGCACTGCCCCATCGCTCCACTCGAGCAGACAGGCCAGGCTCCGGTTTGTGGCCTCGTCCACAACTGCCGAACTGGCCGCCATCCACTTGGCTGCAGACATCCTGAACGAACACCCTGGGATCAAGGATGCAGCCATCTACACCGATTCCAGGGCAGCCCTTCAGCTCCTCCTGAGGCCTTTCAAGGGCCTACCCATCGCCTGCAGGCTGGCTTGGCGACTCGGCAAACTGTGCACCAGAGGAACTCGCATCCGGCTGACCTGGGTCCCGACCCATGTCGGTGTCCTGGGCAATGAGGAAGCGGACTCCCTGGCTAAAGCGGCACACTCCCCAGGAACTCCGCTCTCCAAGAACCTCTGCTCCTTGGACCTTGCAAGGAGCATAGTGGACCGCCTCCTCCTCCTCGATCACCCTGATCCCAGGGTGGCTAACGGCCATCCCCCATACCCTCTTCCAAATCTCGGCCTGCTCTGCAAGGAGCGCAGCCTCCTCCTGAGGCTGAGGGTAGGCTGCGCCAACATCGGCTCCCGCCTCTTCCGCATTGGCCTCTCCGACTCCCCTGGGTGCTCTCTATGCAATTACCCAGAAGAGACAACCCAGCACCTCTTGTGTGATTGCCCTGCCTTTGTGTCCGAAAGGACTATCATGGTGGCGCACTACCGCTCCATCGGCCTCCCCAGCACCTCAGCGGACGACCTTCTCTTCCCTGGCGGACACCATCCTGTCAAAGCCTTCCGGCACCTCCTCTCCTTCCTGGAGGCCACAGGCCTCTCCGGCCGCCTATAGGCCACAGGGGACAACATATGTCAACTGACTATCACTGCGACTAGGCGCCTACCCTCTCCTCTTTCAATCTTTTTTCCCCTCCCCTCCTCCTGCGATGACACGCCGGCAGTGGGCGTGGAGGCTAGCCCTCCAGTAGACAAGCCCGCGTCCTCCCACTTTCATCCTTCCCTACAACCACAGAAGAAGAAGCCGCCATGTTTGTTTACGAGCGAGCGCTAACTCTCCGCAATGCTAAAAGATTCCGTAAAGTGCTAGCGGACCGGTAAGTGGCGGCGCATGCGCAGATGTCACTAGCCGAGCCCGGTATACGGTAACGTAAACGCGGTAACGATATGCTATAACTCTATATTGCTCCCACTCTCTAATGGTGTACTATCATCGGCGTCCCCACGGTGATCGGACGTGCCTGGACCGTGCTGCGTCATTTTTTGTCGTTTTCTACTAGAACTTCTTCCTGTGAGTCAGAGTTTTTGCATTCCTCCTTCGGGAGCATCTCGTCCACCTCTGTTCAAAATTTGAGCGCGCTAGCAACAATATTTCTCGAAATATAAGGTTTTTTGTAAAACAAGCACTTGGCCGGTAAGCGTGGCTCAGGCGCGAGGTCGAAAGAGCGTCTTTTTGGATCTTTCGCGGCTAGACAACTGGTTAAATTGCTTTTCGAGTGGTCGCGCTTGTCTCCCGATCATTTTGCACTATATGTGAAGGCTCTAGACCAAAATTTCGAAGAGAAATGATGAAACGTACTTTGTAAACAGGCGGCGGCCAGCCTAGGCCTTTTGCCCCCGTCTACGGGAAACGAACGCTCGTAACTCGGTTGCTGTCCCTTCGAACCATATCAAAAGATTTATTTTCATAATCCTGAAGGTGCAAAGATCATTTTGAGAGTAATCTCAGCTCCCAACTCGCAAAATTAAGAAAAATATCAACGATCGTGATTTCAGCACAACTGGCCCTTCGAGTGGGGCGAGACCCTGGGTAGGGCGGACAGTCGAGCAAAAAGTAGCCTAACTCGGCAGCCGTTGGACCTACAAGGAAGTATAGGCACTTTTTGGGAATGCCAGAGCAAGGGCTATCATGCGGTGTCACTGATATTTGCGAAAAATAATTGCATTGTTGATTTTCCGGCCACCGTCCAAATTCTAGGCACACAGGGTTGCTCGTACTTGAAGCTGTACAATGTTGCCAGGTTTCAGACAAATATTCTGAAATCTGCTAAATTTGGCGGAATGTCGAAATAATTGGTTTTTGGACTGGGAAACATTAGGAAAAAGTAGAGCAGACTCTAAACACTTCCGCTAAGCAACAAGGTCACCAGACAATCAAGATTACCCGCCAAATTTGGCGGACAGTAGTGAACATCGTTTCTGGGTGATCCAGAGGTGGCATTGACCAAGAAGATCATAAATATATAGTGAGGCAATTAAAACAATAAAAATTAAAGCGCCTCTGCCTGTGCCACAAGTATAACAGTCTTACCAAGATGATCAAGTGGAAGGCAAGGAGGAACAGCGACGACAGCTGAAGGGATCTGACAAAATGTCCGATCTTGAACAAACACTGAAAAAAAGGGATGCCAAAGACTCTGTCAAGAAGACACAGAGCAAGAGCAAAAAGAAGGCAAGTTCCAAGGAATCGCAGCAAACCCGGCAGGATTCTGACACTGATATGGACTCTATGGATTCAGAGGTGGAGAGGAGGGATCACCAGAAACACAACAAGCCGTCAAGTAACCAAGAGCGTGCCAAAGTGCCAGAGTATGAAGGAAGCAGCGACAAGGAGGAGTCCGAGCCAATGCTGTCGAAACTCGCAAAGATCGGCAAGAACATCTTCAGCAACCTGGTGAAGGTTTCACAAATGACAGCAGGCGACAGTAAAGCAGGCACAGTCATTGATCAAATTATCAATGAAGTCTGTAAGCTGAAGGCTTTGACCATGGAAGCCACACATGAGAACGAGTTCCTGAAAGGCAGACTCGCAGAGTGCAGGGCTCCAATCCAGTCCCCAACGTATGCAGAAGTCACAAAGACCATCTCTGAACAACGACAAGAACAAGAGACGAGAGCAATTGTAGTAACCTCAAAGGAAAGAAGGAAAGAGAAGATCCTTGAGGACCTAAAGAAGACCATGGACCCCATGGAAATGGACATCAAGGACACAACCATGAGGTCTGGGAAGGAGGGGTGTCCACAGAAGCCCCCTCCTTGGAAAAAGTAGCAAAGAAGATTCAGAGCGACAGTGGTCTGCTAGATTTGCAGATCCACCATCCCAAAGGACGAAGAATGGAAATGAAAGTCGTGGGCGTGGATCAGGAGATGGAGGACGAGGAGCTCATAACAAGGATCATTTGCCAGAATAACCTGCAGTGTAAAGACAAACACATTGAGGTCAAAGCGAAATATAAAGGACGCTACGGGAAAACCGTAATCCTAACTGTCAACAACCAAGCCTACCAGTGCTTAAAGGACAAAAGTCACGTCAACGTAGGCTGGGAGAGGTGCGCCCTGTATGACAACATATTTGTGACAAGGTGCACCAAGTGCCCATCACTGGACCACATGGGGCAGTTTTGCCGACAGCCAGAGAGATGCGTAAACTGCTCAAGGACGGGGCACTCGGCAGAGGAGTGTCAGAGTGACTCTCTTTGCATGGCGTGTCTGAATGAGGGTGTGTCGAAGGAGGAAAGCAACCACCCTCTCCTCTCTGTGTATTGCGAGACATTTCAGAAGAAAGTGCAAGAGGAGAAGCGAAGGATCGTCCAAGGGATGTTCTAAGGCTCGTATCCATCATGTCGGGAACGACCCCTGATCTGCGAAAAACAGACTATACTTCAGCAACGACGAATCAAGACTCCGAAGTAATAGAAGTCATACAGGTCAACCTGGCACGAGCCTTTAAGGCAAACCAGTTCTTGAGGGATTACAATGAAGAATATCAGCATATTTCTGTGGTGCAAGAGCCATACAGCCTCGAGGATAAGATAATTCCATTTCCTATCAAGCATAAAATACTGGCAAGTAAGAAAAATCCAAAGACCGCAATAATAGTGCATAAAGAAAACATACAAATTTCTTCCATAAAGATCGAAAAAAAATGAATTGTAGCGAGAATCATAAAAGGAGACAAGAAAATTGTAGTAGTAAATGTGTATTGCCCCCCTAACGAAGACCTATCATCATTGCTGCTAAAATTAGAAATGGCAATCGCACAGTTCCAGAGAGAGAACATTTTGGTCATGGGTGATTTTAATGGCAAAAACGTTTTGTGGGGCAGCAAATAGTCTGATAACAGGGGAGATGAGGTATATGAATTGGCAATTAGAAACAACCTCATAATTATGAATGATTCAAACTCTCCACCCACATTTAAAACTTCAAGAGCACAAGGTTGGATAGATTTAACCATGGTTAATCAGGTGTTGAATGCAAGCATGCAGCAGTGGGAAGTATTGAAGCATGCAAATGACAGTGATCTTAGACACATTCAAACTTTAATAGGTAAGGTTGGAAAACCTACAAGATTCCATATAACCTTAAAGGGAGAACAGCAAATACTCAAGAAATTAAGGGAAGATCAATGGTATGAGGAGATTCACGACCTCAATACACCAGACGAAATAGAAACTGTAACAGAGCCACTCTACCAGAAGATAAAGAAATGGCAGACAAAATTTCGCAGTAAATGGAAAGAGAGTAAACACAAATTAAATTCCTGGTGGAATACGGATTTGGAATTAGAACGAAAAAAAGTAAGAGCTATGAGAACATGCTATCAGAAAGCTCAAGGAGAATTAAGGCAAATTTTTAAAGCACAGTATTATAAAGAGCACACAATATACAATAATATGTTGAGTGAAGCTCGGGACAAAAGTTGGGAAAAAGTATGTAGCACAGTATCATCAAATCCGTTTACCTTACCCTATAAAATTGCGAGGGGGCAACTAAAAACGGCACAGATTCTGGAGAGTGTAACTAAAAAAGATGGAAGTGATACAACGACTATGGAAGAAACAGTGGAGTATATTTTAGATTCTTTGTATGAAAATAAAGGTAATGAAGAACAGCCAGATGAATTACCTAGCGAAAATACATCAGTTGCAGATAAGCCGTTTACAGAAGCAGAAATAGAAAACGTCGTGAGGAATTTGAGGAAAGACGTGGCTGTAGGGCCAGATCATTTAAAAACCACTTTTATCCAAGAGCTTTTTGCGGCTCATAAGGGGTTCTTTTTTAAACTATTTAATGCCTGCCTAAAAGTGGGCTATATACCTAGTCATTGGAAACAATCCCGAGTAATTTTAATCCCCAAGGCAGGAGCCAAAGATAAAACAGGAATAGAAAAATTTCGCCCAATAGCAATTAACTCAATATTAGGGAAAATTCTAGAGAAACTAATAAAAGATCGATTATATTATTTCCTAAGCAGCGGAAAATTATTTCCAAATCACCAGTATGGGTTCCAACATAATACATCAACAACGAGTGCATTATTAGTGTTGAAGAAAAGAATCGAACAGGCATCATTAGATAAGCTAGGAACTGTAATAATATTTTTGGATATTAAAAATGCTTTTAATTCAATACAACGTAAAATAATTGTAGATAAACTGCAGCAACTTAAATGCCACTCCAATTTAGTGAGAATAACAAATTCAATATTGACTCAGAGGAAAATTATATATGAATATCAAGGAACCTTTATCACAAAAAATTTATCAACAGGCTCTCCACAAGGATCTCCACTAAGCCCACTTTATTCGAATATAATGATTTCAGGGATTTTTGATTTGAAACTACCAGGAGAGGCGTTTGCAGACGACGTAATAGTGGCAATTAAGTTTAAATCTCGCCAGCAAGCAGAACAATTGGCGAACGCAACTCTTGGTATTATAGCAGCATGGGGAAAGAAAATGAATCTAGAGTTTAACCCTGAAAAGTCCAAGGTTATGCTTATTAAGAAAAACTATGGGAGCCACCCTCCAATAATTAAAATAAACAACGAAAAATTAAATATTACATATGAACTAAAACTATTAGGAATAATATTTGATAACATAATGTCGTTCTTGCCACATTTAAAATATGTGAAAGAGAAGGTTCAACTTTTAACGGCCAATTTAGGTAAATTTTCAAGAGCAAACAAAGGAATGAAAGGACAACACTTAAGAAGTTATACACGTTTGGAATAGAAAGAATGATAGTGTATGGAGCCCCGGTTTGGTATAGTAATAAGGTGGTAATAAATCGGAAACTGAAGTCAATACAACGCATTCCTTTAATTCTCATAACTAAGACGTACAGAACTACAGCAAATGTAACACTTAATGCATTAGCGAACCTACCTCCAGTACAACTAAAAATTCAACTCGAAAAAGAAATATATGAAATAATGCAAGGAATAAAAACATACTAGTTTAACGATCAGATTTTTGCAGACAAAGATATAGCAAATAAGTTCGATCTATGGGTGTATCATCCTGCAGAGAAACTAGCTTATGATTACACTGAAGATATCAATTCGGAAGCTGATCAGAAAATATATACAGATGGGTCACAAATAGATGACAAAATAGGTGCAGCCTTTGGGGTGTTTGATGCGAAAGGGACACAACTGGAAGCAAAACAATTCAAACTTCCTCAGTACGCCAACAATTTTGATGCGGAAGTTGTGGCAATAAAGAAGGCCATAGAATATGTGAAGAAAGATAACATAAGCAAAAGCCAAATTCTCACGGATAGTCTTTCAGCACTGAAGGCAATCAAAAATGCAAACAGTAGAAACCCAGCAATTCAGGAGATTAAACTAGAGCTCAGTAAGTTGCAAAATCAGAATATCACTTTAACGTATATCAAAGGGCACAGTGGACATAGAGGAAATGAAACAGCAGATGCTTTGGCTAAGGATGCTGCAATGAAAGGAGAAGAGCTTAAAATTCCAATATCGAAACAATATATCAAGAAGCAGTTGAAAAACGCGATGTATGATAAGTGGAACGAAATGTGGAATCAGGAGGGAAAAAACAGTAGCACATTCGAGTGGATTAGAAGTGTAAAATTCTTACCCCAACACTTCCCAACCAATCATTATACATCGCAGGCAATCTCTTCTCAAGGCAGATTTCCCTATTATTTCTACAGATTCAATATCTCAAACTCACTGAAATGTGTGTGTGGAGAAAACGCCATAAATTTTTATCATTATCTAGAAAAATGTCCAGTGACAAAGAAAGAAAGAGAACAACTAACCAAAATATTGGGACCTAATTTAGCAATTAGGAAACCAGAGATAATCAAACAATCGGAGAGCTATGACATACTTAACAACATGGTACAAATAATACTAGAAAAGTCGTATGAATTACAATTATAAAGGAAAAACTTTTAGCAGAGCAAAGTGACAAGAGTAAGGCGTGCCTTTTCACGGTGAGATGTGTGTGGGGGCCCCCAAGACCAGACCAGGTGGGCACTAGTTGCCCGCCCCTACTGCGCACTCACGGGTGGGAGGCTCGCATTAGGTTATGAAGGCAATAAACGTACTGAAGTTCGGTGGCCAACATTTTGAAGAACCAGTATGGTAGAGCAAGTGTAGCGAATCGAAAATGTATTGAAAGTAATATAAAGTTCGAATAAAGAGTAGAGAATTAGTGATGCGTCACATCAATAAACAAGTGGGGTGGGTTCAAACGACATCAGGGATTACAGGGATTACTGGGTTGAAGCAGCTGGAGTCGTCGGTGCGGCGCAGCAACGAACAAGGAAGTGATGATTGTGTTTGTGAGTGCCAGAAGAGGACGCGGAGTGACAAAGAACTGGAGTGGTGGTGTGCAGTGTGCAGTGCAGTGGGTGAGGTGCCTAGGGGTGTAGTATAATCTGAAGACACGGGGGTGTCATGAGGCGCAAACCATGGCTAACAAGCGCAGTGAAGAAGAAGAGGAAGACACAGGAGGCAGTTTGAAGACAAGACAAGACAAGCCACTCAAGTTTAGTGTACATCAGTGCAGTGCAGCAAGTATTGTTTAAAAAAAAGAGGAAATAATAAACGCCGCTGGTCTGGCTGGCCCGTTCCCTTGGCTGGGGGAGCCGATGATGGTATCTACTTCCTTTTTCCTCTTTTCTCCCTCGACTCTTCCCTTCCTTCTTCCATTATTTTTTATTAAAAAAACATCTTTTGGTACTAGACCGTTTATTTTATTTTTTTTATTGGCATATTCATCACCCGCGATACATTAGTGGTGCGGGAGAGTCCCAATATAGGGCCTCAATCTACTCTGTCCCTGTCTCTAATGGTGTCTTCGACTGGTCGCTCCCGCGATCCGGTTTGGATCTGGCAGAGTGGGAGCCGCTCCCGCTCCGAGCGCATAGCGAGACTGGTCAAGCCGAATGGTCTGCGAATTCTTAGAGCGGAAGCGCAGGAGGCAGAAGGGGGCCGTCACTTCCGGAACCCCGCCGCGGCACCGCTGGTGTCAACAGTAGCCGCACGTGGTCGCACACAGTCTGCGTCGCAGTCGACGCTTCTGCTTCACGTGTACCTGTCGCTACTTCGGCTGTCAGTCTCCGGCAAAAATGAGCGGCCCATGGGACCATTCTGGATATACCCCACCAGCCGAAGTCGTGTTGACTACAATGATCGACGGTAAGTCAGGCCTTATTTGTCTTCCGGACGAACAACGGGCTTCCGCGCCTTTTCGCAGCGGCGTTGTTTTGAGGGCTGTGGAAGATTCTAGCGACGTACGACGCCGAAAGCAGCATTGTGGTTTTGTCCTAATATCTTGCGCGTTGGCGTGCGATTTCTAGTGTAAAAAAATGGACAATAACTTTTGCTATGGTGTGACTGCTCCAACTTTGCGTTTTTTCCTTCCCTCGTGCTCCGTGCGTACGCACTGCACATTTTGTAGCAGCTCACGGAGGACGCTTGTGCACGTCTATTCCTAGCCTTACCATCTTCAGGCAAACTTCAGTGCAATCTGTCTGCCCGGGAATGAATAATGGTCTTTGATCGGCCGTTGGAATAAGCCTTCACCAATAACACTACTGGCGCGGCAGATAATTTTTTTCACGTGGCCAGCAGAAATGCGTAATCAACGAATGAAGTCCGTGTTCATAACACCCGTGTCAACTGCATGTCTAGCATCCTGCACTTACCTCGCGTGTCGCTACACAGCACACTCCCCGGGGTTTCGGCAGTGGGTGTCTGCGTGAAGCCTCTGAGTAAAAACCGTAACTGGGTTGGCGGACACCTGAATAGTTCTGCGAGTAAACGGTGACATCTACCTGCAAAACTGAGGTAGTTATGCGCCTTTCTTTTCCTCAAAAATAGCGCAAAGTTTAGACCCCTTTCATTTTGAGGAAAGGAAGGCCGTATAACTGGCTATCTGTGTCAGTGTGCCTAAAAAAATTAACGTGCTTTCGCGCAATATTTAGGGCTTGGCAATGCTAAACCGCCAGTCATTTTTTTATTTTGATGTTTTATCTACGCAGAGGAGGAAGACCATACAATGCCTGAAGTTATGGACTCTTCAAAGAAGCCGAACGAAACTGCGGTGTCAATTGGTTAGTTCAGATACTAACTTTCCTGAATGCATGTTAATACCATAGCAATTCAGATGCAGTTGGCAAACCTGAGTTAGCTACCCTGCATGCATCAAATCAATTCGTCTGTCTGCCACTGTTATGCTTTAATGGTGAAGCTGCATGCTTATTATGTACCCACCAAGAGGATGCCTTCATTTGACCTGGTGTGGTGAATATGCCTGAAAAAAAATGAATGTAGAGAGCATGTATGCAATAATATATATCTGTTTGGTCATGCTTGAAAGATTCACCTAGAGTTAAACAACATACATAAAAAAGGTCTTAATAAAGATAAATTTCCAGGTATAATGTATATTTAAACCAAATAAACAACACACAAACTTAATTGTGAGACTGAATTCAAAAATGCCTAGAGAAGCTTGTTTCACCTATTTCTTTTCAAACGCAGCTTCATGAGATGAATGGCAAACAAAGCTGCTTCTGGACTACTATGTACGCTATGCCAGAGACGTGGGCCCACTCAAGAAATTTCGCAGCAAGCGAGCTATGTTCGAGCAAATTGCCTGCGATATGTTCGGCATTCTCGGCATTCATCGCACTGCTGTGCAGTGCGAAACACGCTTCAAGACTGTGTCAAAGCGGAAGAGGAACGAAGAGAAGCACAATAATACATCAGGAAATTCCCGCTGCCGCGTGGAATATGAGCAAGTTTGATGCCATAAAGGCTATAGATGACAGCTTGGAGCCGGAAGTCTTGCGCGGTGTGGACACCGTGAGGTATAAGAAAGCGTCGACTCGTAAAGCAAGTCCTCGACCATCAACCAGCGCAGACGTCCAGGAAAACTCAGAGTTCAGTGGTGATACCCTGTCTTTAATATCATCAGGGGGAGACTGTTCATTCGAAGCCGGTACAGATTCGCAGGACGAAGAGCCCAAGAAAAAAAAGAGCCGACAGGACGTTGCGCCCAAGCAACTCTAGAATGCAACACATGCAGTTGTTCTTTGACGAAATGAACAAACTGCACAGGGAGAAAGAAAAAAAGGAAGATAGAGAACAAAGGCATCAGGGGCTGCTAAAAGCTCATTCCGAGCATATGGCACTTTTGAAAACTCTAGCAGAAAAGGAGTAGCATCCAGAACTTGGTTTGAGGTGTACAGCCCGTGTCAAAAGAATATACCCCAACGGGTTTGCTTTTAAGCTATTCAGTTGGGATCCCTAGCGCATCTAGCAATCCAAAGCTTGGGAGGACTGAGGATGTGAAGCCATACCTTTTTCGAGAGCTTATGGTCACTGAGGATGCATACAGGATGCCTCACAAGCAAACCTCCTTGGGCCGAATACTTTTGACGGGAGGTACATCTCCCGTCGAAACTGGTTCTAATTTATTTACACACTTTTTCTAGCATGCAATAAATGTCTGCTCTGATGTCATTTTTCATACCATCGAAGCATGTCATTTGTAAAACGCTTTGACAAGTAGTAGTAGTAATTGGTTTATTAAAATAATAATAAAAAGGAAGGAAAAGATTTTCGCTAGCCCCGGCATCTGCCATCAATACAGAAGCACCCGAGCTGGGGCAGCGGAAGTAAAGGATAGCAGGCCGAATGGAGAAATGAAATGAAAGAGGTGAGGGGACAGGAAGAGAGGATAAGGAGAAGACTTAGTATACACAAAAACTATTTATACAATAATATGTACAGGTTGCATGTGTGGTGAGTTCATGATGAAGCAAACTTGACAAGAAGAAAAACATTTGATGTGCAATAAATGTTTTTACAACAAAAACTTGATCTCTGTGAATGCAGTTTATAGGTTCTCGGCCAAGGAATTTCTCTTCAATTCGCCCAATCGGCGAAGAGCGCCTTCGCTTTCGGACACAGGCTGTCGACTTGCCCTTAACTCTGCTAGGCTGAGCCTGTTGTGAAGGGGAGCATCAATTCTTCTTTCTTTTCTTTCATCATCTGTCAGCAAATCATTGACGTCAAAGTCACCTCCATCCAAGCATATGTTATGGAGCACACAGCATGCTACGACGAACTTTGTTATTTTGTCTACAGTTGTAAACTCAACGTAGCGAAGCTGCCGAAACCTTTGCTTCAGCATTCCAAAAGCATTTTCAATGATCACCCTTGTAGTTGCATGGCACTGGTTGTAATTGCTTTTGGATGCTGTCATCGCCCCGTAGTGCTTGAATGGCGTCAACAAGTGCTCTCTAATGGGATAAGCGGCATCACCTAAAATGTGGAATTTGTTGACTTCGCACAGTGTAGGCAAGTCTTCGTGCACCAGAGACAGCCTCAACACTCGTGCATCATGCACTTTGCTTGGTGGCCCGGTGAACACATCCATGAATTTTCCTCTTGCATCGCATATTCTTTGCATAATTATTGACACCGGATCATGTCTATTTATGTAAGTAGACCTGGTCTTGTTGCTAGGGCACCGTATTGGTATGTAGGTTCCATCAATACATCCAATGACATTTGGAAAACCTGCAAGCTGGAAAAGACGAATCAGCCACAGTTACAAAGGAAAGCCAGGACCTTCACCGTGGTTGGTCAATGAAACTGCTCAAGCATGGTGGTATAACTTTGTGGCAAATGGGGGAATTTAGTTACATGACAGCAGTGTGCAAGCTTAGGCAAAACCAACCGGTAACTAGTTTTTGCTTCTGAGCATTTTCTATTTGCCTCAGTTTTACATGTAAGAAAGGAGCATTCTTCAGCATGCTTAAGTCAAAAGCTAGAAAATTTAATGCATGAAATGCTTCAACATTTAAACATATGTATTGTTTACACTGCATTAAGCCCAAGGATCATGAACATGGCATTGGTGAAATCAGTTATTCAAAGTTTAACAGTAGGCTAAGAGGGATTTAAACACTCACTTTCCGGAAATCTTCGGCCAACCTGTCCTTATCTGATGAAAAGTGAATCACATTCGGAGCGATGTGGCACAGAAAATCCAGGACCCTATTTATGACCACTAGCTGGGTTGACTCTGCCATGTTGAACAGTACAGAACACTCTCGCATCGATGCCTTGTTGGCAGCATACCTGTTAAATAAATACAGTAATTATAATTTACCAAACCAGCAGTCACTATCAAACACTCTTGCAGTTACATGATGAATAGAAATCATGATAATTTAGTAGAGCTATTCTGAGCAAGCCTTGCTACATTTATCGTCTTTAAAAATTTGTTCATCGCATGTCCTTGTGTGCCAAATAAAAACAATGCTGGGATCTAATAAGAGGTGTCATCGATTTCTTTTTCCTCGGCACTCTTTTCAAGTGCATACAATACAATGATTTTATATAAGTAACCAAGGCTGAATTTTAGAACGCGTGCTGTAGAAAAAAAGTGGAAACATGCTGAGGGAGCTGTGAGCTTAAGTCAAGCTGCCGTTCCTTCGGGCAGTTTTTACTCAGCAGCCACCTCTTTGATGGAAATAAACTCTATTATTATTATACTATAATTAAGTACATATTCAACTGGAAGAAACTATAGCAAACGTGAGTACGACATGAAAACATTAGTGAGATTGCATATCTTGTTTTGCATCCACAAACAGCCACACAGCCCAGAAAAATTTTTCATCTATCACGCGCATTATTCGCATCCCCACCAAACGTTTCTCATTTTCTTGGTGCTTAAAATGAAGCTCACCAGACAAAGGAAAGAATGTGTTCCTCCGGCGTCTTTGCCGGAGAACCGCCGTGGTGTCTATTCGACGGGAAACATTCAGACTCCTCGAACTTCGCAATGAGGTCATAGCATGCCTGGCGTCTCAGGCGGAAATTCCTGCGGAACTGTAAAACATCATTACTCATCGGACCATACTCGCGCATAAACACTTACTTCTTCTCCGGAGTAGTGTTGCACCACTGTGCAGACATAGCAACCTTCGGCACACACAGTGCCACGCTGAAGATTACTTTAAACATCGCCTTGTAGACAGCACTGTCGTCATCGTCTGAGCTGCTGCTGGAATCGCTGTTGTCATGTGCTAGATGTGACAGCAACACAGACGGCATTCCAAGCGTAGTTAACCGGCGCCTCTTGGACATTTTTTGTTTCACACAGCGCGGCCCACGCAAAACACAACTCAGCAAGGACGCTACAAATGCGTGACTACACCAAAAGCCGACACTTGCTTCTGCCTACGAGTAGGGAACGCCGCGGTTAACTCGCACCGCTTCCGCGACGTAGCGGAAGTGGCTCTGTCACGTGAACACATCTCGGAGCCGCTCCGACTTTTTTCTCGGAGCGCGTCAGAGCGCTCTGAGCTGGAGGCGAGCGCTCAGAAACAACCAGCCGAACGTAGTCAGAGCGCCCGGTTTCGACCAGCCGAATGTGCGGCCGCCTCTCAGAGCGCTCTAGAGCGATCTAAAGCGACCAGTCGAAGACACCATAATACAGCATCAGCTGTGCGTCGACACGTCCGCCGGAGTGTGAGGAAAATGACAAGCAGTCCAAGACAGGCGCGAGCGCCGGCAACGACGCCACGATTGGCCGAGACCGGAGCCCAATCGCAGCTGAAATGGATATGGCAGTGGGCCAGTGAGTGAGCGTAGAGTTGTCAAAAGGTAACAAGAGTGCGATAACGATATTTAAGGCATACTTCTCGGTACACACTAGCGAACAGTTCAGGCGCGTACAGTACACGCACACCGAGCCGCCGCTGGCGGCATCCACCGTGCGTAGATAAAGCGGAGGAGGTTCGGGGAAAGGCGTGGAATAGATTGGAGTCAGACTAGGCAATGCTGTCTTGCACGGAGATAAGTCACGTAGAAGGAGATAGCAGCTGCTCGGGTCCGCTGCACGGGCACCGTTCAAGAACCAGCATTATTTTTGGCAAGGTCTTCGGAAGCCCGGTTGTTACTCGTTGCATGTATAACGACGTGGATTCCTGTCCCAGGTCGAAGCGCGAATAAAAATACTGGTGTGGAGCCAGCAGCGGCAGAAGTCGTTTTGATTTAACCCTAAACAACTTGGTCGTCTTCCATTTGGCACATCATGAAGCACAATTAAATGAGAGGGATGTCGGAGAGGGGAAGTCGAAGTCATCTCATACGACGTGTTCTCGCCAGGAACTTTGTCTGCCACCACGTTTGGGGTTACTGCAGTGATGCCCTAATTCATTTTCTTTGCAATGATTGTTTGTTTTAAGATAGTTTTCGCGATTTTCGTGACTTTTTTATTAGTTCAGAACATGGTTCTGTATAATATGGTTGTTTCTAAAATAAAAAGCAAAAATGAAGTGCCTGCCGCATCAGGTTGCATTCGATGCGCCGACGGTCCGCATGAGGTCATTCTCGACTTTACATTCACAGGTACTCGGGAGTCATACTACTCCTGGCCAAATGGTGTACCGGGTAAGGGATGCACCATTGACCTGCGATGGCAGGTACTGCCACCGTTGGGTTTGGCAACCCAAGCTGCGCTTCCCGAGCAAACGCTGGCAATCAGTCATTCATTTCACTGCAACCTGCCATGGTGGTCAATGTGCTCACTATCCACGCAATCCGGTGGGCAGGCTGTGATGACGCCACAAGGTCACGTGTCCTAGGTGAGCCACCTAAGTTGTTTGACCCACCTAGGTTGCTTCGACCATCTGCACGAAGGCGCCATCTTTCATGTGTTCCATCGAGGTTATCACCGAGAGAGATGATTTCGCTCAATGAGACAAGTAAGGCTTCCGCCTAACAGCAAGCCAGGAAGGCGCAGCCTGTATGCAAAGGGGCACTAACCTCGACCTTGCATTCCACAACGATCAACCAGTAAAACACATCAGCTGCCGTTTCTCCGATCATTGGGCTATATATGGCCCTGGCGATGAATCTAAATTCTCTGCCGGCAAAACCATTTGACGGATACGTTTACAACAACGCGCCCGTCAAATTCAATGAAGTGTAAACATTCACTGAGTGATTGATGGGTGGAAGCAATTACACCAGTTTAAACGAGTGGAGGGGCCATCGTGATTTAGCAGAAACGACAGCGGCAAGTATTCGGGTGTCATTTGGAAAAGGACAGATAGTAGATGAGTCGAAAGAGGTGGACTCCCCGTTCCACTGCTGTACCACGGGTAGAGAGCAAGGAAAAGGAACGTAAAATAAAATATGTCGGAATAGTTCCAAAAAAAGTGGTGATAGGATGTGTAAAGAGGAATATAATGTAAAAAGAAAAAGGGGGAGGAAAGCGGTGAGAGGGTTGACCACCATCCAGCGTCTCCACAGCCAAAGGGGGAGCCCGGCACAACCAGCGGCATTTATTTTATTTCAGTTTTTTTTCCTTGTTTCTTTGTCTTCATTTTTCGGTCTTCGGAAGATCCTGGCTCAGTATGATGTTCATCCACTTGGCCAAAAGTGATCGTCGAGTCCTTGCTGTACTTGCATTCTGATAGTCTTCAGATAATTTTATTTCTTTGTTTTTCCTGGTTGGGTTGCTGAAAATATAACTAAAAAGAAGCATTTTAGAAGATGAATATATACTGCAAATAAGTTAGTTATGCAAAGGTTCTTTCTAAGTATTTGGACGAAATTTAAAATTGTTACTTAAGGATTTGTCTACTTTTAGAGGACAAAAAAACGGCTTGAGGAGGGCGACCCCAGCCCGACCACCACCAACGCGGACTTATGCCCCGAATAAGTCGCAATCCGCAGTGCGGCTGAAGACATGAATGAAAATTCGGCTGTTCTTATTCTTATATGCAGCTTTCAGTTGACTATTTGGGCTCATAGCCTGTCCGGGCAAGAGCCCTGGCTGGCAAGGCCATAAGGCAAAGTTGGAGTCTCAGATTATGTGAACGATCCTGATACTCAGTGTCCAGAGGGCCCGACTCCAGCCGCTGACGCCCAAGGTGGCTGTCAGCCGTGGCAAGTGGGTCATAGATGTTCGCAAGAGCCACCAGTTCTGAGGTGACAGCCAGCCGTGCCAAGTGAGATATACACTCACTCGCCTCCATTGGAAGCAATTGAGTGAGACTTCTTTGTGGAAGGTCCACGTTGCCATTTCTACAGGTTGCCGACGGGCACGAAGCCAAGGTTCGTCTAAATGCCTGCGATGCAGAATCGCGACACACCGGAACGGCCGAAGATGGTGGTGGTCCCGCCTAGATCACCCTCTGTCAATAGCCACAAAATAAAATTCCTCTTTTTTTTTATTTGTACATAAAAGATGAAAGTGTAAAGCGCCAAATGAATTAATCATTTCAAAGTTTGTTTTGATTCTATTAATGTAGAGATTTATAAGGGATAAAGGGGTTGCTATTTTGGATTATTGCAGCATTTAGCAATAATAATATTATCCTTTATTACTTAAATACTATCAATAAGATCGTGTAAGCTAATAAAATATTTTGTGGTTTAAAATGAAAAGTTAGCTAAGTATATGTGAAGAGCTGTGTGGGCATCATGAGTGCGAGTGAACCTCACCCGCCACTCTTGGTCTGAGAGTCACCCATGATACTCCACACCAAATTTGCTCTATATTAGTAAAGGAGTTTGATATAAGGGGAAAGGTGATAGGAAAAGAAAAGAGTAGTTATATAGATGGGGACGATATTTTAAGAAATAATAGAAAAAGCTAAAATACAAGGATCACTTGTCCTTGGAGAATATGTTTAGTGTAATATAAAGCTGGATACGTTTACAACAACGCGCCCGTCAAATTCAATGAAGTGTAAACATTCACTGAGTGATTGATGGGTGGAAGCAATTACACCAGTTTAAACGAGTGGAGGGGCCATCGTGATTTAGCAGAACAACAGCGGCAAGCATTCGGGTGTCATTTGGAAAAGGACAGTCGCAACAGACTGCCTGATCACCTGCCCCACTTTTTTTGTCTCTGTAGTTTGCTGAAAGTCGAAAGAAGGCAATATTTATTGCCGCGGTGAAGGGTACTCGTCCGTGAGGTAACTGTGAGGATTTCCGCGAAAGCGGGGAAAACAGCCTCAGTTGCAGTGAAATGTTCGCAGTTGCCTTTCTTCTCTTCACGGGAGCTACGATATGATCGAATTTCGCAGCGCCGCTGCATGAAGGAAGGGGGTCCCAGGTCGCGCGTCTTTCAGGGCTCGAACTCATACTGGGGACTCTGTTTGCACTGTGTTTCCGCTCATACTGGGCACTGTGTTCCCGAAAACGGCATAGCAGGGACCGAACTCTTACGGCAACGTCGCGCCATTCCATAAACGATGCCACATCCGATTCGGCTGCAGTCCTAAAATGAGGCCAGCGTGGTCGGAAAGCGACGCGGGTGCGCGCAATGGCCGCGACTTTCCTACACCTGCAGCAGTCCTGCCGCCATTTTCCAAGGCGGCTTAACGAGGAGCAGCCCCAGGTGAGGAATCGAGGAAACGCGGAGGATGAGCGCGAAGTGCTGCAACGAGCGGCTACGCTATGGGGAAGCTTTCACATGCATGTAGTTGTACATAAACTGTTCCGTAAACTCAAGATGGGCAATAATAAAGGAGGGCATGCGAGAAAAGTAAACATATAAAATTGAACCGAATTGGGCAAAAGGACCAAGAAAATAAGAGACGCAGACACGCGACCAGAGAA
Organism: Amblyomma americanum; assembly: GCF_052857255.1. Classification (NCBI taxonomy): domain Eukaryota; kingdom Metazoa; phylum Arthropoda; class Arachnida; order Ixodida; family Ixodidae; genus Amblyomma; species Amblyomma americanum. The sequence continues at coordinate 373,043,772 of NC_135497.1, read as the reverse complement.
AAAAAATATAAAGAGACAGAGGCCAGAAGACGCGACCAACACCGAAATAAATTGGTGCTTCGCCTGCAATATATAAGAACTGGTTCTCGCGGCGCCGTACTTCGCCATTCGTTTCAGCGGTTCAACACGGTGCCCTTTGCATAGCGCCATTCGTTTGAGAAAGGTGCAGACGCCGTGCCGGTCTAGTTCAGGAAAAGTTGAGGGAAGCTGTGCACCGCCTCAGTGCTCATAATAATAATAATAATAATAATAATAATAATAATAATAATAATAATAATAATAATAATAATAATAATTGGTTTTGGGGGAAAGGGAATGGCACACTATCTGTCTCATATATCGGCGCACACCTGAACCGCGCCGCCGTAAGGGTAGGGATAAAGGAGGGAGTGAAAGAGGAAAGGGAGAAAGAGGTGCCGTAGTGGATGCCTGGCTCAGGAATAATTTTAACCACCTGGGGTTCTTTAACGTGCACTGACATCGCACAGCACACGGGTGCCTTAGCGTTTTGCCTCCATAAAAACGCAGCCGCCGCGCCGCGGTAGGGTTCGAACCTGGGAACTCCGGATCAGTAGTCGAGCGCCCTACACTGAGCCACCGCGGCGGGTAAGCGCCGAAATCGTGCCGCCGCAGCCGCCATGGAAGCAGACGATGGCTTGCGCCTTGGAATAAACGGCGAAGAGACTCGAATTTTCCCACTCGTCGACGAGAGCAGTGGCCGCGTTCGCCAAGGTGACGGCTACGCGTACTCAGCAGTCTCGACAACACGTGCATGCAGCATGCATGATGCACGTATACACCCAGTCGTGTACAGTACAAGAACGGACATGCGTTCGGCGCAAGCTGCCCTGAGTCGCGCGCGCATCAAGGCTAGCTGAGGGCAACACTCATTTCGATGGGCTGTTCGAAAATTCTTCACGCGGTTCGATATATGGTGACGCCCGCTGATGTGGGACGCACACAGCTGGCTCAATTTGACGCCGAGGCTAGCGGGCTACCAGCTCTGCATTCGACCATTCGCTTCGCAAGCAGCCTGTACCAAGCTGTACTTGAAATGCCTGTAAATAGATGCACAGATAAACATTGGCATCCCCTTTGGGTCGGGGCGGTTGTAGGTGCCAGCTTGCCCAGCAAATGAGGTGGTTAATTGTTTTTCTCTTCCTTTCTAGCTGTTCACCTTCTTTTTTTAACTTTGGATCCTGTTCTGTTCATTTTCGTTCCACGCCATTCAAGAATATTTTTCACGTATTGAACATTATTATACTTCATTTCTTATTACTTTTCATATTACTTCGATTTCTGAGACGTTTGGTGCAATTTCTCTAATTTGCTTTTGCGCCACCCGCCGCGGTGGCTCAGTGGTTAGAGCGCTCGGCTACTGATCCGGAGTTCCCGGGTTTTAACCCGACCGCGGCGGCTGCGTTTTTATGGAGGCAAAACGCTAAGGTGCTCGTGTGCTGTGCGATGTCAGTGCACGTTAAAGATCCCCAGGTGGTCGAAATTATTCCGGAGCCCTCCACTACGGCACCTCTTTCTTCCTTTATTCTTTCACTCCCTCCTTTATCCATTCCCTTACGGCGCGGTTCAGGTGTCCAACGATATATGAGACAGATACTGCGCCATTTCCTTTCCCCCAAAACCAGTTATTATTTTGCGCCACTAACACTTCGGTCTTCTCTTGCGCGTCTCTACAGCTATACTGTGTTCATTTTGCTTTCACTATCCCTAAAATCCGGAGCTACTAAGGCTGAATATGTCCTTTCCGACACCTGCATGGTTGTAGAGGTTTAAAGTCTACCAGCACATGTTTAATGTTTTCGACACTGAGTCCGCATGGTGCACAAACAGCATCTCCCTGCTCATACTTGTTTTTTCTACTGCCAGGTTCTAAGGCAGCCTGATCTGGCCTGAAATAGGAGGGTACTGCCTCTTGAATTATCATACACTGTTTACTTTCGGATTTCTTACCGCAGCTCTGTATTCACGCAATGACTCTTTGTTCCTCTTTTCCAGTGCGAAAGTACTACTTGACGAGGTGAGCCCGGCTCATCTGTTTGTGTGATGCTTGACCTTGAGGATGACCTTGGGCAAACCATAAGGAAATAAATATTGCCGCGACTGGGATTCGAACCCGAGGCGGCGCGCCAACAGATCAGTTTCGCTGGCCACTGCACGAGAGCAGGAAGCCGCAGCCGATCACGCCTCCTGCTAGACTGCAACACACTCGCGCGCTGTGCACTGCACGTCGCTTTTTTCATCAGCTACTATCAAACTAATATTCGCGCTTCGAGCTATGTGGCGGTAGTTGCAGACGTGCTCTGCATGCGTTGGCGTCGACAGCGTTGTGGCAGAAGCGCGGTACAAGAGCAATACGCGTTGGCGTTGACTACAACATTGCTGCAGAAACGCGGCACTGGAGCAGGGCCGGCCGGCGTCCATTGGGTAAATTGGCATTGACGATGAAAAAGGTGAAGACGCGCATAACTGGCTCCCTGGGTCAGTGGACACCTCAATCGCGCTTTCAGGAACGTGGCGGTGGTGTCCATCTGCAAAAAAACGGCGCTTTCGCACAATATTTCGTGGTTAGCAATGCTAAACCGCCCAGCCGTTTTTTGCCTCCACTTATCAGTCTCGGTTTCATGAACCGTCTTTTCGACGTTCGTTATTGCCCTGAAGTTGTTGCCTGTGTAGCCTGTCGTAAGCCTTCCAGGCCTTTTCCTCCTCCATTGTGTGTCCGCGTTTTTACTATACAAATACCTGAACCACAGCGGGGGCCTAGTGGTTTGAGCATCCGCCTCGCATGCGGGAGGTGCGGGGTTCGATCCCCAGTGCCGCCGGGTACCCACCGGTGATACAATGCATACAAGCTTTCCCCTGCCTGGTGCTCGGCTTCTTAGGGTGAAATGCTTGGTAAATGGGTCTTCGACCCTACACTGTAAAAAAAAATGCTCCGCAGTACAGAGAAACCCGCTGGTAATGCGTTGCCGGAGGGTTTTCCGCAATATGAGGTACGGACTAAATGTCAGAAACAGAGACTCCGTATGACGACTGTCACATTCTTGGTAACGGAAAGTTACGCCATGCTATGCACGAGACCGAAATCGTTTTTTCACAACGAATGCTTATGTTTTGTTCTTATTGAAGTTTCCGCAATGTGTATGCATACGTCCTCCGTTCACTCGGAAGTCATTTTATCTAGAGCGGAAATTATCTGTATTGTAATTATGTACTTTCTGTAGTACATGAACATGCGTCTTCGTATAGCTTCTGCCCGCAATGTTCACTGCAGATATAGCCGTCCAGGTGCCGAAGAAATAAGTATTATGTGCAAGGCTTTCCTTTACGCATATTATGTAGTGCATACGTACAAAGAATGCAGCTTAGAATGAAAGAGTGGTAAGTGTTTGGGTGAGTACAAGTATATACGTTTTATTTTCATGGCAAACTACACACATTGTACATCTGCACATTGCTGTCGGATCCATCTGAAAAGCATAAAAAATCCTCATTTAGTGGTCACACAACACCAAATATAAATTTCACAAATACATTTCAACCATCCGCTATTGAACAATCGGCTTTCGTAGAAGCTTTCAAAAGCCATTCACCGAGAACCAACCCGTTATAATTTATTGCCCAAAATTCATTTCTCATAACAGTAAACAGTAAAAACCACAGGTCCAGAAAGAAGCAGACAAAATGCGCTTTCCCGGGCGGCACTGTGCGCATGAAAGTCTTTACAGTTGCTTATATTGTGCAAATAGAAAGTAGCTCAGGATGGGGGCCAGATGCAATTCAATGCAGGTGCCTTTCTGTACATAGTACTAAATGCACAACTTAGCGAGCAAGGAACATTGGTAACATCTGAAAAAGGTGGGAGACGCTTGCCGAATTTATCGTCCATCCAATTGGTTATAGGCAAGACAAGGCGAAGCGAAAGTCCCGCACTCAGTTTATATCCAGTTCCCGGGCATGCCCGTTGCGGCAGATTATGACGCTTTTTATTATGACACAAACTTGGAATACAGCCCCAGGAAGCACATTTCCCCAAAACCGCATGTTTTCACTCATAGCTTCCATTATCTCAGCATGTGCAAGAAAATGTACTAATATCTGATGTCAGTGAAAATGCAGTCACACGTACCGGAAGCAGCTCACTAAGGCATTCCAATATCTCTGCAGTGTGCCTCACAAGGAACGGATGCTCAAGTTTCAAAAAAGGGCTCTTGGCAGAAATTTAACCAAAGGCCGTTGCCATGTGAACCTTTTCAAAATGATGACCCAGAAAGACGAAGTGTCCTCATGTGTCTGATGCAAAAGAAGGATGAAGGCATGAGTCTCTGCTTTTTGAACAGCTGTGATAAGTTTTTTACTGGTACTGCTTGGTGCAGCTTCAGTCTCCTTCTTGACATTTTGTGAAATAATTATATATCTGCGAAAGATCTCGCTAGCAAACATTTTGGCACTAATGGAGAAGCAAAAAGACCCATGTCCTAGGCCTTTTTTTGTGACACTAAAGGAAGGCTTGCCTTTTAGAGTCATTGATTACGAAGAGGTCCATGTGGCAACAAACTTTGAGAGAATTCCTTCAAGGGCTCTTTGTTCTCATGAGGTGCCCTGTAGATATATCACAACACCTCAGTGAGCTGTTACCAGCCCTGTGAGTTCACAGTCACTTGACATCAAGGGTATGTACTTTTCCTCGCCACATGCAGCAATGATGTATATGTCAAGAGAAAGCATAAAAGATTTCTAAGTGCAATTCCAGATTGCTTGCGGAGGAAACCACAAGAGTGGCCATGCTCAGCTGTTACCTTTTCTTCTTGCTCGAGTTCTACAGTGAGTACTACGTAATGACAGGTGTCTGCATCAACTCATATTTAACACCCGTCCTGTGCGACCTCCATCTTGCACTACATGACAGGCAGGTTTATAACACCCTTCATGCAAAGAGTGTCATCAGGGTCGGTGTGTTCTGTCAGTTTCCTGGTCCTGTGGTTTGTGCTGTGTTTTCTACTCTTAAATTATTTACTGCCTTCATTCTCCACTCCATGAAGCCTGAATGTGCTACACTGGGCTGCTCCACGTGTCGTGGAGCAGCCCAGTGGCCATTTTTTTTTCATACGTCGGAGGCACTCAGCTCGAAAGCCATGCTTACTATATTCAGCAGACAAGGGTACATGTGAGACACATCATTAATAACTAATTCTCACAGTGGTATCTGGTGCAAGAATATCTAAATACTACTCAATTTTTGCTTAAGTTTTCAGATACACTCTTAGATTAAAAACATAATTTGGCTACATTAGCAGAAGCACAGCACCAAGGTACTCACCAGTTACCTGAAGCACTGTACGCAAGTTCTCGTGCCGTCATGAATACAGCACACTGTCCACGTCTTCATAATGCGTCACTCCAGCACTTCGGTAGCAAAATTTTCCTTTAAAAAAAGTAGTTTTGTTTATATTAGACTGGTCATATTTAATTTTACTATATACTATGTACTTCTCATTGTACTGCCCCAGACTAAAAAATACCAATGATCACGCTTTGAATTATGTCATATGTGATCACCAAATTATGTGATCACCATTATGTGATCACCAATATGTTCTTAGAAATTCTGATTGAAATAAATCTGACAAAATATTATTTCAGAAAATGTGGCACAAGGAAGAAGGACGCTAGCTAGATAACCTGGACGAATGTGTTCAGTTGCATGCAGCCACCGGCACCATTGCACACAAAATGTACAATAAAATGGGTTTTACCTTTCCGAATAGAATTTAATGCTGCAAACATTTAAGTAAAAAATTTCAACCTTCCATTCTGCATAAAGGAAAGAAAATTCCTCTCGTTTTTTCACAAGCCTCTGCAAGTACACAATTCAGTGAATCTACTCTACAAGTACTTGAATCTATCAGCACGAGACAGGGACGAGAAAAGAAACAAAACAGGCACTGACTCGCAACTGAAGTTTATTGAAGTGAACAGAGAGTATACAGAAAAGCCACACGCCACAAACTACACAATTACACATAAGCTACATCAAAACATAAGTAAAAGATTGCCCTTAACATTCCTCTCATCTAGACAGTCCAACCCGCTGCGTGTTAACGCTATGGGCAGCACACTCACACATTCGTCACCGAGTCATAAGATGTGTCTAGCCTCGATAATTTTCTGGTTAATCTGCTGTGAACGTAGTGCCAAAATGCGTGTTGCCGAAAGGAATGGCTAGCAGCCTTCACATCCCTTGTAATATGCAGATAAGTTACAATCCCTACCAATATCCAAATACCTCTCATGCTCCTGTAGTCTTACATTGATACACATTCCAGTTTCACCAACATAAACCCAACCACATGATAATGGTATGCAATGCATGCAATGGTTGCAAGGCACATATATGTTGCCACGTTTCACTCGACACATGTGCTTTTCCCTAACGAAATTCACAAAATTATTAACAATTTTACAGATTGTAGACAACTTATTAGGGGCCGAACACACCATTTTTACGTCATACCTTCTGGCCACAGTTTTCAAATTTTGCAACAATCTATGTATGTACAGTAACACAGTCAGTCTTTTGGCATCTCACTGGCTGGCCCCAGCCTGATCATGCCAGTCTCTGCGAAGGGGTTTCAGCTTTTAACATGCTAAAGGGAAGAATGGCACAGCATCAAGTAACGAGGAAAGCAGGACAGCACACCCACGCACAAGTGCCAACCCTGGAGCAGATACAAAATCCAAGAGCGCGTGCTTGACATTCAGCGTTGACAGTCAAGGAAACGAGGAAACACGGATTTGAACGCTAAAGATTGAACGAGCCCGATCCTTGGCTGCCAACGCTGAATGTCAAGTACACGCTCTTAGATTCTGCATCCGCTCCAAGGATGGCACTTGTGCGTGGGTGTGCTCTCCTGTTGTCCTCGTTACTTGATGCTGCGCCATTCTTATCTTTAGCATGTCAGACCAACTTGCCCAATCTTATATGCTCAGCTTTAACAATTTATCGCACGCTTCTGCAATAGCATGGTTGGGAAATCATGCTTTCATTAGCCTTAAAATGTTCTCTTGGAAACCAGTTGTCACGCTGTAAAAGCATGGCTTCACCAATACCGAGCCTAGACTTGACGACGCAATGCTATCTTTCACTAGCTTAGAATCGTTCGACCAACAGTCAAGTAGATGCTTAACACTCCTGGGTGAATATCGCTAGCACACATGGCATGTGCAGAACATCAAGGTAAGGTTCAGAAACCGCAGCTCTTTTTGTTGGGACATTTTCTCTAAGGTAAACTTAAGACAAAGGCCTTGCTCCTTAAACAAGTTCACAATATGTACAGGTCCCACACTATCACAACCTTTGTAAAAGACCAGAAAATCATAGACGTAGGTAAAGATTTCCCCCAGCCCATGCAATTTCTTGGCAATCATTCCTTCCACCCTGCTTAAGAGAATATTGCTTAGCACAGGGGCAACCTTCGAATCGATACATTTAGCAGACTTTTGAACATATGCCGCACTGCCATACTCCACAAACATGCTCTTCACTTCAAATAAAAGGAGGCAAGTGCCAAAAAATACTTATGTTACACACCCGTTCCTAAACACGAGCTCATCGTTGTGCTCCGATATACACATTCATAAGCTTTTCACAAGATCTTCATACGGGATAGAATAAAATAGTTCTACATCGACACTAATCACAAGATAATCCGCTGGATTGTCATTCTTAAGATACTCAACCACACTGCGAATTGAGTACAAGAAATGGATCTTCAAGATGCGAAGTAGACAGATGCTTTTGCAAATAACCAGAGATAATTTTGCATGAATCCTTTTCTGAAATTTATCTGAAGAGCATGTTATTGAATAGCATTTACTTGAAGAGCATGTTTGTAGAGTAGCGCAGTGCGGTATGTGTTCTAAAGTCTCGAATATGTAGTGGTTCAAAGGTTGACTATGTGCTAAGCAATATTTTCTTGAGTAGGGTGGATAGAATAATTGTCCAGAATGTGCATGGGCTGGGGGAAAAATCTTTTGCTATGTCGATGATTTTCTGGTCTTTTATAAAGGTTGTGATAGTTCGGGACCTGTACATCTTCTCAAGTTGCTTAAGGAGCAAGGCCTTTATCTCAGGTTTACCTTGGAGCAAATGTCCCAAGAAAAAGAGCTGTGGTTTCTGGACCTTACCTTGATGTTCAGCACACTTCATGTGTGCTGGCGAGTGTTAAGCTGCTACCTGGCTACATGTCGATCATTCCAAGCTAGTGAAAGATAGCATTGCACTTTCTAGCGCGGGCTCAGAATTGATGAAATTTTGCTTTCACAGCATGACGACTAGTTTCCAAGAGCAGATTTTAAGGTTAACGAACGCAGGATTTCCAAACATTGTTACTGCAAGAGCATATGATAAATTGTTAAAGAAGCTGAGACAGTTTTGCGGTGACCGGAACAATCAGGCTGGGGCCAGCCAGCGAGATGCCAAAAGACCAGTTGTGTTACCGTATGTACATAAATTGTCGCACAATTTGAAAAATGTGGCCAGAAGGTATGATGTAAAAGTGGCTTTCTCGGCCCCTAATACGTTGTCTAAAGCATGTAAAATTTTAAGAATAATTCTGTGAATGTGGCTCGAGAAAAGTACACGTGTAGAGTGAAATGTATATGTACCTTGTAAAATGAATGTGGTATCAAATATTATTATCTTGTAGTCTGGTTTACGTAGGTGCAACTGGAAGGTGTATGAATGTAAGACTACAGGAACACAAGAGGGTAGGGGCTTGGCTAGGTGGTTGGGGTAACTCTGCTGTACACTGCACGGGATGTCAAGTCTGCTACCCTATCCTTTTGGCAACACGCATTTTGGCAGTAAATTGAGAGATTAAATGGGAGATTATCGAGGCTAGACACATCTTATGACTCCGTGAAGAATGTGTGTTTTGTCTATCGTGTTAACACACAATAAGTTGGACTACCTCGATCAGGAAAATGTTGAGGGCGATTTTTGACTCATGTTGTCCTGTATGCTTATCTGTAACTGCATGGTTTATGGTATTGCTTGGCTTTTTATATATTCCCTGTTCACGCCAATAAACTTTAGTTGTGAGTCAGCACCTGTCTTGTCTCCTTTCTCATCCCTGTCTTTCGCGCTGGTGGATTCACCGCAATGGCTCACCTCTGCAGAAATCCAAGGCATGACATTTTCCTCTTCACACTCGTGGTTCAGCGCATAATACGGCAAAGGCTTTTCAATTCCAAGGAAAGGTCATGGCTCCATTGAACACTGCCTCCTGCTTACAAGACACAGAGCAGCAATCATTGTAGATTCTACCTGTGACACAAAGAGCAAAGTTTTAGTTTGAGTGGACTAAACTAGGAAAGCAGCACAATATATCTATAGCCAAATAACTGAACTGAAAGAAATAGAGGGTAGTGTAATAGTGAACACACTGATATATTTCAAGTGAGATATATGCATAATATATTGCAATATCCAGCACTGCTACCATTGCCTTAGCAAACTACTTAATAAATAACAATAAATGCAGTATCACAAAAATACTGTTAACGTACTATTAGTGTTAATAGTACCAGTGCAGGTTCCATGAACAAACAAGGGCCCAGTGCTGACTGTCGTTCCCACAGCAGCCTTGTGACCAATGGCCGGTGTAAAGGAAAAAGGAGGAATGACTGAAAAGAGAAAGAGCCAGGGGGAAGAAAAATAGGTATAGAAAGGCTTAGGATATCATAGGCAAATAAGGTTGTTTAGACAGTGAGCACAAAATAAACATTACCACACAAGTAAAGACATACAAGACCAAACATATATATCATTGTGCAGAGTGGCAAACTTGATGCCATTTAGCCCAAAATATGCTTTCAATAAAGTGATTATAATTATTAACAGAACAACTGACCGAGTGAAACCATAACAGGGATGAACAAGGAAGTTGTTAATATTCTGGCAGAAATTAAAAGAAGAAAATGGATCTGGCCAGGGCATACAATGCAGAGAATGAATCACCAATGGTATCTTAGGGCAACAGAATGAATTTGATGGATTTTAATGGCACAAGGGCATCTGTGGCCAAAGAGTTCCTTAGCACAAGTTAATTTCGTCTACTCAAGGTGAAATCAGAGACCCATTTCCCAAGCATTTCATTCCAGATAAGCTGAGCACCACGCCAGGAAACAGCTTGTGCATTGTATCGCAACAAAATTAATTTCACCCTAAGGAAAATATAGCAGAAGATAGCTGATTATAAGCTCACTAGATAAGATTAGGTGATTTCTGATAGTGTGGCATGTAGCTGGTGCAAGACACAGATAATTAAACTAGAAAAGGTCATTGTCCTGAGGTGAATGTAAACTAAGCAATGAGGATAATGAAATTCGCTACACTAGAGCTGTTAAGAATCAGCTCAAGTTCCATGCTTCAAGATGATGCAAGTTTGCTCAGTGAAAAAAAATCATAAGTTCACCCAAGAATTGGTATCTTGGCGGTATCAGGCTGCAGGTGCAGATGAATTAATCCTGCCTCAGAGAAGAGCTACATAGAGCACAAAACATTTTAGGGCAGTCCTACACTGACAGCTGTTAATAACTATTTTAAAACTGTTTTTCATTGCACAAACAATAATACCGAGTTTGTGTTGGTCATGTGATTATGTTACTGAGGCTCTCCTAAAAAATCTAGCCAGAGCTAAAATACAAGCTGTCTCAACTAAGTTTTTATATCAACAATGAGAACATAAACACATGCAGATTATTCAAGTAGAAGTTTTATTCTTCATGACGTGCCCTACAAATTTTAAATTATACTGAAAAGTAATAGAGTGGAGTGCTTGTGCGCAAAATACTTAACTTCAACAACAAAGAGAACACAAGATAAAGGCAACAACATATTGCCCAAAATTTAAATGTTTGACAGAACAAATATGAAAAGAAAACCTCTCCACAACTGGAACAAAACAGCGTGATACCGAGCACACATTTGAAAATTGTTTCATCCAAATCCCCAGTCTGGTGCTCCAGCACTCTTCAGCCAGCATGTCATGAAATGTACCATAGTTCTGGTAGCTGTAAAGAGTATACAGCTGATCCGGCATTTTGATATGTGAACAGTAACCCTCAATGACCACCAGGCTGAATACTTTCAAGAGGCTGTTCTAGTAACAAGACTGCAGTGAAACACTTAGCAAGTTATGCTGGCGTAATAATGCAAACCGTTAATCTGAGAGTTCGCTACCACGCAACTCTGTAGTAACTCCTAAAGTTTTGCAATCGAATGAAAAAAGGACTGCCTATTATATAAACAAAAGTCAAGAGGCTGCAATGCAAGGCCACGACAGAAGTGCTGCAATACAGCAATAGCGATACAATGTACACTTTAAGCAACACAATGAAACATGATCTTTTATCCTTAATTATCAGAATTTAAATATTGGTTTTCCTTGCTCTCTTGCAAAATTTAGTTTAGATCGTGAAAGGGCTCAAAAAGACAACGATACAGAAAGATTTCCACACAGTGCGCTTACTTCCAGTGTCTTTTTGAGCACATCCACTATCTAAACATGGTAACCCAACTAGTCTAAACGCTGTCGTTATTCCAAAATTAAGCCTTTCACAAAGTGGGAGCCCCTTTCCCCATACAAGGTGCACCATAACTAATCCAACACTTTTTTCATATGTTTTCTCCGAGAATAAACACTGTTTGAAGATTTTGCAATAGTACTTGTCTTTTCGATTCTACGAATGTGTCATGCAAGTGTTCAATAAAATGACCATCTGCCTATCTTGATCATTGCTCAAAATCAGGGTATAATGCACCATGAAGGGCAGGCTCTGCTTGATTTTTATGTTTTCCTAACGAAGCATGTACGTGCAACCCTTCTGCTGGCTTGTATGGAGCAGGTTTGTCTAGCTAGGCGAACTGTGGTTTTGCTATAAAGATGAAATGGTACTTTGGAAGTGAATGGTTTTCTAAAATGCATTTAACATACATACCGGGGCTTTAACAGCACCTAGTGTAAGCAACATCAGTGGGGTACCGCAGGAGTGGCCTAGTGGTCCGAGCATCTGCCTCGCAAGCAGGAGGTGCGGAGTTCGATCCCCAGTGCCACCGGGTAACCAGCGGTGATACAATGGGTCGTTTCAATGGCCAGTTTAAAACTTGAAATAACCATGCTGCAATATATACAAAAAATGATTTGTGTGCTCTCTCTTACATGACATAGTTAATCATATCATAGTGTTGGTAGTACACAAAATGCATGTGTGGAACATATACATGCACTGTTTTTGTTCACATCTTACCTGCTATGTGCTGTTATGGCATGCTATGTGCTGGGAAAGCAACAAGTAGTGAGCAGTGTTGTGTTGCAGCCTTTCTTCTGGTGGAATTTGAATCATGTGAGGTGCAGCTGAAAGAAATTGTTTCATACATAAGTATATTTCATGTAACACAACAAAAAGTGCACAGCCCCATCATGATTTGTGGTTTACACTAACAGCGAGCTTTTTACTACTCTATTTAACATATGATGCAAGTCAGTGATGCTGGAGGCACAAAAATAAATACTGTGAGGTAACAAGAGCTAATATGGACAATCATGCCTTTAAGAGATATTGTCAATATATATTTTCCTGAATGAACTAAAGTTATCCTTAGAAGCATTCAGAGGAAGATAATTTTGCTAAATGCCTTTTGCCAGAATAGGCCTTTTATGAACCAGTTGCAAATGAAAAGAATAACTTTAAGACCATGCTATGCATGCTCTAACGCCAAAGTAGTTGCATACAAGCAGTATACTAGGCCCCTAGTTTTACGGTGGGCCTGTACTGCACAATTTTCATGCAAGGTAGTGGAAAGTATGTGCCATGAAACAGACCTCTGCTTGCTGAAACTGGCAAATAAGTACTGGGTTTTCAAGGCAGGAAAGAAGTTACATAGTTCCTTCTGCAGGTTTTGAACTTCAGGTTAGTTATTTGAAAAATATCAATCCCTGAACTGCAATGATTGAAGTTTTTAGCAAATAACATTTCCATTGTAACAGTGGAAACGCTCTTTTATTTGAGGAACGACTTTTCAAAAGCCTGCGTTTCATGGTGGCTGTCAAGTAGCCCTGATAAAGAGAAACCAGTCACGACACACAACCAAGCCCCCGTAGCACATTTTCAACTATACCCTCATGATATAGCTTTAAAGTAAGTGTTAAGCAATACAAATACAAATCCCTTGATTTCCTTCATGATTTATCACTGGTGTATACATACAAAGATAACCGTACAAGATGTGGAGTGCATGGTACAGAGAGAGTAGGCAGATGGTTTCTTGACACTCAAAAAGTGAACAAGGGAAGGAAAAATCTCAGGGTGCTTGCCGTTTCGACAAGACAACTTGTTTTCATCTGGGGTCAACATATACAGAGGAAACTTAGAATCAAGTACAGGGTTGTCCACTCTTAGTGCGAACACGCGAGCACATGGTTGTGCTCTTTGGGCCACTGTGTCTGACATTGCCACACATCGAAGTTTAACATGACACGAAGCACCACATCCAGGTGCATCTCCTCTTGCGCCATTTTGCAGCGATGAGTGGCTGCGCCGCACACAGTGGACCTCTAAAGAGTGCGGTCATGCGCTCACATGTTTGCACTAAATGTGGCCAGCTCTGTACATTCCGGAATTGGCATAATTATTTGAAAAGGCCTTGCACATGGTCAGAGGTTTCCCAACCCATAATTTCCCCCTCCTTTTCTGCTTTCTTTAATTTATCGTTATACTTTAACCTTATGCCCTGCACCTCCTGACATCACTTCTCGGAACCTTGGCTGCCATACTCCTCCCCCTCCCCCTTCTTTTTGCCTTTTCTCCGAACCTGCCCTCATTTTCTCTTTTTCCTTCAAATTATTTTGCCCCCCCCCCTGGTATTTTATTCTGCCATGCTGCTTAATTCCTTTATCCTAGTTTTTCAGGAAAAGGCAGCCAGTCATACCAAGCCACCTGTTGCGGCTGGACATAAAGCCATTCAAGCCCACTATCCACACTCCATACCCCGAGATTCGTTTCTACTGAATTGGGCTTTTTTGTTTTCACAGTTTTGCAGGTCAACCGGTTAATCTTCTTTAGCAGCTATCATGCCTGGTCAAGGTTCACGCTCTCCATCGTAACGCCCTTCGCATATCGCACCGTCGTCCCACACAACAGGCCTTTCGCCTCGAAGTGAAAACCTTATTTAAATCCCAACAATGATGAACACTTTGCCAGACAAAGACATGTCCTCTTGTCGAAACGTCGGCAAGCACCCTGAGGCTTTTCCCTTCCTTATTCAGTTTGTGAGATACCAGGGACAGGTGTTCAAGCAGCCATACCACACTAATACCCCTGTCACACGGGCACCGCAAAGGCCTTTGAGAACCATATCCAAAGGCGTAAGGAGTGCAGCTACCCAGTACAAATGTTGCGCCTTTGTCGCTAAGGGCCTTGGAGGCGAAGGCGCTCAACCGAGACCTTCGGAGCCAGAAGACGCGGCATTCGAGAAGCTGTGATCGCAGTACCATCCAAAGTCAAAAAGTAAAAGCAATAAAAAATAGATAAGCTAATAATGTTTGTAAACATTTTTTTCAAATACGAAAGGTGTGTCTGGCTTTGGTTTTTGTACGGGTGTTTATGCTTTATGTTCAAATTTCAAGACAGTGAAAGTGTTGCGGCAACACCGAGCGCCCATGGTGGCCGAGGCAATACACGTACAAAACTTGCTCCTGCTGATGAGAGTAGCAGTTGCAGTACTTTTAAGGAAGCAATCAGAATAAAAAAATTGTCAAAGCTCAACGAATGAACAGAATACACCACTATAATTTTAGAACACTCACTTCAGCCACCTCGAGTATAGCAGCGGGTGCTAAGCCTGAACGACTTTCACCTTTGGGCTGCACCGTGTAGCTGCATCGCTGCTCCTTTAAGCTTTCGCTCCTTTGGTGAAAAATGGTGCCTTTGCTGGAAAGGACTTCGAGGAATGCCATGTGACAGGGGTATAAAGCACGTTTTTTACTGACACGAAAGACTCAGTGCCTTTAGTTCTGACAACATTCTGAATCATGCTTTGTTGGCTTAGCATATCAAAATACTGGACATGACAAAATCAGCTAATTAGTGAGGGCTATTATTTGCTATAGGTAAAATTATAACATTCTCCTAAAATAATGAAAAGAAACCACCAGCACTGACATCAATGTACAATTTGGCTGTAACATACTGACATGACAATATAGGTACACGTAAATTCCCTTTTCGCACTTCAAAACTGCATGCATTATTTCTAGAAAGTGCGAGAACAGAAGCTCATACATAGTGCCAAAGAAAAGAGTGCATAATAGTACCACTTATGAGGTGTTTATCGGCAACTGCAATGAGCAAGGCTATGTTAATGGCAATCCAGAGTTATTATGGGTCTTACGAGCGCATGCACTTGGGAGGTGATAGCAGCTGTGGACGCAGCTGTCCATCGCAGTTTTGAGTCTGTCGAGATAACACATGGGGTAAGGTATTCCCTGTTTTGCTGCCGAAGGCAAAACCGTCAGCGAGTGGAGTTGCCTTGCTATTCACTGTCAATATCTACTGCTCAAAGTAAAGGAAACTAGGGCATAAAACATACAGCATTTCATATTATGCTTCGGCCAAATGCAGTGAGAATGAAACAGACTAGAGACTTGTCTTATGACGTTTGCACTCTTTACTTTGCACCAGAGGAAAATAAATTTATGTACAGTTGACCTACTGCTTGCCACAGTCCTAGAAGAAATGAATCCAGGTCTCAGAAATTCTACCGAGAGAATACTGATGCTGCATGTGCATTTCTCTGAACTGTTCTGAAATATGCAGAAGTTACCAATTTTTTTACTACCTGATTACATACTGTAATCTTTGCAAGGAATATGAGGTTTACGGACTGGGAAAAAATGTCAGGAATGGTACCTTTGGTACTGGGCTCTTGGACAAACAAATGACCCACTGGGCGTCCCCAGGAGCTCTGCTACCAGGCACCCCTAGCAACAGTAGTCAATTTTCCAGATCCAAAGGAGCCATGCGAATGATTGCCGAAAAGTCAAGTTTAAGGACAGCAGATGCATGAACACAAAACAGTTTTCCAACTTTGTTTCAGTGTGATAAATGGTTTCAAATCTCTAGACTATATCTGGTAGTACACAAATTATCAGAACACCATCTCCCGCTCAGAATCATCTCAAAACACATTCGACACGCAGTACCAACATGGACAGTTCGTGCTTAATTGAATCCAAAAGTTTACGCTGATCGACCAATATTACTCTAAATAGAGACAGAAAGCGCATGCACGTTGTACTGATGTTATCGTGAACATAACATGCGACGAGACGCAGGGTTACAATACAAACAAAAAACCGCTTTCAAAATTTGAGAACAAAAGGCTCACCTTCTCACAAGTTCGCCAAACCGGAGACGTTGCCGAGTGGCTGCCGCCAAAGTCACTCGCAATGCACAGAAACAATAAAAATGCAGTGCCGCTGACTTTCATTGAGCAATTCCAGTCGATGGAACTTCCAACTGTTCGCACCGACTACCTCTGCAAGCATGTCTAATACCCCTGTCACACGGGCATTTCGAGGGCCCTCGAACCGATCGTCTATCGACTCAAAGGCGATCGAGCGCTGCCACACGGGCAGTTTCAATGGCGATCGAGTCAATAGCCTATCGAGTCAACGGAGTAGCGCAGAACTCCATCGAGATTTCGAGGGCCTTCGAGCGCTGCCCAAGGTTGCTAGCGTTACTTCGAGCGGCGCCAAGCGCACTTTCGTACACGACACATTCATCGTGCAAAAGCATGAACAAACATTATTCGCATAAAATATAATACAAGCAGCCTGTAAAATTATTTTAAAATTATATTAGACTGGTTTTAAGTGCATTAAGCGCATTAATTTTCTGTTACAGTCTTTGCGTTGCTTGCGTACTTAACGTTGACAACATGGCGGCACCCTGCCCGCCCGCTTCACAGCGATAACAGCTTCGTCGCTAATCCCTCAAAGCAATATCGTGTGCTAAGCTGTTGTATTCGCCTTCGATTTGCCCATTCTTACCTTCGCATAATGTTTCAAGAGGCAAATAGCTTTTGTTTTTCAGATATCATGGCGATTTCCCAGGTCTTAAGCCTGACGAAGCAGCGCTCCGACGCAGTTGGACTGGTTTGGTTTTGGCTCGTCTTGTATTAGAGTGGCTACAGCAGTCTATGCATATGTCCGTCGCGTACGTGCAATTAAAAGGGTGTTGAACGACTTTCGCGTATGCGTTTATTTCAGCATCTAGTATACATTTATCAAATGTTTTTGTTATTTTTGCAAAATCCAAAGTAACGATTGTGGCGCCACACACCCGTGGCGTAAGACACGAGAACCATTTCAATGGCCATTGAGATTTGCCGTGTAGCAGCGGCGAGTTCGATGGCGATTGAGAATCTCGAAGACCCTCGACTCGAGGGTGATTGAAACTGGCCGTGTGACACGGGTATAAAAGTTAGCGGCGCAGCCACGCCATTTGCAATTTACGGAGATACACGGGGAATTCGTAGCGCCATTCGCGTATTCGCGCTCAAGCTCACGTCGCTGATGTCGCAAAGGCGCACAACGGCAAAAACATATAAGATGTATTTAATTTTACGGTAGCTTTTTTAGCTGACAACCTGAATCGTTTGATATACTGTTTTTTCTTTTCGTTGCATGAACGTTATTACCACCAGCGGCAGCGCAGCTTGGCCATGGCTAGCCATGGCGAAGTCGAAGCGCTAGCCGAGCCCGCAGTCGGAAACATGTGCGCAGTTAGCGCAGTGTGGAGTTGAATGAACAGGCGCTATGGAATGGGTTTTTGTTCTTCCGTGTTCGCTGCGTGCGTCCTGCGCGTTGTGTGTCTTTAGTATGTGTGTGGCCGGAACGCTGCATTGGAGTGTACATGCAACAGCTCGCTGTCCCGTGCGGCATCGGTGCGTAGTAAAACGATCATGCAGAATGTGCGTTACAATGCCAGTGGCCCTGCACGAAAGAGGAGACTTGAAGCCGACGGAAAAGCTGCTCTCCCTCGTGGGACTGCAAGAATCTGGCGAGTAACAGTCGACGCGCGTTTCGGTGGATGATTCCGTTTACCACGCCAAAAAATTCAGCACTGGCCAACAGCAATGATGAACTGCTGCTGCATCATCACCTGTGTGATGTTTGTGACAAGCTTGTTGAATGTGAACGTGGCCATGAATGGTATTCGCCGAGCAGTGGCCCTCAGGGCGTGGCACCAGTGGATACCTGTAGACGATTACTGTTTGCCCGCGCCCTGGCGCCTCGCATTCAACCGAATGCTTTGGCGTTAATTATTTATATCTGAATTTCACACGTAGTTGGGCTCGCAAATATTACAGCGTACAAACGTACCGTCGGAAGAGCACCCTTTTTCATTTTTTTTAGAGAGGGGGTGGGGGAATTACCCTCTGCTCAAATTTAATGTCACTAATATTTTGAGCTTATTTTCTAAACAGGTGCCGTGGTGGCACTGTAAGCAATGCATTTACTGGGCAGAAGTTTATTTTATGTTGTGTTGGCACAAGGTTAATGATTGTCATTGTACTGTGGTGCCATGTTCAAACAAAACACATAATTGTACACTCTCTTTGAAGAATGTCTAATGAGGTAATAAATTACTGAGCAGCGAGTATGCACTGTGGTAAATGCGACGAACGTTACTGAATTACTTCACACTTGTCATGTTCTGTTGTCGTTAGTGATTACGTATGCCTTGGTGTCTGCTGCTTTCCAGTGTAGGGGTCGAGAGGCATGTCGAGCTCCACTTAGCAGCTTTTTTTCCTTCCACTCTCTACTGGCCAACGTGGTAAAATAAACTCAACATAATGCGTGATTGCTCAGACCTAGATTAGACTACCATTTCACTTATTTACTCTCAGGGCCAATTGGCATCGAAGAGAGGAGAGCGACTAACATAAATACATGTGTAGGCAGATTAATTAAAATGATTATACACAGCAGATTTGAAGGCATTGGATGCAGTGGTGGACATGACGAAGGCAGAGAAGATGTGACAGCTGGAAACGTAGAAAAGTGGAGATCTGCGTGAGTTTGTACGCGACTTAAGGTGAACGCTAGCAAAAAAATTAAGAAGGCGCAGAAGACTGAGGCGAGAGTTAAAACTGTAGTTTAACATAGGAAAGCACCTCCCAGCAAGCCAAAATGTGCACATGCAAGCAGTTATGTGAACACAGAACATAGAAAATGAAACTCCTTTTTGGACAGAAGGAAAGCTAAGGCACATTGCTTATTGTGATGTTGCTTAAAAAGTTGGTGTCTAGTTGTTGCCCTTCATATCTGGTCCTTCCACACCCAGCAACTGAAATGCCATCAAAAAGGAGCATCTTCAATCACTCTAATTACATGGGAGGTACACATCGCCAGATGTCAGAGGCTTGGCGTCTCATCTTGCAGACTAGCTAGTTTGGCAGATTTAAACTTTACCGCATGTAAGAGGCATGCAGTAGCCTTGAAGGGGAGTATTTCATAAGTGTTACAGCATATTGTACAGTGCTGGCATGCTTCATTATTTACATCAGAGTAATATGCTAGCACAGGCTGGAAAGTTTGTAAGTGAACAGAAAAAAAACAATGTTCATGCCATATCTTAGCCACATTCTTAGTATTGTATAAAAAGTGCAAATAAGGAATTCCTCATTTTTTTTGTCAGCTTTTTCTTTCTGTGCATTGATTTTTTGCAAGTTAGCAAGGTTCTACAGTCTTGTGTGCCTATCGGCTGGCCCCTTGTTTGTCAAAGGTACCGAGTACACAATGGGTCGTGTCAGTGCAAGCTAAGTAAACGATGGATAGAAAATTCGTGCTTTCAGAGTATTTCCAGAAAAAACAGCTATTATTTCCTACTCAGGATGGGGGAACAGCATCGATGGTGCACATCCTCCTTGTCACTGCAGCAATTATGGCTGCTCGCTGCTTTTTGGTGGCGTTTCATTTATCTGCAGGAAGAGCAGGCATGAATGGGCGGCAATAGGTACCTACTAAATTAAACATTGCATTGAGCAATATGTTGTTGTGTCGGTGCTTTTGTCGGTGGTTGTGTAGCAAAGATGTAACTGCTACATTGCACTGCATTCACAGATTTGTTTGCCCATGCTTTTGGTTTACTCAGTTGTTTATTTCCTTACCAAATGGCAGATGGAAATTCGGCTTTCAACTTGTGCACTTTCATCATGTTTGCAATGTACTTTCAGCTGGTGTTCAGTTTCACTTTGGAGAAGTTGTCCAACCATTGTCTGTGTCTAAATGTTTTCTAACAGTTTACCTCATTACGCAGCATTTCTCACAGAAATCAAATGTTGCAGTAACATTTTTATTAAATGTTACTCTATCATGTGGCTAGCAATGTAGCGAAAAATATTTTCATCAAGTCAGCTTTTAACATTATAGCAAATTAAGGCCTTTGTTATTTAACGTTGCTCACAATATGTACCAATCACTCAACCTTGAAGCAACGTAATGCGTTATCACCCTTCCTCGCCTCTTCATTGTGTTAATCACATTAGACATGCTCACGGTCGTTCGCCATGCTAGTTTGCGGACATTTTTGGCTAAGAGTAAAGCAGACAAATAAAAAATCGGACGTCATGTGATGCATATAGTCCGCGGGCCAGTAGTTCATTGTGTAAAAGTGGCGTCACATCATAAGCATCTTCTGTTTTTGCTGCCTTTAAGCAAGTTATTAGTGCGGTTGGTGCAACACATAGTCGATGGGGTCAACCGTCCTGTCGTGTTAAGTTTTGATCCCTTAAATTGAATGTTTAGTATTTTTCTCTGCAACGACTACAGAGGAACACGGACGTTTCCTTCAATACTGGACTGAATATACGGTCATTCCTTACGTTTCATTGAAAGCAGAAGTGGTTCTGTATTTAAAACGTACATAGTCTACATTATAGATACAGAATTTTTTTACAGTGTACCCTGTGAAATGAAAACTACCTTGTGTCATGGCGCCCTTTGGCCAAAGCTGCCCTTGCGCCATAAAAACACATCACCATAACTATACAAGTGCCTGAAGACTTTGGCTACCCACCTCTTATCCTCCATTTTTCGTAGTCTTTCGTCAAACGATATTTTTCTCTGCAGCGCCGTAGTGGAACTTTGCTAAACTAACTGCATGGTGCTGTGTGTGCCGCCAAATCGAACACTGTTCATATGAAAGCGAGCGCTCGTCCGTGTCTCTCAGAGAAAACATGGGACGGTCTCTGGAAGACATTGAAACGCAGAAGATCGCCCTCAAGAGGAAAAAAAATCCCAGCAACTCGGACATCCATGCCGAACTGAGGGCGTGAGAAGGATGCCCTAGTCCAAACGGCGCTCTTGCTGCATCCCGACCGCGAGTTTGCGGTTTCTTTGGTCAACGGCCTCGACCCCTGCACGGGTATGAAGCTCTCCCCAAGAAAATGAGACCTATTCGCTGCATCCTATTCGGAGACCAGTCGCCTGCGAGACGCCTATACCATTTCATTTGTGGAGATCTTAGTTTTGAAATATGTGATAATTAAATCAGTTGTTGAAGTTCACCCTGGTGCTTTTATTAACCTGGAACGAATGAACAATCTTTCTACGAACAACATTCTGCAGCAAAAACGTATATTCTTGCAGATTTCCTGATCTGCCGCCCACTGCCCCCTACGCTTGCCTTCGTTCGGAATCCTCTCCGTAGGCCAGAAGGATCGTCGGTTATCTCGTCTTCGTATTACGCATCCCTGCCATGCCCATTTCTTCATCTTAATTTCAACTAATACATGATCAACTCGCGTTTGTCCCCTAACCCTCCTGCTCATTTCCTGCCTGCTTACGCGACGTCTATCATTTCCCTTTCCATAGCTGTTGTCATTCGTATTGTCCATCAGCCTTTTCGTTAGCAGCCAAGCTTCTGCCGCGTAGTTGAGCACTAGCAGGACACACCTAATACTCAGTCCTCTTGACATTGTGGTCTAAAATAAAGTGTCAGATACATGTGTTGAACGTTTCAAAAATGTTAGCATTTACTTTTGGATCCCTTGAAACCTAGAGAACGGGTGCTTTAACAGAAACTGCTGACGGAGGCTACTTAGATCTTTACTGTAGGTGAAGTAAAAGGCTCAACGGAAACTGCGCCATCTGCGTGTCTTGTGTGTCTTTCTCTATACTCGCTTCCGTTCCCTTTCGCATTGGAAAATAACGTGCGGCGCGTGAAAGGGCTAAGGCTGCCTCTCCTCACCGGGCATTTTGCGGAGAAATATAATAGAAATTTCTTTCGGGTCGAAAGCGAAGACGAGATGTCAAGCGTCGCGAAAGGCGTCCGCCGAATGGTTAGCGGGTGGCTCAGTGGTTAGGGCTCTGGGCTACTGAGCCGGAGTACCGTGGTTCGATCCCGGCCGCGCTTCCATGGTGGCGAAACACAATATGCGCCCGTGTGCTGTGCGATGTCAGTGCACGATAAAGATCCCCAGGCGGTCGAAATTATTCCGCAGCCCTCAGCTACGGCACCACTTTCTTCTTCTTGCACTCCCCCCTGCCCCCGTTCCCTTACGGTGCGGTTCGGGTGTCCACCGAGATATGTGAGGAAATTACTGCGCCATTTATTTTTCTCAAAAACCAATTTTCAATTTTTCTGCCCACCCCTCTATTGCCGCAGCAGCGCAAAGCGGGCAGCGAACGATAATTAAAAGTTATTACAGCTCCACTGTGAACGGCGCAGTTACAAAGCCGTCTCGGTGCATCAACCTGTCGAACCGAGGTTCCACCTATTTTCTGAGACCACGCTCTCCCCGTAAAAGCCCGCGTATTCGATTTACGTGTTTTTTGTGTGTTTTAAAACACATATTAACGATTTAACGATGGGGCAGGACAGGGTTAATTAGCAGTACGGGAGAGGCCTTTGGCCTGGGGTGGATGTAAGCGTAATGACAATGATGGCGACGAATCAATTTAGTACGTGGCGACACTCAACACGGCTCAACGAAACAAGACAGTAATACCTCGACTTCATTAACT
The DNA here is from genome assembly GCF_052857255.1 of Amblyomma americanum. Lineage (NCBI taxonomy): Eukaryota > Metazoa > Arthropoda > Arachnida > Ixodida > Ixodidae > Amblyomma > Amblyomma americanum. The sequence continues at coordinate 373,020,661 of NC_135497.1, read as the reverse complement.
CCGCTATAAAATCGCCTCCGGAGCACTGCCTTGAAGAAACGAAAGTTTGGTCAGGATGTGGGCTACGCACACAAAACGCTTGTAGGCGACCCAACGGTTGTAAGTGACTCAAAACCCTGAGCGTCACTAATTGCTACTCCACATATGAAAGCTGTGCGATAAAAATCGCGCTTGCTCCGGTCGCTATCGCCGTCGACTGCGTCGCCACAGTTATTCGCTCGCTGGCGATGGAGGAGAGCAGCATGCGGGAACGGCCAGGGTGAAATATGGTGTGCAGTAGGCCTTTTTTTTCGGCAACATGCTGCGCATGCGCGCACCCTCCCCTATACTGTTTACACAGGTCACGTTTGCTAAAATGTCTGACGAGTTCAATGCAGCTGTTCTTCCACGAACGGTGGTTTCTCGACCAACGACGCGAGGAACTGCGCGAGGGTAATCTGGTGGAGCTCTCCAAGCATCCTGTAAGCCCACGCAGCTGAGCGTGTAGTCCCCGCAAGCACCGGTCTGAAGGAACAATACCCAGTCTGGTTTGCAACAAGCGTCTACACATGGTTCATGCACATCTTCTCTGGCCAGTCGTAGCCAGCCAGCACCGCTCTTAATGGGCCCCTGACCAGTAATTCACAAATGGCGACTTCCAAACGCAGAGTTGGAGCACTTCGGGAGCAACGTTTCCTGCTCTATTCGGAGCAACTGTATTCCAAACGCAGATCTGAGCCACGGATCGCGTCTTCCAATCGTAGACAGGGAGCGGTTGCCGAGCCGAGATTGCTCCGTGGAGCAGTCGGGCCTGCTCCGCCGAAATCGGCGGAGTCGACCGCAAGTTTGCGTGACGTTCTTTTTCAGCGGCGCCCTCCATTTCCGGCGGCTTGTCGCGTCCGCCGCGCCGGCGCCTCTCCGTGCTCTGTAGCAGACGATCAGCTTGGCCCGCCGCTATGGGCTCAAAAGTGAATCGCGCGAAAAGCGCGGGAAAGCGCAAGGAATGCCGGGTACTTCCTGCAGCAGTTCGCGAGCGCCACCTGCTTGCTCTGGCCAGAGCAAGTGTACTCCAATCGCAATTTCAGGTCGCGCGCTCTGCGCCGGATTCAGGCGCTCTGTCACAGAGCGTGCAGACCGCTCCGGGCTTGCGATTGGAATTCACCATAAGGTGGCACTTTGGGCTAACTGTTGCGACATATACAGCGAAGATATAAAGCACTGCAAAGAGCAGACACAGTAAGTTCGTCTCTCACTGTGTCCCGTCTCTCCCGCGCTGCATATCTTCGCCCCTTGACCAGGTTTGGGCCACTTCACATAAACAACCGCAGTACGTAGCATTATTGATCGCCCTGAAAAGCGGTCAAAGTGGTAATCAAAACCCGTTCTCTTTCGTCATAGCCAATCTCCTCGTCCACTCCGCTGGCACCCAGGTAGTGTGGGGACACGGCGAACAACACTGCATCGTTATGATCCTTTTGGCCGATTGACGGGCGGTGCCTGCACGTCTGACAGCCGCTCTTACTCGTTGCGCCGTTCGCTTGATAAAAAAAACACACGCGCATTATAGTTTCTTACCATGGATCCATGTCTCTGCGAGGCATGGGTAGTACTCTACCCTTCGTGAATTTATCTTAGCGGCCAAACGTGCGCACTGACAAACGCATTTCTCACATTCCGCGACTCACCATGAGGCTCTGTCTCGAGACCAGAGGTTCACACCGGCAAGTAGAAAGGCTTTACTGGCCAGTGCTAAGAAGCACGTAAATACGCCTTGAAGCGAAAGCCGAGGAAAAAAAAAACATGCGAGCATAGCGTAGACACTGTGCCTCCCCATAAAAGCCGAGGGAAAAAAAAGGAAATTTCGCTTGCGAAAGCGAGCCTCCCTAACGGGAGGCGAGGTTTTCATCACCTTTCATTCCGTACGGGTGAGAGCAACCAACCCGGAAAAAGACACTGCAGCGAGAAGCGTGGCGATATCGCTTCATTGTGGCGGCTGTAACGGCCGGGCAACCAACCCTGGCCGCTTGTGCAGTGTGCCACGCGCGCGATTAATTAGCGTCAGGACGCTGCTTGCGCGAGGCTTTGTATATACGGCGTATTTTTATGTTATGTAAATACCTGCAGTGGCCGCTCGCGCGCAGCTATTGCACGCGATTGCCCGGACAGTGCCTGAACACTCGCTTGCGAGCGGCGCTAACTTGTTTACTTTTTTTCGTAAATGCAGCGGTGCTCCGTTCATACGACCACCGTAGTTAATTTTGCAATGGTGATGGGGGGGGGGGGGGGGGATGGATAACTGATCGATCGATGTTGGTGATCGACAGATCGATGGTGTTGATCTTGAAGTCTTCAGATGGTTTCGGTGATCCGGCGACACGTTGCGGAACAGACTGGACAGCTTCTTCTGGACACTGTCTCTTTATTGCACGGGAGCTCACAGGCGGCCTGCCCTCTGATCTCCTCCAATCCCCCCGTTCGCGCCAAAAACTCGCCCCTAAATCCCTTCGCCCAGCATTCTGGGGACCCTTTTTGTAACCAATAGGAAATGCGCTTCTCAGAGCCAATCAGGAGAATTTCATTCAAACTGAAGGAGCCAATACCACGCCGGTGCTCACGTTGTTGTTGTCGCGCGGCCACCGCGCGAATTCCACGAAGACTTAGCTCATTTACACTTGGTTACAGCACAGAGACACAAAATCACTAAAAACGCCAGCGGAAGCTCAGGGAAACAGAACACCCAGTCCGAACCACGCACACTGCCCTGGTCGCGCTCCCCACTTCTGCTGCCTGCTCCGAGGCGTCCGGCCCGTCCCGCGGACGGTCCGCCGTTGAAAGCAATAAATTTACACGCGACCACCTCTCGAAACCCCAGGGGTCCGCGCGTCGGCCGCGTCTTGCGGCCCGAGTGCGACCGTAAAAGGACGGGCCTCCTCACTGCCGGTTAACCGTCGTTGCCACCATCTGCCGCGTTTGTCTCAAAAGAAACCCATTTCGGCGGCGCCGGGATGGCGGCCTCTCGAGGAGCCCCGACAAAAAAAAAAAAACTCATACTGAACCAAGGGGGGCCAAGCTACCGGCTTCGGAGTGCGCGCGCGATCTATCCCTGAGCAACAGCTCGGCAACTTAACTGCCGTTAATATGGACGACTCGAATTATGGACAACTTGTCTGGGGACCAAACTTTTCTACTGTCTCGTTAATTTTGAAACTCGCTGTCCCGTAAACATACAGGGCGAAAATGCACAGAGCCAATGTGGGCCCATGTATTTTTGTCGCTTTAATGTGGAGCGCACTGAGAATAAACCTTGACTGCCGCAACCACGTATTTTTTCCCTATAATTCGAATGCAAAACATCAGCGAAAGGCAGTGAGAAAGCGCAAACGCCTAAGTGATAGCCTATTTTTCTCGTGGTCATGCACCGCCAAGGTGGCCAGTCAAGACGCATAACCATTTGTCATACTACAAGAATGGTTGTGACGAATAAGCTCTTAGCAACTTGCGCTACCTTTGACAGCCGACTGAGTACAGCGGTTCATGGGATGTGGAAAATTGTAGTAGATACGTCATCGTGACACCAGACACCGTCACACTTTTCTTGGGCCACTATAGGTGCTCCAGACTGCACTACATTGTTTTAAAGGTGATGCCTACTAGCAAAATGCTCTTGCAGCTACCAAGAATTAGTCTCATTTCCACTTCGCTGCCGACCAGGATGCACACAAGCATACCTTAATCAAAGTGTTTTTTCTTTTGCATTTTTTTTCACGATTTGTTATCACGGACGGCTCGCCTTATGAAGAATTTTGCTCGGGAAGCACGGTGTCCATTTTAAAGAGGCATGACTGTAGTGCGCAGATCTCTTGTAGTGGTTGCGCGCCGACTGATACCGCTGCGCTGCTGGGACACGCCTCCCTGATAAGGGTTTATATAACGCGGCGCCGAGTGCAGTCGCGGCATGCATTCTTTTAGCTTATGGCCCACTGTGCTAGTGCTCGTCAGTACCTTGTTAACGGAGTACGGAAAGTTCTTCAGCGTACTTCGGGACAACTGCCTGGTTCCGGCCGCACGGAAGAACACCACAGAATGGCGACGACGATGAACGTATCGACAGAGCAACCCTGAAGCAAAGTTGGCATTGTCGTCCTTACTTCGGAACCTCCGATAACGCGAAATGGCCTCGCAGCTGGGATAAATGGAGCCATTTGACGACTCGACCAGTGACTGGACGTCACACGACGAGCTACAGTCACCGTAACCGAAGGTGAACAAATTTCAGAGGACCTTGAAGTCGTTTTCGTGAGTCTTATCGTACGAATGCCTACCAATTTGTTAATGTGATTGACTGCTCCCGATGCATTTACTTCGAAGTCGCTAAGCGCATTAAGGGAAATTCTGAGCAAACATCTGTCGCCGAAGGCACCCGTAATTGCCAATAGAGCGAAGTTTCAGCCCGCCGTGCAGCGTGAAACGCGGACGATAGGTCAGTTTGTGGAAGAGATGGGCAGGCTGGCTCAAACCCGTGATTTCGGTTCTTTTCTCGGTGGTGCACTTCGCGACAAGTTTGTCTGTGGCATTCGGCGCATTGATATTCAGAGGCAGCTGTTCGTCGAAGACAAGTATGTAACATTTTGGAAGGCAGTTGACCGCGCTTTGGCCTCCGAGGCCGCAATGAAAAATGCAGCGACAGCGCATGACTTACCGGATAGCTCTGACCAATTTCACCGAATGCAGGGTGGAAAGCAGGAACATAAGTACTGTTTTCCCAAATGAAAGCTAGCGCCACCTCGGCGCACTGCCAGACGAGTAAGAGGGCCGGACCTGGGGATGGGGACCAACGTTTATAGATTGATGAGGACTGGATGAGACAACATGGCGGTGCGCGGCAGTTTGGTTAAATAAAGTAATTCAATCAGTTATAATCAGCCTCAGGCGTCCCTTGAAGAAGACGCCCCGAGCGGGTAGAGACACTACAATAAGTACGCTAGTAGACTTCGCAAGTCCCAGCCGTGCACTATCGCTGTGGTTCATTCAAGCATGATGCACAAGCACGTACGAGCTACTTGCTTCGAATGCAGCCGCCAAGGGCACATACGCAGAATGTGCAAAACAAGAACAGAACCGAAAAACCAGAAGCAATGAATGCGCCCGCTTGAGTGCACGACCTAACGAAGCTGACCAGTGTCGCCATGTCTCGAAAATCGCCCATAATGGTAGACGTTAATATATAAGTAACTACGTCAAAAATGGAGCTTAACCCTGGAACAGCAGTATCGGTCGTGTCCCACCATCAGGCCAAAGTCCAACGAACAAAGATGCAACTCAAGACGTACACAGGAGAAACTGTAAAACCTGTTGGCGCAATGCATATGCTGGTCCGCCACAATGACAAAGAGGCAAGACTGCTGCTTCACATTCTACCACAAGACCGGACACCGGCCGCTTTTCGGTCGCAACTGGCTACAGCTTTATCAGGCTAGACTGACTTTTGCAAGGTCTCCGCTACGTCAGTCAGTCCGCCGGCAGCATAGGAAACACTGCTACACAAGAACGAAGACCTGTTTAAGGACCAGCTACAGGAACCATGCAGGGAGAGCAGGCAAGCCTCCCCTACAAGGATGTCCAAATGCCTCGTTTTCTGAAAGCACGGAGTGTACCTTTCGCTCTTGTGGAAAACGGTTCAGGCTGAACTAGAAAAGCTCGAGAAGTTGAGAATCATTCTTTGCGTCACAAGTAGCAAATACGTTACGCGCAGTTCTCGTAGTAGAGTGCGACGGGCCAATTAGAAAATGTGGCAATCAGCCGCCGGCGCTCGGCTGCTGGCCCGAAAGACGCTGGTTCGAACCCGGCTGCGGCGGTCGAATTTCGATGGAGGCAAAATTCTAGAGGCTCGTGTACTGTATGATGTTAGTAAGAATCCCAGGTGGTCGAAATTAACCGGAGCCCTTCACTATGGCATTCCTCATAGCCTGAGTCGCTTTGGGACTTAAACTCTTAAACTAAACCAAAACATCTTTGGTAAGGACACAAGCACATCAAGTGCAGGCACTTAATATCCATACGGTGTAAGGAGTTGAGACAGAAGAAAAAACCTGGAGGAGGCTTAAACTTCGCCTTTACGAGTAGAACGCGATAGCGTTATCGGGCCGCCGCCGCTTATCGGCAGCCGCGCGCAGGAAGGGGGTGGGATTCTATTCTGGACTTGATCGCAATAATATCGCCTGCCTCAGGGAAAGCTTGGACGTAAATGGCCCGAAATCTGTACAACCGATGTTTTAAGCCCACTTACTCTATTTAGACACAGCTCCATCGACTGACAAGGCGACAATAGGCGGTGCAGGGAGCAGTAAAAAATTAAATGGCGACTGCAACCCTGATAATACGGATGATCAAGACTATAGCTGGTCCACGTTGTGCTATTGCAATTTTTGCCGTTTGCTTTTAATGCTGCTGCCGTAAAGGACTGTGTGCTGATGTTTCTGTTTAGGGAGGGTTACAACGATTTATGGTGTCAGTAATGTGCTCGTACGGACTTGAACATCTTGTCGCGCAGCGCGTTTGCGAGCGTCCCGCATATATGCAGCGTTCAGAGCACGACGCTCCGTATCGGCTGCATCCATGAAATGCTCCCTAGATACAGAGTGCCTGGACAGTGCTCCGGTGACGAAAGTATAGTGGTCGGGGAAAATCGTGCCGCTCATTAAGGAAATATAGCTTGCCAGTATTAGTCTGCTGTAGGCTACGTTTTCTCGTGCACGTACTCGATCCTCGCCCATTAACAGAGCAAAAGATCCTCGGTCCGTGGCCACAGCAGTCGACTGCCCTCAAGGCATACAAGGCACTTCTTGCTTACTTGAGAGCGACTGGATTGAGTGACAAATTGTGACAGCGTTGTGTGTGCGTGTGTGTTATGCCTTTTTCCCCTTCTCTCTTCCTCCTTTTAGTCCCCTTCCCCAGTGCAGGGTAGCCAACGGGAACCCCTTTCTGGTTAACATATCTGTCTGTCTGTCTGTCTGTCTGTCTGTCTGTCTGTCTGTCTGTCTGTCTGTCTGTCTGTCTGTCTGTCTGTCTGTCTGTCTGTCTGTCTGTCTGTCTGTCTGTCTGTCTGTCTGTCTGTCTGTCTGTCTGTCTGTCTGTCTGTCTGTCTGTCTGTCTGTCTGTCTGTCTGTCTGTCTGTCTGTCTGTCTGTCTGTCTGTCTGTCTGTCTGTCTGTCTGTCTGTCTGTCTGTCTGTCTGTCTGTCTGTCTGTCTGTCTGTCTGTCTGTCTGTCTGTCTGTCTGTCTGTCTGTCTGTCTGTCTGTCTGTCTGTCTGTCTGTCTGTCTGTCTGTCTGTCTGTCTGTCTGTCTGTCTGTCTGTCTGTCTGTCTGTCTGTCTGTCTGTCTGTCTGTCTGTCTGTCTGTCTGTCTGTCTGTCTGTCTGTCTGTCTGTCTGTCTGTCTGTCTGTCTGTCTGTCTGTCTGTCTGTCTGTCTGTCTGTCTGTCTGTCTGTCTGTCTGTCTGTCTGTCTGTCTGTCTGTCTGTCTGTCTGTCTGTCTGTCTGTCTGTCTGTCTGTCTGTCTGTCTGTCTGTCTGTCTGTCTGTCTGTCTGTCTGTCTGTCTGTCTGTCTGTCTGTCTGTCTGTCTGTCTGTCTGTCTGTCTGTCTGTCTGTCTGTCTGTCTGTCTGTCTGTCTGTCTGTCTGTCTGTCTGTCTGTCTGTCTGTCTGTCTGTCTGTCTGTCTGTCTGTCTGTCTGTCTGTCTGTCTGTCTGTCTGTCTGTCTGTCTGTCTGTCTGTCTGTCTGTCTGTCTGTCTGTCTGTCTGTCTGTCTGTCTGTCTGTCTGTCTGTCTGTCTGTCTGTCTGTCTGTCTGTCTGTCTGTCTGTCTGTCTGTCTGTCTGTCTGTCTGTCTGTCTGTCTGTCTGTCTGTCTGTCTGTCTGTCTGTCTGTCTGTCTGTCTGTCTGTCTGTCTGTCTGTCTGTCTGTCTGTCTGTCTGTCTGTCTGTCTGTCTTATTATTGAATAGTTTTTTTATTGCGGAATGCGTCGTCCGCAGAACCTGTGCGTTTTTTATCGACGAATGATTGTTGAGTGCATATTAGGTTAGAAATTTCGGCGCGCACTTCATGAATCACCGCCAGCGACGAAGAAATCAGGGATTAGGCCTCTTTCCCGCTGCGCGAAGTCAGCTGAGTGGGTGTTATGGAAGCGAAGAAAAGGAGTGGAATATGTGCTCTCGTGCTTTACTTCCTCTCTGATGAGGACTGCCACCGCGGTGGCTCAGTAGTTCTGGCGCTCGGGTGCTGACCCGAAAGACGCGGGTTCGATCCCGGCCGCGGCGGTCGAATTTCGATGGAGGCGAAATGCTAGAGGCCCGTGTACTGTATGATGTTAGTAAGAATCCCAGGTGGTCGAAATTAACCGGAGCCCTTCACTATGTCATTCCTCATAGCCTGAGTCGCTTTGGGACTTAAACTCTTAAACTAAACCAAAACATCTTTGGTAAGGACACAAGCACATCGAGTGCAGGCACTATATCCATACGGTGTAAGGACTTGAGACAGAAGAAAAAACCTGGAGGAGGCTTAAACTTCGCCTTTACGAGTAGAACGCGATAGCGTTATCGGGCCGCCGCCGCTTATCGGCAGCCGCGCGCAGGAAGGGGGTGGGATGATGCCTCGGCGAGTTCACGGAGCGGCTGCCCGGTGCTGCTCAGATTTTTCACTCACGAACGACACGGCGGAGCATAGCGAAGCCGCGGTGGCCTTAGACTGTAACGACGGCGGCTTTTCCGCCTCACGAGCTTCTTAAGGGGCAAATACGGCGTTTTTGTGCCCGCATGAATTTTACTGAAACTTTCAGTCGAAGTTCACCGCAGTTTCCTAGTCATTGGTGCCAAATTTCGCAGCCGGGCAACACCTTGACGCAGCGCAAATGAATTTAATGCTTTCAATTTTGCGGCTTCAATCAGCGCGATTTCTACGGCAAACTTGCGTGCATGACGTCACAGGTTGGCACGTTCATTGATATTCGCTCTGCATTTGCTAAAGAATAAAACTTCGCGCCTGGTTTTGCTCAGTTAATACACATAATGGCCGAAGCTGTCGCTTACCATCACCAGTTTATCCGATTACCGCGTACACGGTGTTTCGGGACAGTATTTGTGACGCCATGGGTTGATAGGTCGCGACGTCATAGCTTGGTTTAAACTGAGTTTCGGTATAAGTTTCCTAGTCTTTGCCATTTTAAAATAATTCTATCCTGGAATTTGGAAAAGGGTTTTCTGCTCCGGAGAGAGGAGACTAGCTCTAAAGAATGCGATGCGACTGCCAAATCAAATTGTTAAAAAAAACCGGAATTGCCCTTTAACGCTTTCGCGTTAAAACAACCTGTACGCATCTCTTACGGGTCCAATTGGACTTATTTTTGGAAATGTGGAGGAGAGTTTGAAGGATGCTTCACTCCCGCCACCGGTTGGCCCGGTATTGCACTACCTCCGGGATCGGCCTTGTCTTTAGCGCGTCTTTACTATCCTGTCTTTCTATCCCATCTTTCAACTCTCCTACTAGCTGCACGTGGTAGCGATTGTGGCTCGGCTTGAGCCAGTGAGCAGGCCTGTGCACTTTCCTTTTCTGACAGACAGACAGACAGACAGACAGACAGACAGACAGACAGACAGACAGACAGACAGACAGACAGACAGACGGACGGACGGACGGACGCGGGCGGGCAGGAAAGGCAGGCAGGCAGGCAGGCAGGCAGGCAGGCGGGCTGGCGGGCGGGCTGGCGGGCGGGCAGGCAGGCAGAACCTGCCCACCGGACTCGGCTGGCGCCGGCCGCGTAACCCACAGATGTATTTGAAAACAGGTTTATAGACGAATTTCTGAGCCGTGAATTGTGTTACATACTTTCCGCGTCAACGTACCTGCATATAGTGTAGTGCAATAATGCGATACGCAACAGCGTTCGCCGTGTCTGCCCCACGCTCTGATAGATATTCGCGCTGTGTGCTGCGTTGGGATACGCGACACGCGTATGTATATTCTCGTTTTCCTGTGTGAGAAATATGTGAGTAAAGTTCGTCGCTGCAGTAATTTAGACTGGAAATGGTAATGTTCAGTATACAGAAATTTGTTTACAATCTCGCAGCCGTGTACCGGTCTTTGACCTTTTGTGTGTTTGAGTTCTGCACGTCCTTCGCAATGTGCACATCTGCAAAAACGGCATGCTGAGTGGCAATAACAAAAATAATCTTCATTGTTAATATTTGAATTAGTGCGTCCTGTGAAACAGGTCTGATCTTTACTGTGTTGAACCTGAAAAATGCTTCTACCTGCCTTCTAATCCCACATTTACTTCTCATGAGTGTAGTTGTATAACCTTGATGTTGGCGTCTTTTTTGTGCAAGGGCCTACCTTCTGATTCATTAAAAAATGCGGCAGGATGTTAATTCTATCATGAAGGAGCTAGACACCGCAGCGGACACGGGACAGAGAAAGAAGACGACACAGGGCGGTACTTGCAACTAAAATTTTATTTGAAACTTCATGGCTTTATAAAGACAGAGGCACGTGTGATCCTACAATCAAGTAAAAAAGGGGGAATGAAAAGCAACAGATAACAAGACCTAACTTACAACAATGCACATGAAAGATATGCGAGTCACAATCTACAGAAATCAGACTTTAAAACGTTATGCAATGCTCATCATGCGAGTCACAATCTACAGATATCAGAAGTGTTAAAAAACCGTCGACCACATGTGAAAGCATGAAAACCACAAGACAAAGGAAGAAAAGAACGTCAAAAGGAAGCAGCCCAACCTGTTACTTGTCAAGGAAACCCAGTTCTTTTTGGAGGATGGAAACCGAAGGCGAACTAACGCATTCATCCGGTTGCGAGCGCAAGATGGCAATGGCCTCCATAATCTCTCTCTCAGGCTGCCCCTTCTTTCTTCCAACAATCTGGGTCTGGCTGAACTGAGGCCAACAACCGCGACACTTGCGGCAATGAACAGGCAGATTAGAACCCCCCGCCTCCCCCAAGGAACGCGCATGTTCTCTCAAGCGATCATTTAGGCACCTACCGGTTTGTCCAATATAAAAACGCCCACAACTGAGGGGGATCTTGTAGATTACCCCTGTTGCACATGCGACACGCTTATTTTCTTCCAAATGTTTCTTGCCGCAAGTTCCTCGAATCGAGTCCCCCTTTCCCACTAGATTGCATAATCTAGAGAGCTTACAGGGTGCCGAAAATAAAATGTCGATGCCATATTTGCCTGAAATCTTATTGAGATTATGTGAGACCCTGTGCAGGTAGGGAATGAGTTCCACTTTTTTCTGGCCGGCTGGTTCTTGGGAAGCAACTCCTTTTTTTTTTTTACTGAGCTTATTGGCCACTATTTCAGCCACCGTGGTTAACAAAAACCTCGGGTACCCTGCCTTTTCCAGCCGCTCTACTTGAAGGGAAAAACTGGACTTCAACATATGAGTGCATGATTTTAAAACTGCGGATCTAAAACAGGAGGAGGCAATACCCCGCTTTACCACCTTGGAGTGGGAGGAATCAAAAGGCAGCAATGCTTTCTTTGACCTAGGTTGGAAGGCCCAGCACACATGATCAATTCTGTTAAAAGATAACTTTAAATCCAGGAACTGAATGGATCCGTTTTGTGGAAGTTCTAGAGTGAATTTGAGAAATTGTGAACAGTTTGAGAATACACTTAAGATCTTGCTAGCTACTTCTGTCAAAGAGTCATGAGAAGAAAGTTTCAAAATAATTAAAAAGTCATCTACATATCTGATGATCTTTGCTATGAAAGGTTGGGTTAGCTTGAGCTCGAGCACTCGACCTAGACGCGCAAGAAAGATTTCACACAGCACTGGTGCGACACTGGAACCTATACAAATTCCTTTTTTCTGCACATACAATTTCTCGCCAAAGGAAACAAAAGTAGAATCAAGATAAAAACCGAGCAGCTCCATAAAAGAATCAGGCGACACACCACAGGTATTCTGGAATCCAACCACGCCGGCAACGTCAATCAGTTCTCTTACTGCACTGAAAAGTTCATCGTGCGGAATCGAGTAAAACAACTCTTCCACGTCGACGGACAACGCACATTTGGCGCTTGGAACACCAGAAATCAATGCTGCAACCAAGGTGTCAGACCCAGCTATCTTGAAAGGATCTTCAGGCTTTAGTTGTCCCAAATGTGTTTTAAGGAACTTGCTGACTTGGGCCTGCCAGCTTCCTCTTTCTGTAACAATAGCCCTGAATGGGCACAGATTTTCATGCGTCTTTGCCGTGAAGAAGATGCTCAGAACGTTCAAATCACATCCCAGCACCTGTTTTGATAGCTTCTGTAGGTTGAGTTTATCTAAAAGAGCCACTGCCCTGCTCTTAACTTTGGAAGGTTTTTGAGAAACAGGTTTAAAGTTCTTACTCAAGGCACTGATGGCTTTTTCTTGAAAAAGAATTTCACCAAAAAGTCGGGTAGCTCAAAAGTTCTACGTGAAGTTGCCTGCTACTTCCGGGAGAATGACCTCGCTCTTGTCCAGGCTGACAAGGAAGGTGGCTTCACCGTACTTCCGCAGAGCCTATTTCAAGAAAAAGCCATCAGTGCCAAGAGAACTGATTGACGTTGCCGGCGTGGTTGGATTCCAGAATACCTGTGGTGTGTCGCCTGATTCTTTTATGGAGCTGCTCGGTTTTTATCTTGATTCTACTTTTGTTTCCTTTGGTGAGAAATTGTATGTGCAGAAAAAAGGAATTTGTATAGGTTCCAGTGTCGCGCCAGAGCTGTGTGAAATCTTTCTTGCGCGTCTAGGTCGAGTGCTCGAGCTCAAGCTAACCCAACCTTTCATAGCAAAGATCATCAGATATGTAGATGACTTTTTAATTATTTTGAAACTTTCTTCTCATGACTCTTTGACAGAAGTAGCTAGCAAGATCTTAAGTGTATTCTCAAACTGTTCACAATTTCTCAAATTCACTCTAGAACTTCCACAAAACGGATCCATTCAGTTCCTGGATTTAAAGTTACCTTTTAACAGAATTGATCATGCGTGCTGGGCCTTTCAACCTAGGTCAAAGAAAGCATTGCTGCCTTTTGATTCCTCCCACTCCAAGGTGGTAAAGCGGGATATTGCCTCCTCCTGTTTTAGATCCGCAGTTTTAAAATCATGCACTCATATGTTGAAGTCCAGTTTTTCCCTTCAAGTAGAGCGGCTGGAAAAGGCAGGGTACCCGAGGTTTTTGTTAACCACGGTGGCTGAAATAGTGGCCAATAAGCTCAGTAAAAAGAAAAAAGGAGTTGCTTCCCAAGAACCAGCCGGCCAGAAAAAGTGGAACTCATTCCCTACCTGCACAGGGTCTCACATAATCTAAAAAAGATTTCAGGCAAATATGGCATCGACATTGTATTTTCGGCACCCTGTAAGCTCTCTAGATTATGCAATCTAGTGGGAAAGGGGGACTCGATTCGAGGAACTTGCGGCAAGAAACAGTTGGAAGAAAATAAGCGTGTCGCATGTGCAACAGGGGTAATCTAGAAGATCCCCCTCAGTTGTGGGCGTTTTTATATTGGACAAAACGGTAGGTGCTTAAATGATCGCTTGAGAGAACATGCGCGTTCCTTGGGGGAGGCGGGGGGTTCGAAACTGCCTGTTCATTGCCGCAAGTGTCGGGGTTGTTGGCCTCAGTTCAGCCAGACCCAGATTGTTGGAAGAAGGAAGGGGCAGCTTGAGAGAGAGATTATGTAGGCCATTGCCATCTTGCGCTCGCAACCGGATGAATGCGTTAGTTCGCCTTCGGTTTCCATCCTCCAAAAAGAACTGGGTTTCCTTGACAGGTAACAAGTTGGGCTGCTTCCTTTTGACGTTCTTTTCTTCCTTTGTCTCGTTTTCATGCTTCCACATGTGGTCGACGGTTTTTAACACTTCTGATATCTGTAGATTGTGACTCGCATGATGAGCATTGCATAACGTTTTAAAGTCTGATTTCTGTAGATTGTGACTCGCATATCTTTCATGTGCATTGTTGTCAGTTAGGTCTTGTTATCTGTTGCTTTTCATTCCCCCTTTTTTACTTGATTGTAGGATCACACGTGCCTCTGTCTTTATAAAGCCATGAAGTTTCAAATAAAATTTTAGTTGCAAGTACCGCCCTGTGTCGTCTTCTTTCTCTGTCCCGTGTCCGCTGCGGTGTCTAGCTCCTTCATGTCTCACCAACTGGCCTACACATCTACCCTCCTAAGTAATTCTATCAGTTGTGTGGCATGTCAATGTGTTGTGTATTAACCGGAGACACGGAGAAACGGATTCTCAACTTTAGATTTTGCGCTAAGAGATGCGAAAGGTAGAGTTCATGAACACAGATGATTGAACGGGTTGACGCAACAAAGCTTTATCGCAGCATGGAAGACGCAGACAATGAAAGTGTAGTTGCATGTAAAAGCATTTCCAATACTTACTGAACCAGTTTGGTGAGGACAGTTTGGTTTAGTTTGGTTTGGCGTTTATTTCTTTCAAAATGAAAGGGGGAGCCAAAGTAAAAGGTGGTAGGCCTGACTAGGCTTTGGCATCCTGATACAGGCGGCAGTACACACCTTTAGAGCAAATATAAGACATTGACACCAAGCAATACAACAACAATATGAAACAGACAAGCTTAAATTGAATACATCATGTGATACCTATACAAGCCAATCAGAAAATGCAAAGTAGAAATACATATAATTGTTATTACAGAGAAGATAATATAACGCATATGTATCAGTGAAACAAATTTATGCCACAGGCCGTTTACACAGACGCAAGACCACTAGTAAAAAACACATATTAAAGCGTGCATAGGCCACGAAGTTGTACTGGATGCTCATTCACATATTTTTGCTTGATAGTGGCTTTATATTACTGAAAACAGGCACTGTAAACGCTACAAAGCCTTCCGATTAGACTGTGTTTGAGTGTGCTTGTGCCCAAAAAAACGAGCTTGCTTATTTCATTGAAAGATAGACGCAGTGTTCCCACAGATTCTCTCAGCGCATTTGCGTTAGAGCTCCATGTCTATTTCGCACCAAGTGCCTTTTACTTGCACTCATATTTTTCTTGTTGGAAGCGTTGCGTGAATCAATGCCTAACGCTGTTGTGTCACGGAGGTGTTGCGGTGGATCTCACCACCCGTTCCGTAACTGAGCACTGCCAGCTCTTTTGGAGGTAGCGAAGACTCCGAGTCAGGCGTCGGTGAGATTAACAAAATGCGTTTTATACACTTTTACGGGGCATTGTACAGAACAAGTTCGGAACGGGGGCCGAGAGCTACTAGCAAATGCCACTGTTCTCGCACATCGACGACCGGCGAGACTCCATCGCGTCACACCATCATAAGCCTCTCGTGAGCAGCACTCGACTCACGGTGTCACGGTCTCCTCCTCCAAGTGGCAGCGCTGTGCTTATAAAGCCCGATAAACCGTTGTAACTCAAACAGTCCAATCCAATGGCAGCACTCGTCGGCGGCCCGAGAGGTCCGACCAGCGAGCGCACTGGCCACCCGCTTCAAATCGGCCGCGGCGCAATGAGTTTCCGTGGCAAGGGAACTGGCTCATCGATGTCTCGCAGCCCGCTGCACGTTTGGTCACGTGCAGCAGGCTCCCCACATCACGCCGCTGCCATGCGGCGCAGCACAGGGCTTGTCAAGGGGGCGTTCGCCGGAGAAAGTTGTGATCCGGCAGAACTGGAGCCCGGGTGGCTTGCACGGCCATAACAATGCGTATACGTGCTTCTTGGTGGTGGTTCGTGTTTCTTTGTATTTTCATTTTTCCTTGAATTACGATGGCGTGAACTTTTGCGAGTGCCGATTCGAATAAATTATGGGTTTTAAGTAAGCGCCGGGTACCATCCTATGGTGTTCCTTCTTTCTTCGTGTACAGTTGAGGTCCTTGAGGCCTCGATTGCATTCATGGCGTAATATCCCTTCCTTGTAACAAAGATCTGCGTCTCTCCATGGCGACCGATACCGCGACTGTGCTACAAGAACTCGGCCTTTGCGCGCGCTTTCTCCTCGAGTGTTCACGGAAAGGACACCCAACGCTTCTCTGTGCCGACAGCGACGGCCCAAATAGTCCGACTGACTGACATTCCGGGAAGCCGACAGTTGCCTCGCTGCCTACAGCCGCCTGGAACCCAACGGTGGCACAAAAACCGCAGCACGCAGGAGTATTTACCGCTCTGTTGTGAGTGCGCTTGACGTCTTGTTTGACGACCACCTCGGTCCAAATTCTAGCTCGGCGCACAAGCGGCGTAACAATTCCTTCGACATCCTGAAATGCAGCCGGAAAGCATCTTCAGGCATATCAAAGGGGTAATCACGCACGCGCGGTCGCCGCAACCGTCGATTACGTCCATTGCTGAGCACCGCAAACAACAGACGCGCAAAGGAGGCCGCCGCCATGTTTGAGACACCGAAGCCTCCGAAGCGAACACAAGCTCCGAGGTTCAGTAGACGGTTGGCGAACGGGTTCGCCTTCGGCTGATTAGAATTTCTGGCGCCACGTACAAAAACTGCGGTCCCGCCTCCGCGAAATGTCACGCCTGTTACGAAGCGGGTTACGAAGCGAACTTTTTCATGGATTCACCCAGATATGAAGACCCTATACCTGCCCGAGTATTCCCAAACCACTTCCAATGCATCGCTGCCTATCGTTAACTGCTGTTCCCTTCCGAGACTGTTGAGCATTAAAGTGCTTCATATTAATTTTTAGACACCCCGTTCTGCTTTTCCAGTATAGATCCTCGATAATGCTTAGTAATTCGACCCATGAGATCCCTAGGAAGGCAATGTCATCAGCAAATTGGAGTAGGCTACGGTATTCGGCAGTATCTTTCAGCTCCAACTCTTCCCAAACCAGTTCTCTGGATACCTCTGTAAACACGAGGTGAACGGTACTGGTGAGATCCTGTTTCCTTGCCTGACACCATTCCTGATTGCTAATTTATCTATTTCCTTGTGAAGGGCTAGGTTCGCTGTGAACCCGCTATAGATGTTTTCCAGTGCCATTACATATGCCCCTTGTATACCCTGGTTATGCAATACCTGCATGACTGCTAAGGTTTCGACTTACTCAAATGCTTACGCGTAATCTATGAAGACTGTATATAGAGCTTGGTTGTAGTCTAAGCATTTATTTATCACCTGATTGATGGCGTTAGCATAACTGTTTGATGGGATTAGAATAACGTTAGCGTTCTTCCAAAGTTCTGGTACGCTCAGAGTCTTTAAGTATTCCGCATAAAAGGCGGTAAGCTTCTCTAGCACAATCTTTCCATCGTCCTTCAACTGATCAGCAGTTGAATGATCCTCACCAGCCACTTTCACCCTTTGCATCATTTGTAAGTCATTCTTTACTTCATCTTTTATTACTGGTGGGATTTCCATTTTCTCTGCAGCACTTCCACCACCATTATCGTCGATTATTTCGGTTGTTGTATAGATCTGTGCAGAATTTCTTGGCTAATAATATCTTATCCATATTGGTAATGGCATTGCCCTCCTTGTAATGACATTGGTGATGGCGTTTTCCTCCACTGCCCTCAGTACGTACATCTGATTTGCAGCTCTTAAGCGCCACTTCCTGTGTTCCGCGTCATCGTCCGCGTGGTGGCGTGTGCAGGCGTGTGCAGGCGTGTCACAAGTGCCCTATTTGCAGGTGGTAGCAGAGGGAAACTCCACCTGCCACGGCGAGAGCGGAGGAAGGGAACCGGAAGGTGGCTGTCACGGGAACATCCCGGGGAGTGGCAGTGTAACACGTCGCCTGCCAGCCGTCGCAGGTTGCGTGTGAAGAGATGCGCTCAAGTTTCGCATTACCGACTACCGTAATCGTCTGTCAATTTTTTTCCACATAAGTCTCCTGCTGACCGCTGTTAGTCTACCGCCGTAACTATACTTCCTTACATCAGTAGCTTACGCTTTAATTGATTAGCTTTGGCAGTTCTGCCAGTTCTATTCTATCTATGGGATTACAGGCTTGCACGCAAGAGCTTGGCAGTATCCTGAATACCCTACCCTATTGTGCACTCCGTAATGATATTTGTGGGATTATCGTTCATGACTTGAATACTAAGGCTGTTGGTCTCGGTTAAGGCTGAATATCTGCTCTGCAGCGAAATCCTGACTCCTATAGTTTTCCATTTGCCGTTGGCTCGTTGCTGCGCTTCTCCTAATAACTTTCCTTCGTTCCCTGTTCAAATCTAAGCTCGAGGCCTCACCATCCTATGGTGCCTACATCACTTAGCTGAGCGTCTATACATCTTGCACGATGCTGTAGGTGCCCGCACAATATGAAGTCTATTTCGTTTTTAGCCTCAAAATCCGGGCTCTTTCAAGTCCACTTACAGTTCTCCCGTTTGCGGAAGATGCTCATGACCAGTAAACTATTTCGTTCCGCGAACTCCTGATCAATTCCTAGAGCACGCCCCATTGTACTGACTGCCTCGTCTCCCACCTGCTTATCGCCTACCTTGACACTGAAGTCACCCATCAGTGCAGTGTCAAGGTTAATCAAAGTCTTCATAGAATCTTTCGACAATCTCGTCATGATGAGTGGGCGTAAGTGCGTAGGCCAGTACAACTTTCAACTTGTACCTCTTACTAAAGGACGACAGGGCAGCGACGCAGGCAGTGGCTGTGCGATTTACGCCAGCGATATGTTTTCCTCGCGGCGGTTCATGATAGCGACAAGCTCCTTAATATAACTAGAGGGAAGGCTGGCTGCGCTACAATTCATTCATCATTTAGAGGGGCAGGTACGCCCGGAAGACGAGGCTTCTTATATGGATTGGCTATTGCTGGGCATACAGCGTGGATTCAGCTGTAAAAATACGACTAGTCTCGGTGCAAAGCTCGCAAAAAGGCTGTGAAAGTTTCCATTCCAGCCTAACATCGAACTCTCACTGGCGTTAAATGTATGGAAGAAGTGAAAAAAATGCAGTATTGAAATACTTTAATCCGTGCACAGAGGAGAGCATCGTGGTGCAACTACCAATTTAGAGGCACAATCCACGTTTTCGGCCCAACACTAGCCAAGCCAAACACGAAACCTCGTCTTGCCGGCATTCCCGCGATGAATAAAGTGCTCTTGAAAACTCGCATAGACGGTGGCTCCAGCTTTACCTCTAGATAATACCAAGAAACTTATCGCTTATCGCATGCGCTGGCGTAAATCACACACCCAGCACCTGCGTCGCGGCCCTGTCACCCTCTGAGCGGTATTCACACGAGAGACACTGGCACGGATTGATGTGCAGAGGAGATGCGCCACGTCACCGATCAGCCAAAGTCCGCTCACAATTCTGGGAGCCGCCGAGAGGGACGAGCAACGCGGCCGGGCTGCGGAGGCAGAGGGGGAATTACGGTAGAAAGGGGGAAAAATGAGCTAAACAATATCCCCTCGCGGGGTTGTGTCGGTTCGGGACAGCCGAGGCAGCAAAAAGAAAAAAACACGAGGGGGAAAAACAGTACAGATGCGCGACAGGAAGGCAGAAAAGAAATCCAAATAGGGGACACAGACAAAGAAAGACGGCAGCGGGGTGCACAATACGCATGCTGCCGAAAGCGAAGTGCGACCACATCTCCTGGATAGACGGGCGCTGAACCTACCAGCCGAACGAACGGTCCCCTCCTCGGTCGGCGGCGGCCGGCTGAGCAAAACCGGACGCTGCGTCGCTGCGCAGCCTCTCGAAGGCATGACGTGTGCGCAGTCGCCCTCACTTAGAGATTGATTTCATCGCCTGTGTGAATGCCGCTTTAAGAGGCAGCACACCCGGTTAAATTATATGTTCGTTTGTACGCGGAAGGTTTTAAAGCAGTACAATCGCGGTGCGGAAGCAGGCATGCCAAGTGGTATTTTTTTTGTATTTTGCGGGCAGCAGCAGTAAGCCGGGAGAACTAATATGTAATTGATAGAAAATTAGATACTGCTCATTCGGGCGTTTTACGGAATGCTCTACAGCTTTCCAATTGGAATTTTCCCCATCTTCGCTTGCGAAGTTGGTTAATTAATCTCGACTAATTATGCAATTAAGCAGAATACAAAAACAGTACGACTTGCTTCATACAATAGCCAGTGTTATGACTACAGCAGGCAACGCGCCTTACCAGCCGAAGATCCGACAGAACGGCGCCGCGCTGAGCCTGCGAGATCTTCCCACGCTTCACTGGGTGAGGATGACTTCCCGGAGAAGGACGCCTGGGGACAGCAGCGGAAAAAAGGGTGGCCATTCAGGGGAGCAACTTGACGGGGCCATTAATGCACTACCCGTATCAGTCAGGAGCCGGCTCAACAGTGGACAGCTCGCCGCTGGTTTCATTTGACGCCCGCGGCGTCGTACGAGCATGTCTTTGAGGAGAGAAAGCCGCCTGCAAGACCGTCGCTACACTACAGAAGTTAGCAGCAAGAATGCTATCTTCTCACCCGTTCCCACGGTCTGGCTCAGGCAACAAGCGTCTCCGGCTGCTGGAACACTGCTGTGCCAGACCGTGCTTCGTTTCTTCTGCTGCAGTGCTGTGCTTTTATTGGCTCCCGTCCTGGGAAGGATTTGCGCTGTGTTTGATTGGTCACAGCCTGTGGGGATTAAAGGACGACATCGAGTGAGCCAGTCACAGGCCCGTGCATTTGTCTTTCCCTTTCCAATCATCCTCTTGCTACTACTACTATACTACTACTGCTACTAGGATGCTATGGGCCCAGGCAAAGAGGCTCAACCAGTCGCTCGTCGTCATGAACTCTTAACTCCTGATCCTTTTGCTCTCCAAAAATTTCAGTATGTAAATAAGTTTTAGTAAAAGTGTCATTTAACCTACTTGTTTTGCGTTTCCCCAACTTCAAGGCTTCAGTCCTTCCTCAGCCTGAAGGTTCAGACACGCTACCGAATGCAGTCCGGGTTCGAGCTAGCCTGAGCGCCACGACACCAGCCGCAAGCATTTGGTTTCGTCGTCACTGAGCGCCTTGGCATATTTTTAAACCCTGGCTAAAGTTAGCTGGTCGAGCCCACTTTTAGCGAACCTGTCAGGCGGATTCCGTTCGTTGTATTCGGTGTTCGTAGAGTGGACTCTCCGCATAACAGCCAAAAACATTAAGCCTACCAAAGGTGGCGCTTACTTCTTTAAAAGACTGCGTTATGCGCGTCTGTACTTGTTCGAAGGAAACCCTGCCGTGGCACTTTCCAGGCTCTACAGAGCGGTCATGTACGCCTCACAGAGACCCTTGCTGCAAGCAATCAACTTTATAGAGATGCGATATGGTGAAGAGTCCACGGCAGCTGGTGGCAGTTCGGCCACATTAATCACCTTCTCTAGCATTACAGCAGTGGCCGTACTAACGTTCGACGACTTCGTCAGAGTACGCGGCTGTGCGATGTGGTGGCTTGCAGAAGCGTTGTCATCCAAGGAACATCTGGCCAGCTATGCATCAACGACGTGTTGCCACAACATACATGCGTCTGGTCCCGTGTGTTTTCAAGGGTCCCAACTATCATTCCCAAGGCCATGCAAAGACGAAAGTAGCGCAGCGCTCCTGGCACAGAATGTACCAGCTGCCCTTTCCGCTGCCTGCCGCTGCCTGCACGTGCTATAGCAGCGAAAAAATGGAGCCAACAGGGCAGGTGACGCATACCACGGGACAAGCATGGTCAGCAAGAAATTCGAACTTATGAAATCACTGCTGTTAGTTGATCCACGACCATGGGCAGTAGCTTCGTTTTAGACGATTCCCCTGTCCCGCCGCATTTCTAATGCACTATAAGGATGCTTTGCCTAGCCAGCAAACGCGCAGACAGTGGTTGCTCTTGTAGGCCATCGGAGCTCGCTTGGCCTGCGGTTACTTATTCATTCAATGCCGCATTTTTATTGCATTTTTGAGTCGACATGTTCTTTCTGGGGCGGTGTGGCGACGGCTGAGCGACGCTCTTCGAACTCCGCGCTCGTTGGAAGCGCGACCTCTTCAACTTCGTGGGGAGTTCACGGCGCCTTCTCGTTCGCTATAACCCATTAATGCGGACCGAGTTGTTCTTTATATCAGAGACGAATTGCCATTGTCGCAATGAATATTTTGGTTGTAGCAACGAACTCGGGCGTAATAGGCGAGCATTCCTTATATCTGCGGCAGCTATAAGTGGGCTTGATTCTGTGTGTGTATTTAACAGGTGTTTCAGAGAAGCCGGCCAGTAATTTTCAAAGATAGAGCTTTTGAGGTAAACAGAAGCTTTTTGCGGCACAGTAATACCAGTCTTGGCGCACATAAAAACAGACGAATCATGTAACTAGTAAAATGAGTAATTAGATACTAATAGTTAACTTTTCAACTATTACCGATAGGCACATGATTGCAGTTAGAGATTTGTAGCCGGCCGTCAGTAATAGTCATATAGGTTTTAGAATTTTTAAAACCAGATTGCCCTCGCCGCTGTGGGTCGACTAATTTGGGTCATTTGTCGCGCCTTTCGAAAACCGCGCGCTTGCAGGAGGGCGCAGGACGACGTCAGTCATATCGCGACACTCTGTGACGCACGTACGACGTGATATTCTCTGTCCCGCCCGCGCTGGAGCAGCGAAGTGGGGAGGAGCGGGAAGCACCCGAATACATGGTGTGCCGCGAATCTTTAACACATCATGGCGCAGGCATCGCTTATGGCCTGACTTTCTTTGCTAATTTAGAATATAAATTTCTGCCAAAATAGCGAGTTCTGCCTTCGCTACTCTCATCGTTTGTTACGGTCCAACAGAATAACACTCCAATGTACAACATAACTGTAGTGGCACAACCGTTCAAACAATACACCGCTCAAACTATAGGGCGACACCGTGCTAGCGTCTGAGCTGCTCAGCGCTCTTACGGATGAACTATCGCAGCGGTTTTAACAACAATATACCACTCTTAGCTAAAGAGAGTCACTGCTGACGGCGCAGCTACACCTACATACGTGCTACAATGCAGCAAAAGTGCTAACCCGCTCAGACAAAACAAAAGGAAACAACAAACAACAGAATGATACTTCAGTTCGAGCGCTACAGAAGTGACGGGGTTGCGGGCGTCGCAGCCACTCAGGCCACCTACCACTTCTACGACAGCAGTGCAACGTCCCTGCCAAGCCAGGAAGGACGCCGCACCCATGACACGGTCCAGGAACTTCTTGACCTTGAGCGTCTCAGTGGCTGATCCAGGCCGCCGGAACCACGATGTGCACGGGCAGCGCACCCCACAGGCGCTTCCGCACTGATCCTTCTCAGCCAGCTCCTTTGGCCGTTATCTAGCCGACGCCCTAACAACGCACATTCTCACCGAGCTCCCGGCAAAGAACCTCGACGCCAAAGAAGCGTGCACGTCCCGCGCAGCCTTACGCACCGTGTCGTAGGGAGACAGTGTGCCCCAAAAGCTTTCGATAGACAGCACCGTATTTACTCGCATATGGGTGGGATACATCTAAAAGTTGACTCCCCAACTTCGTAACAGGCACAAAGAAAAAAGTTTTAATTTCGATAGGTCGACCAACAGAAGCTCCCAGGCCCCAAAATTCTATGGCACACCGAGACTGCAGAACTAGAACTGGAACCTTGGTGCGCGTTATTCCTCGCGAAATTAATAGTGACAGGAATGCCAGGATGCTGAAAACTGATATTAACGCTATTTTTTACTGCTGTACGACCTGGAGCACGGAACGCTGCTAAGCGAAGTGTGCTGTGTGTACCACGAAAATTTTCTTATCCTATTCCTACCTCGGTAACTTGGTCCTTCGATCGCTCTGTGAATTCACATCGTTACCTCGATGCTGACTTCATTTCCAATTTACTTGGTCTTTGCACGTCAAGCATATAATCTGCAACACCAACCGCACGTGAGGGTACCTGAAACTCAACTTTCCTCCCACCTCTTCAGTAAAATTGCTAATGTGTATAAAATCCTAGTTTGTACTCAGGTTGAATATGCTGCTGCAATATGGGATCCTACTGTGACAGTCTTGTTCAGGACAATGCTTTTTGTTCCATTGTGCATAACTAAAACCAAACAGCTAGTATAATTTCCATGAAAACTTCACTACAACTACCATCTCTTTCTGCTTGCCGTAAACTATTTCGGTTTTCCTTATTCCACAGAATCTGTTTTTACAACCATAATTTGTGCACTGAACTGATTATTCTATTATCACACGCTTCATCTCGCACACATATCATCCCATAAAGTAGCAGTGCTGTCATGTACCGCACGAAAGCTTGTTTACAGTCATTCATGTCAAAGACCTCGCAAGACTGCAACCACCTTCCTGGCCTTACAGCCGACATACAAGATCAGTACTAGCATTGCAACACAAAGATTATGTTTTCAGATAGGCTAAACACGCACGCACGCACGCACGCGCACACGCGCACACGCACACGCACACACACACACACACACACACACACACACACACACACACACACACACACACACACACACACACACACACACACACACACACACACACACACACACACATACACATGCTGCCGCGGTGGCTCAGGATATGGTGCTCGGCTGCTGACCCGAAAGACGCGGCCGCGGTGGTCGCATTTCGATGGAGGCAAAATGATAGAGGCCGGTGTCCTGTACGATGTCAGCGCACGTTAAAGAACCCCCGGTGGTCGAAATTATCCAGAGCCCTCCACTACGGCATCCCTCATAGCCCGAGTCGCTTTGGGACGTTGAACCCCGTAAAACCAAGTGCACGCACGCACGCACGCACGCACGAACGCGTGCGCGCGCGCGTGTCGTGTCCTATGACAAAAATAACAACAAAAAACGCGCGCGTCACTCTGCACACAACAGTGGAGGTAGGGGCACCCAGCTGTAAAGAGTCCGAGGTAGCCCACGCGAAGCATCCTGCCACCATGCGCAACTACCTGGCGCGAAATAGACGGGACGCCAAGCCCGTCTGTTGCACGTACAGAGGGAGGCCCACCATAGCTCGTTCACGGCCAGGTGCGCGCACAGCTTTGCGGCCACAAGAGCGCCGTAAGGTTGTCTGGGATTACACCCAGCGACCTGTAAACCGCCAGCAACTCGCGACGCGGCTCTGTGAGCGCGACACAGCGAAGGAGCTCCAGCGTTTCCACCGCGCACCACATTCACCACACACGTCGCTAGTCCGTGGAGCAATCGTCTGTCCTCGGGCCACACGCATCCTACACACGCACGAACGATCATCGCGCGCTCCAGCCGTGACAGTGAGCGAGCGCTCACCTCATGCGGTGCGTGGTTCGGGCTACTTCTGTCGGAGGTGGTCGTAGGCGATCCGCATGCACGTCCTCCATGGCGAGAGGCAGTTTGGTATCAGGTATACGTGCCGTGCCGGAGTTGGTCTGATTGGTGGATCGTTGCCCTCAATACCGCATTGGCCAGGCACCCACTGTGCACGAATTGCACAACTACGCTGCGCCAGGTGCTCCAGGTGCGCGAGAATTTCGCACAGCAGCGGGACGGCGAACACGGGTGTGCTCTGCAGTGCGACCGGCCGTGTATAACGCACAGCTTGCAGTCCTTGGTAATAACGTCCTCAAAATGAAGCTCGCGTTTGTTAGATGTGTCAGACAGCTGTTCTTGCGACGCTGTATCTGCTCCAACCTATTAAAGCGGCTGCCATCGCGCGACGGTGCGAAAAAATGAAGAACGGTAGCGTCGTTTCTGTTGCCAATTGTACAGCCGTTCGCAAAGCAGGATGACATGTATAACAATCGCTTGAAATCACAAAGTGCACAGATTTCACCACAAAAAGGTTCTCACAATTACTACGAGCACCATTCACGCAAAAACCAGCATGAAAATTCGAGTAGCCTGTCGTAACCGCAGCGAGCGAAACTTCCGCGACAGCAGACGATGTAGAAAAGCTCGAACTGCATGCAGCGTCGCTAGTTCCTGCGACCTCCACTTTAGCCACCTCCCGAGAGGAGCTGCGAAACTGAAACTGTGTAAGAACGTCGGCTTCAACATCGTTGATGCAATGGAAGCAATACAATGAACTCTTAAAAAACACAATCTACGTGATCAAAGTCGATTGCAGTCGACTCACTAATATTTAGATTAGATGTTGCATAAATTATTGGAATCTCACAACATATAAATAAAATATTATTTTTTGCTGTAACGCAAAACATATCTGTGGAAAGAAATAGTTGACGTTGTGAGCAGAAACGTTTGGCCACATTGCAGCAAACATTTGAAAGCGCAACAACAATGCCATTGGTATGAGATTAAAACTTACGTTGTTTTACTTGCTGAACCTAAGTGGCTATTTTTTATTCCGTAAATAATCTACTGCCACTAAGAATTTTTAGTAAATGAAGGAAGCGATAGTTTTGCTTCAAAAATCTGGCCGCTAAGAGTAATCACGTACGTCCGGCAACAAAGTGTAAATTAAAAAATAATTGTCACATTTTAACATAAAATATTGATGCAGTTGCAAATCCGATAAAATAAAATTTATTTACCTCCCATTGTAGCAAATAATTATTGGGTGTAAATTTGGGCTTGAAGCCCGTAAACTTCAACTGCCCTGGCACGGTACTCTGTAGGATTGTCGCGAGTTGGTTCAGTCACCCTCGCTCAGGCAAAGAGAACAAAAAAAGGAGCATTCTCTCCAATACACTGTGGCAGCATCGAGCGCCCGCTCATGAAGCTCTCCGCGCAGCTCTGGACCAGTGGACAGTATGGTGTCGCCGGCTAATGAGTCGACGCTAGGCGATCAGAATACGTTGCTTCGTGGCAACCTCGGTGGTTCGCTCGAAGGCCCTGCGTTGGACAGCCAGGTCCGACCTGAGAGTCGCCACCTCTCATTTCTCTAAAGTAGCGAGTTGCAGCTCTGATTTAGGGCTCTATCGACGCGTTTACCGCAGTAGGGGCTGCAGCCATCGGGAAACATGGCGGCATGCCGGGCCGGCGTATGGAGAAACAACGTTCGAAGCTGTCGTCAAAGGACTGCTTCAGATTTTGTAAGATGTTTATCACCCCTTGGAAATCGGAGTCACCCAAGTCGGTAATGCATTGTGATGGCGTGGTAGGTGAGCAAGCGGTCCTTCGCGGAAAATACCGCGTGGGATTCGGCCAACGACCATGCTCGGTGGGTAAGCCCTCGAGCAGCGTCCTCCCTGTTTCCCGGTGCGTGTGCAGTGTGAGCGGGGATCCAGGTGATGGAAATGGGGCGCCTATCGATTGGGACTGTCCGAAGGATGGAAAGAACAGGGGGGAAACCTGGCCTTTGGCAATACGTAATGCAGACAGAAAAAAAAATTAATGGCAAGGAATCTACCATTTGTTATACTAAGCTGTGCTTTTCGGCAGAGCTTTGAGTTCATATTAGCGGTGGTTGTTCATGCGTTCTCCACCACAGCAAACCACCGCAGAAAACTGCTGTATAATAGAGAGTTTTAGCGTAGCGGAGACGTATTAGCGCAGACATATACTGGATTACCGGACGCATCCTGCTCACGCATAGTGGCAGGGTCAAGGCCAGGTTTAGTAATCCAGTATAAGCTTTATGCTTCTCCGCTATGCTAAAACTCTAATAACGGGCGTTTCTGCGAGCACTTTCAAAAATTCCTAAAAAAATTGTTTCAAACAGAAACAAAATTTTTCAGACATATACTCTCAGTCGGGAGGAACATCAGTTACTTAAATATAACATGACTTAGATAGATAATTAAACGAAATGTAATTATAATGCCGATTAATTAAGTGTGGTGAGCTGGTGTGAACAGTGAGTTCGTAGCCACGAACAAGACGATGCCGTGCAAGTTTTTGTAACGCCGGAAAAGTCGTTCCCTAAAGCCATGCAGGCTGCAGCATAAGGAAATTCGCTGCTTTTTTTTTATTGCTCAAAATCGAAATTCAGCGCACGATGCTCGCAGGGTGCCCATTGCAAACGCAACGCTCGCTAGTGGCGTGTTGAGGTGAGTACAGCGCCAAATTTGAACGTACTGCGCTACATTGCAACAAGGCATGAACTTTCTTCAAGCGATGACATGAATAAGCACATCTTGAATCTCGTTGCGCGGGATATCAAACTGACTCGCTACGAATGACTCACACGAGCCATGAGACGGCGTCGCTAATGACGTCAACTGATAAGACAAATCTTGGAGTGAGTAAGAACATCGGTTATGTATGCGCTACGGAGCTGACATGACGCAACAGTTATAGGATTACGCCAAGTGATTGTACCGCAATCGCTGAGTGAATCCACATATTTTTACCCACCATGTGTGCGATGTCAAAATGATCGGTCCTTCATGATCTACTGAGCTTACACGATTGCAGTCTAACATTAGACAAGTGGTGATGTCACGTTACATGACGAAATGATAGAGTCCGCTCATTTTAAACCATCTTGTGTCAGGTGTCAAAATGATAGTCTCTCCACACAATACTGAACTCATTTGACACAACAGTAACATGATGATCATTTGGGACGTCACGTGACGCGCCCGCAAATGCGGAGTGTAATCCCATTTTAAACAATCTTGTGTGGGATATCAAAATAATCGGCTCTGCATGTTCGACTGAGCCGACCGATAGTAAAGTAATATATTTACACCACTGATGACGTCACATGACATGACATTAAATTACGGAGTAAGCACATTTTAAGCCACCCAGTGTAGGATATCAAAGTAGTCAGTTCTGCATGCGCTACAGAGCTGACATGACGTAGCAGTTTAGGACTACGTCACATGTGACGTCACGTGACGAGGTGACATCACGCGATGAGCAGCATATTTTAAACGACCTTGTGTATAGTATACCAAAATGAAAGGCAGCGCATGCTCTACTGAACCAACATGATAGTATAAAGCATTATCATTACGCCACTCATGACGTCACGGTACGTGACATGAAATCAAAGAGGGAGCACGTTTAAGCCGTCTTGTGAAAGATATCAGTGTGATTGATTCTGAATGCGCTACTGAGCTAACATGACCAGTGTCGGACAAGGCCAAATGACGCGACCGCGATCAGTGTCAGCATATTATAAACAATCTCGTGCAAAATGACAAGTGGTGCATGATATACTGAGCAGAAACGATAGTGTAGTTATAGCATTACCTCACTGATGACGTCACGTGACATGAACTCATGGATTAAGCACATTTTACGACATCTTGTGCAAAATATTAAAATGACTGGTTATGAATGCGCTACTGAGTTCATATACAGCAGTCACCGGAATACGTCACAGGTCATGCGTGCTGTTACGTAACGTGACGTGATCGCAATCATATATTGCATCAGCACATTTGGTTTTTAGTTTGGTTTTTATAAGGCTTAACGTGCCAAAGCGACTCAGGCTATGGGGACGACGGAGGAGTCCGGATAATTTAGACCACCTGGGGTTCTTTAACGTGCACTGACATCGCACAGTACAAGGGCCTCTAGCCTTTCGCCTCCATCAAAATGCGACCCCCGCGGCCGGGTCAGCACCCGAGCCCCATAACCACTGAGCCATCGCGGCGGTGCTTAAGCTTGTGGAGGTCACCCAGAAGGCAACCGCCGCCACATTTATTGAGAAACTTGTGGAAGAAGTGGGCGGCGGAGCGGCGGCACCAGCACCCGGCCGAGGCCACGATCCCGAGCGTTCTTCTTCTTCTTCACCCCAGGTATATGGCACATACCCACGCGGGGGGATTGGCCAAGGTGTAGTTGAATAAACAAAGAAGTTTCCATGGAAGATGGCGACAAAATTGTAGCACCAATCGTGAATTTTGAAAAATCAATGAATAAAAACAACAGAACAATATTGACAGTTAAATAACAGACATCACTGTGGTGAAAAGAGAAGAGCTCGTAGAACTTTAAAAGAATTAGCACATCAACCTACCAGCTGCAATTATGTAATCGTGGAGAAACCCACAAATAGAACCCAATGCAAATCCCTTGGCGTTCGCACCAAACGATAATACTGGCAAAGATAAAGGGAGCCCTAACCTGGAGAGAGGGACCTCCAGGTAAATCTTTCTCTGAAGTGCCAACCTTGGGCAGTAGAGGAGAAAATGGTCTAAAGATTCAACTTTCCCACATGCGTCACATAGGTTCGTCGGTGTCAACCCACACCTGCATAGATATAAATTCAAACTTGGAATCCTGCACCGCAACCACGTCATTGTTACCTCACACAGCCTGGATTTACACGAACGGACGTTCCAATTTTATGCTAAGTGCTGATAGTCAGTGGTATTTAGTAAGGGATCTCGTAACCTGGCTGATATATGTAGGAACCGCTGAAACCTGGAAATCGCCAGCAGGCTGAAATTCGGGATGGGATGTGTCACTGACCCATCAAGAGCCGACCTTGCTAAGTAATAAGCCACCTCATTTGAATGAATACCAGCATGGCCAGGGACCCAGACAAAACGGACCACCTTCAAAGTGCATGGGACAAAAAATCGCAGGATACGGCGCAAAAAAATCTTCTTGTGAAGTGTCAAGGGAGACTAACACCGACAAACAATCAGCGAGAATAAAAACATGAGACACATGGCATGGAATTTTGTGAAGGGCCATTCCAAGAGCCAAAAATTCCGCAAAGAATATAGGAATATAATCTGGGATGCGGACAGAATAGCTCCATGCCAAATCCTGCGAAAAGATGCCAACTACAGATTTTTGGCAGTTGATGGAGGCATCGGTAGCAAGCACCGTATGATGGGGGTATTCCTCTATGTGATCCGAGAGAATACCGTTTAAAATGTTTGCGGGCATGTGTTTCGCATGAGATGGGAAGATGTGGTCAAAATGGAATTCCACTGCTGCCGGCGTGTCATCAACCCACAGCAAAGAACTGAGATCAACACCAATCGGTGTTAAAAGGTTCTGCGTCAACATAATTTGTGGAATTTGATACCATGGCCAATGATGAGAAAAGAATAAGGCCGGCTGAGACACAAAAATAGGAGTACGGACATCAGACACTGGGTCCATCGACTTGAGGAAAGTTCGCAACGTGAGTATTTGAAAACGGGAAGTTAGATCAGGGATACGGGCTTCCAGATAAAGCAGGGCGTTTGAAACTGATTTTGGGAGACCAAGGCAGAGGCGGAGAGCGCGCCTTTCCAGTAAGATTAAGGGTTAAATCTTGTAGCTTGCGCTACCAGAGAACAGAATGCAACCAAATTCAAGTATAGGTCTTACGTAGGCTCTGTACAGTAACAATAACGTGTCGCGGCGCATCCCAAACTTTTTATTGGCGATTCTTGTCAGCCAGCCTAGGGCGCGTTCTCCTTGAAACGCATTGTTCTTTATATGAAGGCTCCAATCTAATGCTGGGTGATAAGTAACACCCAGATATTTTACGGATTCCACTTGTGGAATCTGGAGAGAGCGATGGACTAATGAAATGTGCAAAGGCCTGTCTGGAGGAAATACCAAAACTCCGCATTTGTCTACATTCAGGGATAAATTAATACCCTTCAACCATACTCCAAGAGCATCCAAATATCCCCGCAGAATGTGGTAAAGGGAGTGGATATTCCTGAGAAGAGCGTTGTGCTCTGCTCTTCTTCTTCTTCTTCACCCCCGCCGCTTCGTCTTCCTTCGCGTTGGCGCTACCCCCCACCCAGACCTTTGGTCGAGACAAAAAAAAACAGGAGCGAGAAACAATATCGACAGATATGTAGAAGGGAAGACTATCTACAAAGAAGGTACAGAGATCTGAGATCTCCATCTAGTCCGCGTCCAGGTGGTGGGCCAGAGGTTAAACGGGGTAGCCGACGTTACTCGTGAGGCCTCGGTTGGGAGAAACGCACAGGTCGTCGTTGGCGAGGATTAAGGCTTGAACGTGGTCGAATCAGGCACAGAAGGTAGGCGCAGAGGTTCGGCCTAGGGCAAGCGTTGGCATGTTGGAACGCGAACGAAGAGCATCAGGCTAGCCCCAGGCATCTCGGTTGTCGTCGTGGACGGGAGCGCTTGAAGTTACCGGTCTGACGAAACCGGAGGCAGGCCACAAAAGGACAGCAGTGTCGATGCCTGCGGAAGCAGGGCGCAGGAGTGTGTGGAAAAAAAATAATGTGGATTAGCCCAGCTCATCCAGGATATACAAAGCGAAAGCGAGATTGAGGTCTGCACTCACCCATGGAGCCGGTTGTGCGCCTTTCCTTTCGTGAAAATGAACAGTCTTTGCAAAGTTGTCAACACCAATGAATTGTATGAACGCCGTCGCTCCACTTGTTTTGTTTGTTTTTTTTTTGGGGGGGGGGGGAAGAAAATCGCACAATAACCGTCTCCCATCTCGGTGGACACCCGAACCGCGCCGTAAAAGAAGGGATGAAGTACACGTTAAATAACCCCGGGTGATGACGAGAAGTGGCAGCGCAAAAAACACAAGGACACAGCAGAGAAGTGGAATGAGCTCGCATACGAATCCCTGGCGCCACGCCAAATGAGCGGACCCTCCATCATCTGAAAGTATCCGCATCACGGATGAGAACAGCAGATGACGTAGTGGACGGAATCTCGACAACAGAGACGCAAGAAAACAGCGCCGTCAGTCGCGTGGTAGGCGTGCCAAACCTGTTGAAATGCACGTCCATTCTCACGCGCGTGCGCATGGAAGGAAAACTCAGGGCACCTTGGTTGCCAGGCGCTGAAAGCTTTCTGTTCGAAATCCGCGCTTTTCCGCTGACAAAATAGATGGGCCGCCATTTTCCCTTGAGCCTTAAGTTTTTGCACAAATCCGTGAGGAGGCTTAACGTGATACGCCGCATGATAGCGAAATCATTGATTCGCTTTGCGCCGTGTGGTCCATTTTTTTATGAACTACTGTCTTTCGAATTCCTGCGTCTCTGCATTCCTTCGCACCTCTTCTCGTTCTCTCCCACTCACTGCCTAAGTGGTCTATTCCACCCGCAGTCTTTTCTGCGCATGAAGCGTGCTGAGAGCCGCGCTATTTCTCGTTTAAGATAGATGAAAGGAAGCCACTGTTCACAGGAGGCCTAATTGTTTGCTAGCAGTAATTATCGGCGCTCAATCAAGCAAAAACAAAAAAACACTAAAAACTGCTGATGGCCGTTATCCTGAACAGACAGAAGGCGACTAGCCCGAGGTGAATGGGCATATGATTGGTGAGTGTAAACTGCGAAATAAACGTTTCGCGCGTAATTGCTTCCGTGCCGTGAGGGCGTGCTTTCTGGTGCAGAACAGAGCGCCCATTAGCTTTGAGAGCACCCATTAGCGCACTTGTCCTGTGTCCTTCGTTCCCGTGTCGTTTTGTTAGTGTGTAGCACGTTATTCCAACCAAAATGTACAACCAACTAGCCCACATTGCTGTCTTGCTTAAGCTTTGTCTTTGTTGAGCCACCACGCTCTTCGTCGTCATAATCATCTACATGCTTTAATTTTGTTACACGTTGTTATGATAAGCATGATCGATGCCGAATGGGAGTTATCAAGCAACATCAGGAGCGATGCTCAACCCTTGAGCGTATAAAGCTACTGCCTAATGCACTGTCCCAGTTTTGACGGTGTACTTAATATTCCTTGTACAAGAATGACATACCGCTTGGGAATAGCCTGCCGGAACGCCACTGGTAAGTATTGCGATTATACACTGCTATATAGCGATAACATACGACTTGAAATTCCGCCTACGAAACAGCGGTATATAAAAGGATACTCCTGCTTTGAGTGCTATGCTTCACTTAAGAAACGTGATGAAAAGAACCACTTGGTTGTATTGAATTATGGCATAACAAGTTTTGTGTACTTTCTGCCAGAAAAAGAAACGAAGTACGAAGCTCGGAAACGCAGATGTTCACTATAGTGCTTCTCAATTTAATCCTTCCATTCTCAGTTTGCTTACTGTGAGTGTGAATGCTCCCAGCAGAAGGGGTCATCTGTAACGTTGTTTTGGCATCTTTCCGCTGAAAAGAATGGGCAGGGCTCAACGAGTTAGTGCTGCCTTGCTCTGTGTTCTGTATACGTGTGCGTCGCTGGAAATCGACACGGCAGACGGAGACAACAGGAACGTGCTGGTCTCCATCAGAAAGACTGTTCCTTACGACGAGTCCGTCATTGAGAACATCAAGGTGAGCGCAGTGTGTACATTTTCTTTCCCAACACCAGCGCTTCGCTCGACTGAGTGTTTTATGTGGAGCTTTCGCAACCCGTTTTCGGCGGTGCAGTGTTTTTTTTTCCTTTTTTCGGAGCAGTTGGTCGCTGCAGAACCAATATATCCTCGATGAAGAATAAGTGTTAGCTTTGCACTAGGGTTACAAAGCATAGCTACACGTCCAAATGCTGAAACAGAAAGGGTAGTGTCGTGGCTTCTGGAAACAGGCGAGCTGAAAAGAGAGCTGGAGCGAGGATATTTTGAGTGAAATACGCAGAACAGAGCGTTATTCAACGCTTCTCCTTATGACTCTACAATCTGGCAAGAGCAAAGAAGTTTTGCGGGAGACGTGAGTTATCACCGTGTGCACTGCAACACTTGGCAAGCCGTGACGCAACCGAGAAAGCTTCAAACACTTTTACACAGTTCAGGAAGAGCTTGTTTTCAACAAACGAGCCCCATTTTCGCATTCATTCAAGGATTTACGTCGTCACAGCCAACGTCACTAACATGCGCCGCCTGCTCGGGGCTCGAAGCCGCAGTGCAAATAGAGAATATACCGAGTGATTTTTGTTAATCTATGCAGATTTTTATTTTAAAACCGTGAGAGATAACTGGGTGTGGTTTGTGTACGTGGGGGTTTGTATACAATAAGGCGGACATTATGTAGTGCGTGATAAAGTTCAACAAAAACGATTAGAGAACTGAACTCAGTACACTGTACTGACGGGCGACCTCAGTGCCAAGGTAGACAAGTGACAGGTTGGAGACCATGCTTTGGGCGACTGTGGCATAAGCTCTAGGAATAGCAAGGGGGAGTTATTAGTAGAGTTCACAGAGAGAAATAATTTATGGACCATGAATACCTTCTTCCGCAAACGAGAAAACTGGAAATGGACTTGGAAGAGACTCAATGATAAGACTAAAAATGAAATAGACTTCATCATGTGCGCTCACTTTGGCATCATGCAGGATGTGTGGCCCTTGGAAAGGTGTGCTGTAGAGACCACAGGATGGTAAGGTCTCGAATTAGCCTAGGCTTCAAGAAGGAACGAAAGAACTATAGGTAGAAGCCCTTCAGCCGGTTAGCTGTGAAAGGGAAAATAAAGAAATTCAGGACCTGGGTGGCAAAACAGATATGGAGCTTTAGCTGAGGACGACGACCGCAATGTTCAAACAATGAACGACAACCTCACAGCTATCATTACGGAGTGCGCAGTAGAAGTAGGCGGTAGGACGGTTAGACAGGATACCGGCAAGCTCTTTTAGGAGACGAAAGATCTGATTAAGAAGCTCCAAAGCATCAAAGCCTCTAACCCCTCAGATAGAACTGGCAGAGCGATCAAAGCTTATCAAAAAGCGCAAGGTAACCGAGAAAAGTAAGCTTAATATTGTGGGGACCTGCCCTGCAGCCCCCTGAGTTTGCTTTCCCGCGAGGCACCGTGCAGCGGCAGTCTCACCTCGAGGCTGAGCGCATTCCCTTGTCAGTTACATTAACTGGCAAGAGAGGGCGCCAGCATCGCTGCGCGGGAGACTGCCAAAGCCCGCGCGCGGGAGATGGGGCATGGGGGCTTCGGCTGGGATCGTCGGCGCGGGCGGACGTGTCGCTCGCGGCTCCGCTCTTCGCTGGCGGGGCGAAGAAGCGACGGGGAGACAGGCTGCCGTACTCGTCCTGTCCGGCCTTCGGAGCATCCCTTGCCCTAGCGTGGGCGAACATTCGCTCGGAACCTTGCTGGTGAGTCGGACGACGTTGATTCATTAGCGTACCTTGTTGCTAGCTGGCATTATTGTTTCTGTAGCAATAAATGCCTGTTTGTGTCAGCCAATGTGTCGTTCCTTTGTTCCCTCAGCAAGGCCCGCCATGGTCGGCGAGTGCTCGGTAGCGTACGCGATCACGGGGTGGGGTCCGGGCGGCTTTGAACCGTGTCAGCCGCGATTAAGCGGGGAGAAACTATTATCTCCCCAAGGCAACCCCACATCTGGCAGCCCAACGTGGAGCCTGCTCTTGGAACATTGGACGACTGTCGGTTCGGTTCGAGGAACGCTCTTTGTCCGGACTTGACAAGTGCTAGGCCTAGAGTGAATTTTTATTGCTAGGCACGCGGCAGGCTTTCTTGAGTGCGAGTATTGCGCTGCAGCATGTTTGAACTTTTCGACATGCTCAGCACATTTTTCTCTGGAGTTTCTTCGCGAGAATCACTTGGTCCGCATCGAGGGAGCGCGAGGCCTAGCGCCCGCGGAGTCGCCGAGCCCGAAGCGAGTGAGTACGGAAGCCGCGTGGGTTGTCCGAGTTTCGGTATATATTTTCTCTACTGTCTCTTTTTCGACTCCGGGAGTCGCGGCTCCGGGAGCCGGGTGGCCTGGGGCCACGGGTACCGCTACTAGCTCGCTGGTATTGCAGCTCGGCACCGGGCGCTCCGACACCGTCCGATACGGTGGGCGCCGACCGCTCAGAAGTTGCTTTGTGCAGTGAGCGGGGTAGGACCACCCCACAAAGCTGACGTCTCCTCGCGGCTGAGCGCACATAACCCGTTTCGGGTCTTTGTTGTGGTCACGGTCGTTGTCGGAGTGGTAGTTAGACCTGAGGCTTTTCGGAGCTGCCTGCACCACGTTAAAAGAGACACGACCACCGGGCCGTGTCGTTGAGAGGGGGCGCACTTTGCTGCCCGCCCCTTTTTTTGTAACCTCGCACGAACTGAGCAGTCTCGTTCAACTCAAGAAAGGGCTTTGTTCACTCGAACTTTGCGTTTGCACAGCCGCCGACACATTTTGATAGCGAGTTAGGCATTGTGCCACGAGGCCCTTGCGGATGCTGTTTCCCCTCCCGTGATCTACGTTAAAGGCACGCCGAGAGCGTTTCGGCAATTTTGCAGATCCGGTGGAGCCTCCCAGGCTTGCGGTCCGGTGCACATCATCTTGCTGCCACCTGCTCCGACGGAGCGGCCTGTATCCTGTTCGCCGCATCCATCCGGGGCAGCTGTGGCGAGACCAGTCAGCAGTCACCTCCGGCTGCTGCTGCCCTGGCGACTACTGCAGAATCCTGGCCTGCAGTTTTCCCACCGGCCTTCGATTCGCGGGCCTGCGGACACGGTAGTCCGCGGGCCATGCGAGTCGTCCCAGCGGATACCTTCACGCCGCCTTCGGAATGCCGCGGAAGTCTGCGTGGACGCTGTCGGCGTGACCTCCGCTGCAAGACGTGCCTCAAGGACATGAAGACCAGGAGACTCCTCCATAGCATGTACTTTCAGGCTCGTGGGTCTATTTAAGGTTGGAGGGATGTGGGGACCTGCCCTGCAGCCCCCTGAGTTTGCTTTCCCGCGAGGCACCGTGCAGCGGCAGTCTCACCTCGAGGCTGAGCGCATTCCCTTGTCAGTTACATTCACTGGCAAGAGACGGCGCCAGCATCGCTGCGCGGGAGACTGCCAAAGCCCGCGCGCGGGAAAGGGGGCTTCGGCTGAAATCGTCGGGGCGAGGAAGCGACGGGGAGACAGGCGCCCGGACTCGTCCCGTCCGGCCTTCGGAGCATCCCTTGCCCTAGCGTGGGCGAACATTCGCTCGGAACCTTGCTGGTGAGTCGGACGACGTGGATTCATTAGCGTACCTTGTTGCTAGCTGGCGTTATTGTTTCTGTAGCAATAAATGCCTGTTTGTGTCAGCCAATGTGTCGTTCCTTTGTTCCCTCAGCAAGGCCCGCCGTGGTCGGCGAGCGCTCGGTAGCGTACGCGGTCACGGAGCGGGCGACTTTGAACCGTGTCAGCCGCGATTGAGTGGGGAGAACGTACTTATCTCCTCGATTCAACCCCCACAATATAGAGAATTGAGCGTGCTCTAAAGAAAGAAGCCATTCTAAAAGCATCGAAGAGGAAACGAGGCATAAAAAAATAGATGTATGCGTTAAGAGGCAAAGATGGCGATTTCTTTAGCAATATGGATAAGACAGTCAAACTAGCCGAAGAGTTCTACACAAATCTGTACTAGTTATTTTATCTAAATTAATAAATATTGACTTTAGGCAACAAATTACATTTGAAGAGTTGTCGAGCACCGTCAGAAACCCCCATTCCATCATTTACGATAAAGAAACCCTCACGTGTGTCTTTTTTTCCCAGCTCCAAAGAAAGCCCGCGAAATACAAAAACAAACCACGTGACTAACGCACTTGCGCGCCACGATTGTGCTCCTCTCAAGCGTGGTTTGAACAAACGAAATCATCTGCAGCCTTGACTCGACCGCCTCGCACCAGCGGCAGGCCGATATGTTGGCGGTGGTATAGCGAACTATGTAGTTCACTATAGCGGCGGCAAATCGCACCGTCATGTGTGCCACTGGCTGACGAAGGCGAGAGACCACCGCCAACATATCGGCCTGCCGTTGGTGCGAGGCGGTCGAGTCAAGGCTGCAGGTGATTTCGTTTGCTCAAACCACGCTTGAGAGCAGCACGATCTTGGCGCGCAAGTGCGTTAGTCACGCGGTTTGTTTTTGTATTTCGCGGGCTTTCTTTGGAGCTAGGAAAAAAAGACACACGTGAGGGCTTCCTTATCGTAAATGATGGAATGGGGGTTTCTGAAGGTGCTCGACAACTCTTCAAATGCAATTTGTTGTCTAAAGTCAATATTTATTAATTTAGATAAACTAGCTATTAATTAATTGCGAAACAAAAATTACATGTGGTGCGCAAGATGGCTGTCATCAATATGCAACTCGTTTCACTCGCATGTCTCTAATCATTTATTTTTTAACCCATGGCTCAAGTTAGCTGGGACACCCGATATATCCTCACTGCGACATTGCTTTTCTTGCAACTTTTATACCTTACTGGCACTAATTACACAATTACACCCACAGCAACGAGTACCAACTCGGCGTCCGAGTACCTTTTGGATAACCTCCCGCTCATCAACACTATGAACACGGATAATAACGCCAGCGAAGTTGGAAAGAAAACGTTGAAACCACTCCAGAGGGTTGCGTCTTGAGGTTCCTTCCAAGTGACCGCGCACATCTTGGAGAAGCAAGTGCCTCCTGGAGCGATCCGGAACCTTGCCGTGGGGGACGTAAGCCCAGGACACACTAGCACTCTCCGTGTACAGCTCATGTGGACGTTGCCTGGGGCTCAGTTGACGCATGGTAACAGTGAGGATTTATGCTGGATATTTTCCGCCCTTTTTCGAAGCGGGAAAGTAAAACAATGAAAAGTGGAAGGTACGGAACGCATACAAAAGCACATAAAAGTGGCTATACGTCTTTCCTCTCTCCTGTATTTTTTTTTGTATTACACTCATAAAACCCGTCGCGGTAGCTCAAGGACTTCGGTGTGTAGCGATAGAGCCCAAGGTCGCGGGGTTGATTGAGAGCCGCATTTCGATATAGATGAAATAAAAAAGACATGCTGTGCGATGTCGGTGCACTTCAAAGAAGCCCAGGTGATCCGGAGTCCTCCGCTACGGTGTCCCTCATATCCAAAGTGAAACTCCGGGACGTTAAACATTACATATCACACACACTTGCGAAACTTCTGCTATTCGCTCTCTGGCATCTTTTATATTGAGTTTCCGAATAGAAGGACTATGCCAACAGAGCTGCTGCCCTGACGAGCACAGGCTAACTTAAAACAAAAAATCCTCGGGCTGCTTGGCATTGCAAAGTCGTCAAGTTCGCGTCACCAAAATTCAGGAGTTATCGAATAATTTACCCTGACGCAAACCTCATATGTGCACGATCTGCTTGTTCCTCAGCAGCTGAAACGTGAGGGCAGCTTGTTGCTGCGATATGGTTCGTTTGAAGTGACCGGATGCTGAAGAGCTCTGTATACAAAGCTATTTTCTTGCACCCTGTTCGGGAAAATAAAAGTGAAATGGAATTAAATGAATCCGCAAGAGCAGTCTAGACCTTGCTAGCCAGTTATTCAGCCAGTTTTCCGCTCGCCCTCCGCGTCACGCCCGTGCTGCACAGCTCAACCCGATAACAGTAAAGACAACTGATGTCCATAATAGGATGAAAGCACCAAATTTCTTGCGCGTTACCGAATTTCTCAGGAATGATGCGCGAAACACCACTCCATGGATCACCACGTGGGATTTGGCTACTTCCGATAAATATTTATAACCGAATGCCTTCTCTAGTGCTGCTTCGGTTTCGATTGCATTCTCAGAACGCTAGCTGTGACGTCTTACTACACACGAAAAGGTTTAATAGAATCATTGCTTCGTCGTGCTAATTCGTTCAAAATCCTACGCTAGTCTGCCTCAAGAACCGGAATGAAAGCGAGTAAACAATTAGCAGATGTTATATATATATATATATATATATATATATATATATATATATATATATATATATATATATATATATATATATATATATATATATATATATATATATATATATATATATATATATATTGTATCGCTCATGCGACCTCAACGCAGCTTGTGGCGTCACAGACATCGTTCGGCCTGCTAAAACGGAACTAGAAATTTGGAGACAAAAACTGCAGTCTCCAGTCCTCTAAAAGCGTACCCCTGTATGAATGGTTGATATATAGAACAACTAGGTTATCCACATTACCCAGGTGACCTTAGGAAAAATAAAATGATGAAGGGGAAGAAGTGGTGGATGAAGAAGCAGACAGCCTCAATATAATGCAGGAGCTTCTGCACATGGGCACTCGATGGGAATGCAGTTGTGCAAGCGTTGCCCAAAAGTTTCGCGTGCGTACGCGCAATATTTGTTCACTGTTGTGGCTTACAGATGTGGAGAAGAAGCACCTGCTGCATTGTTGCGCAGCATTTGACCCCACTTCATGAAAGATTTTGGACAATAGGCACAAACCTCATGATATGAGCTTGTACTGTGCACTTCTTTGTGGCACGCTTGGTTTCCTTGAAGCCGCAAGGGCAATTTCCTTGTTACATTGAACCCACTAATATTGCTGCAGCAGCCAGCGCACGTTGTTCTCAGTAAAACTCGTGCATAAACGCAAAGTTCTGGTTCCTAGCTCTCTTCTGTGCCTACTCTGTGATGCCTAATCGCAAAGTCTGTACACTTAGAAATTAGGACCATTTGCGTTAGTTGTGGTTAATACCGGGCTTATTGTGCCAGGCCTTATGTGCAGCTAGCTAATTTTGGTCCTTGTGTAGTATATTTCTATATTTCTTCGAATAATCCCTTAATCAAGGTCAACTGTATGAAATCAGTTCTTCTAGGAAGCGTTGTTCAAGAACGTATTGGCTTATTAGTGGGAAAGAGAAAGACAGCGCATTCAAGACTGAACCATTCTTGTAAGACGTGGGATGACATTGAAGACAACGGCAGAGCACATCAAATCTACCGAATAGCAGAGAGAGTGGAAAAAGCGCTACTGCTGGGGTATCGGAAAGCAGCTTTCATATGAAGTGCTGCTCGGAGATTCATAGCTATGGGAAGAGAGCACTAGCCTCATAAATCACCACATAGCACGTGCTCTTTCTTTTTGCTTACCTAATAAGATTAACCTTGATGGTGGCCTTCTATTTTCTGATGCAAGAAAAGGCAATAGTCACGGAGGACGAGCGACAGACAGGAGCACAGGAACAGGCCCGAAGCCAATCATTTAGGACATCTTCAATTGCCGATAGAAGCACCATCACAGTGCACGCAATTCACCTTGAGTGATACGCTAATCGAAGATATACGCCTGGACTTATCCAGGATTTGTTCCTTACAGCTTCATTCTTGGAGATCCGGATGAGCAAGGACTACGCCAAGCTGAAATCTTCCTTCTAGAGCGTCATATGGTAGGGAACCTCGACCCACTTCCATCTGGTGCTAGTCACGACATTGTTTTACCCTGCCTAACGCCTTTGCAAAGCGACGACGTGATGGGACCTTGAGATGGGAAGCTTATCTAGCAGCTTGCGTGTCAAACAGCGACGGACTCAAGTCTAACGTGTCGAATGTCGTGCAGCTGGTTTACACCACAATTCCGGTCATCACCACCACCGTGGCTACCACCACAAAGCTTACCACGCCGAAAGTCACGACTACTGCAATCAGCAGCACGAAAAAAACTACGACAAAAGCTCCTACCACTACACCAGCTATCGAGGTGCCCACTATGGTAGCTAGTACTGTGCAGGCTACGAGCAGCGAGACGGCAACAGCGGAAGCTACGACTGCAAAAATCAGCTCGATGGATGAAGCAACCATGGCGATAGATTCCACTATCATGCCAACGACGGAAGTTTCCACAATGCAAACACCGACGTCTGCTAATCCAGCTAATGCCAACACCTCGACCAGTGTTTCTTTCATTTCTTACTTGGAAGTGATTCACGCCCCTACAGCAGACATTAACAAGTCATTGGACGTTCTCGCGTCGCTGTCGAAATGGATTCCAACTGGCGGGGCCATCGCGATTGTCGTGGCTGCTATCCTGGCTGCAGTACTGACGCATGTGACCTCGAAAAATCGTGACAGATGTCGATCCTCCCTTTGTAAACATCGGCGAAGACAACAGGCTGCTGTGTGACAACCGAGAAAATAAGCCTGAGGCGAAGCTTCCCACGCATCCGCTGAATCAGTATGCTTCTATTCATTATGTCCATCAGAAAATTTTGTGATACATTTTAATCAGTGATTATGGGTTTCTTGCTTAGTTTGAAGCCAGTAAATATCGCTATCTGTTTTTAAAGCGAAAGCTTTACTATTCCCCTCCGTAGCTTCTTCGTCGTGGGCGCGAGTTTGACCTTGAACCGAGGAGAAACCACGTGACAGTTATGACGCCACTCCGCCGCCTCCGCCGAAACCGAGCGCTCGCCTCTCGGCGTTCATTTTGTCCATTGGCGTTGGCGTTCACAACGTTCTAGACTCCGATGACTTTGAAGAAAGGAAAGGCGCATTACTGGCTACCTGGGTCA
The DNA here is from genome assembly GCF_052857255.1 of Amblyomma americanum. Taxonomy (NCBI): domain Eukaryota; kingdom Metazoa; phylum Arthropoda; class Arachnida; order Ixodida; family Ixodidae; genus Amblyomma; species Amblyomma americanum. The sequence goes on along the minus strand of NC_135497.1, from coordinate 372,977,687 downwards.
GTGGACATCTCAATCGCGCTTTGTGGTACGTGGCGGTAGTGTGTGAGAGAGAGAGAGATGTGGGCTGCATGCATTAGCGCTGACAACGTTGTGTCAGACACACGGCACTGCAGCAATCGGCCGCAGCGTTCACTCGTGACCAACCTCTCGCGATCAACCATTAATTTAACTGCCACCTGCCAGGGTGGGCGCGCTGCCTATCCAGTGTGCGGAACGCATTCAACGATACAGACGCCAAGCTTGCCCGATATACGCTACAGCTTTCGCTCTCTAACCAGGTTCAGCAGTAGTTAAACCGCACCTAATTTTTTTTAAAGAAACAAAAGCTCCCATGTTGTACCTCATTATTTTATAAGTGCGTACGAAACACACTAAATAAAAGGTAATTTAGCTCAGCCTGATTTTGCAGGCGAAGTAAATTTTGAACACCTGATTTGTGTTTTGAAATAAACTGTTGTACTACTACTACCACTACTACTACTACTACTACTACTACTACTACTACTACTACTACTACTAGTTCTGCTGCAACAAAACTGCTTGGATGCAGCTGGGTGCAGAAAGTGAATTAGTAGCCCCATACGTGACAAGTACCATGCTCTACCACGATTGCTGTGAGAACAATCCAATGTCCGCTTTGGTAACAGCTGTTGAGCCTCCCTTCACACCACACATTGGTAACTGCTGTGCAGTATATTCCGAAACTGCTCTGGTATTCCCGAGAAAACTCCTCTAGACCCACGTCTTTAACAACTGTGAAATCTCCTTGGACACCACTATGGTATTCCTGTGAAGCTCCTTGATTTTGGGAGTGCGAAAGGTGTTTACTGTGTCACGGCGAGATCGTACGATCCTGTAATAGAAGACGGCGCCGGCCAACCGCAGCAATAATCGAACAAGCCGGGCTCCGGCCCTTACGGTGAGGTGCACGTTTTTTATGTGAGGTTAAACTCGCAGAACGGTTACAAAGTGTGTAATGCGAATGGCTAAGCGTTAGCTGACAAATGTTCACTTGCAATTATACAGAAATACGAATTTAATCTTCATCTGCAGAACCACATTTCTTGCAATGATTTGTTTTATTTTACAGATGCACTGTTACCAAATGTATTCACTCTGAAATCAGTTAATTCACAACGAAAAGAAAAAAGGAAAAATGTTTCTACATTTCCGGTTTTCACCTTAGGCGAGATGCAATCACCAAGCGGTTAGGCGTATGTATTGCCTTGATAAAACATTTTAGTGCAGAGTGAAAATAGCTTTTTCAAACATTGTTCACGTTGTTTTTCAAACATTCAAGCATACTGGACTGTAAAAGAGATTCTGGTAAATCATTCCATTCTGCTATCATCCTCGGAAAGTAAGAATTAGCGTACACATTAATGCGTGGGTTCGGGGTTTGGTGACAGTATTCATTGCTTGCTCTCAGGCGCCCAAGTTGCTTGGGGACCAAGTAATGGGAACTATTGATACTGAAGGAATTTCTTGAGAGCTGAAATAAACATTTTAATCAGGTCAATCGGCAACGTTCAGCTAGAGGTGGCACATTAAGAAGACGCAGCATCTCTGTTATAGAGTCAGTAATCTGGACATTATAAATCGAGCTGCTCTTTGCACGCTTTCAAGTTTTTTTATTAAACCACTTTCTAAGGGATCCTATATAATGCTGGCATATTATAATGTTGGTCGCACATAAGTTAAATAGGCAGCCAATTTGCCAGATTGTGAGGCCAGTTTTAATCTTTGACGCAAAAATCAGTTTCTTTTCAGTGGATGAACAAATATTTAGTACATGATTTTTCCAGCTTACATCTCTATAAATGAGGACTCCCAGGTTTAAGTGCTTCTGCTGTGGTAAGCGCGGTAGAGCCGCCAAACATTTAACAGTACTCATGGGCATGTTTGGTCCGGCTCATGGCACAAAAAACTTTTTTCTTCATTGATCTTCATTTTCCAGCCTTGGCACCATTTTTCGACTGCTGCGAGAGCATCATTAAGTTATTTTTGATTGTCTGTATTTCAGAAGTTTCAGTTGTCGCCCGAAAGTAAAACTGCTGCTTTATCATGCATTGTTTCACTCACATTTAAACTACTGCACATTAGTGTAGGGCACTGCTACATACACCAGTCTGAAGAAAAAAAAAACTAGCTGTTCTCGAAAAGCGGGCTCTCTGAATTGTATATAACCTGCCAGACACTTCACTAAATACTTTTTTTCCAAGAATAAGCTTATAAGCATTTTCAGTCTTCATGCTATAGACTCCTGCGCACCTATATTAAAGAAAAGCGAAAATGCGTAAGCTATATATCGGACTTAGCCCACATCGAGTTATTTAAATGTATACATATCCATGCCGCTACAATCTACGCTGGGTATTATACCGCGCATAAGAACGAACTATGGATGCCAAATGGGTGCATTTCAACTTCCACTACTGCTCAATAAACTAACTGATGCGAATACAAACATAGATAGCATTAGCTACACTAACCTCCTCGACTTCTTTCTCCCTTGTACAATAAGTGTCTTATAAGCATCATTTTAGTTTCAATAATTGTTGTTTTGATGTGCGTTTACTTTTCCTAAGCGAACTGCTTTTTCGTGCTCACGTTTACGTCAACTTTGCCTATTAGTATTATTAGTATTAGCATTTTTTTCTTCTTCACTTAGTTGTTTGCTATCATGACAGAAGTGCCGTCGCATGCCACTGCTCACTTAATTGCTGTAAAGCGGATGGGAACTCTGTCAAGCGTTAATCACTTTTATTCCCACCCCCTCCATCAACGTAAGGTGATGGAAATATTATTATTATTATTATTATTATTATTAGTATTATTATTATTATTATTATTATTATTATTATTATTATTATTATTATTATTATTATTATTATTATTATTATTATTATTATTGTAGTCGAGGGTTTGACGGCATACCGTCTGGTCAGGAATCATGTTGATGCAGATTGCTGGTCACTGGCCAAAGTCAAAAGATGAAAAGACGTTTCGGGAGCACTACGGCTCCCTTGTTCACTATGAAGCAATCGGCGCACGGATTCGTCCTTTTGTAGCACCCAGTAGCGTTTTTAAGGATTTAGCATAGATAGGATGTAGAGTTCCGTCGTTCCTGTTTAATGTGTTAGACGATGTCTGTATGATAAGGGACTCAAGATTCTGCCGTGCTGATGTGTTCTTTTCTGTTGTCAATATCTTTACTTGATCCCAGTTAATCTCGTGGCCGGATTCTTGCACATGCTCGGCGATGGCGTTAGATGCTGCTTTCCGGTTTCGGACGTCGTTCTGGTGCTCTCTCAGGCGTCTCCTGAAGTCCTGATGAGAACACCGAGAGAAGAATGACAGCGAATCAGCCTACCTCCGAAGAACGCGAGAGCACAGAAAAAACAAAAGAAAAACGAGCTGCTGTCCCATACGTGGTGGGAATTAGCGAAGCGCTTGCACGTATTTTCCGCAAGCATGGCGTCAACATCGCGCACGTCCCCGCTGGCAAGGTGCGAACAGAACTGGTGAATGTGAAGGACAAGCTCCCTCGTGAAAGATTTCCAGGTGTTGTATATGAGATAGACTGCGCCGATTGCTCATCAATATATATCGGTGAAACAAAGGACTTCAGGAGACGCCTGAGAGAGCACCAGAACGACGTCCGAAACCGGAAAGCAGCATCTAACGCCATCGCCGAGCATGTGCAAGAATCCGGCCACGAGATTAACTGGGATCAAGTAAAGATATTGACAACAGAAAAGAACACATCAGCACGGCAGAATCTTGAGTCCCTTATCATACAGACATCGTCTAACACATTAAACAGGAACGACGGAACTCTACATCCTATCTATGCTAAATCATTAAAAACGCTACTGGGTGCTACAAAAGGACGAATCCGTGCGCCGATTGCTTCATAGTGAACAAGGGAGCCGTAGTGCTCCCGAAACGTCTTTTCATCTTTTGACTTTGGCCAGTGACCAGCAATCTGCATCAATATTATTATTATTATTATTATTATTATTATTATTATTATTATTATTATTATTATTATTATTATTATTATTATTATTATTATTATTATTATTATTATTTATGCCGCAGTAGACCAGGTAGACGTCGGCGAAAAGTCTCACAGTTCATTTTTATTAATATCAAAAGCAATGTCGTTAATTAGATTAAAAACAAAACGGGACCCAAGACGGACCCCTGAGATACACCGGAGGTTACACTTAATAATTCGGATTTACTACCATTGATTTTGATTGGGATCTTTTGCTTAGATATGCTGTTATCCAGTGCACAAGTTTGATTAATTCCCATTAATAGTAATTTGCTAATTAAATCACTGTGCTGGACTCTTCTGAAAGCCTTCGAAAGGTCAAGACATATTGCGCCATTTGTTCCACATCATTCAGAGCCTTCGCGAAGTCATTAACTGTCTTTACTATAGTTGTGTTACACTTGACAGCTGCCGCCGAAAACCATGCCGAGTTGGAAAAAAAAGCTTTTGTTCATTCAAGATGTGTATAGATTGCCTTTGATAAAATGTGCTCCATAAGTTTGCAACAAACGCAAGTTAAAGATATTGACCTGTAATTTTCAACTGTATGCCTGTTTCCAGTTTGGTGTACTGGAACCACTTTTGCAGTAAGCCTGTCATTGGGTCCCAATTTTGTTCGAGTGAGCTTTCAAATATGATGATCAAATAATGGGTTACTCATTCCACATACCTGCGTAAAAAGGCGTTTGGTATGCTTTGCAGTCCGACAGTTTTTTTTTCATTTATATTTAGCACAATAGATAGCACTCCTTCCTAAGTTAATTCAATATCGAGCATATTCTGATTATTGTATTTGTGACGGTAAATCCGATGACACAGTGTTCGTTGCTGGGGCGGTAAACACAGACTGAAAAAGCTTATTATGAGCAGTCGCAATCACTGAAGAATCGGTAGCCACCTGATCGCCAATAACAATGCTATAAGAGTTGTTATCCTCCTATGAGAAGTGACGGCAGAATCGACGGGGAGACTTCATGTAATTAGTTAATGTCTTATCATAATACTTTGTTTTGCATTCTTTCAGCATTTGTCGTCCTGATAAATGAGAGATTAACCTACAATTTCTTGGCACATTCGTTCTTGTCAACTGATTCATTTTAAGTGGATGATATAACGCGAAATCCACGGTTATATTTGTTTCTTTTCCTTCTTTTCGTTGAAATGTTTGTGCTGTGAAGAAGAAGAAGAAGGGCATCATTCTATATTTACTGAGGCAAATAAGAAGAGGAAGTAGCCGCACTGCCATCGCTCAGACCGAGCGCCTGCTGACCTGAACGGACGAGAGACTAGGTCGCCGCTGTGGTTTCGCCGCCGCCTGAGCGTTAACCTAAGCCCCCGTTGCATTTGGTGGAGGTTCGGTTTAACATCCTCGTACCGCCCTGGACCTGCGCAACCGCACGCTACCGACCCCCGCTATGCCCGAAGCCGCCCACCACCAAGCCGTGCAGGTTGGCTCACCAGTCCTCTGTTCCGGCTCCCTCCGGCAGCGGGACCCCGCACTCCTCAGGGCCTGTCACACTAGGCCAACAGTCGGCCGACTTGGTCTGCCAAAACCATGTCGTCGTGATGTCTGGCTCTATGTCACACTGCGCCGACTAAAACAGTCGGCCGACTGTCGGCGTCGGCGCCATGTCTCCCACAAGACGGCAGTTGGCCGATGGTCCGCCAACTCCCATGTCACACTAGCGAGACAGCGTGCGAGACCTCCCGCCGACTTGGCCCTTTCTCGTTCTCACTCTTTTGTCATTTCCTGCTATGCGAAATTCATGGGCCGGGACGCTTCATTTTTAACTCTTTTAAATAAATCCCACCATAGTAAAACACTCTTTAACAATCGTGATTATGAACCTAGGCTGAGGGCAGCCCAGTACTGAGCGGCACTTATTTCTGGGTCAGAAAGGCATGGCTCGAAAAAAAAAATCCAGTCGCTCGCGGGTAAACAGGACGGGAGAGATTATTTAAGGCTAAAATAATAAAAAGAAAAAAAAAGTCTCGTTGACGCGGATTCGAACTAGGAATCTCTGGAATGCGAAGCTACTGCCATACCCACGACGCCATGGAGAGCTGAGCGGTTTTCTTCCTTCAGAGGTGCTGATAAGAAGCACTCCGCAGTGTTGCACTCGCGACAGAAGTAAAGCCGGCGACCCATGTGCGAAAACTCGACCGGCGCGATGCACCGGTCGCTGCTTGCGCATTGCAGCCCCACTGCAAGCAGGGACACACGGAGCAGCAAGCATCGTTGCGCCGCTCGACTCAAGCACTCGAGCTCAAAGTGTACGCTTTGCCACCCGCAGCGGTCTGATTACTGCGTGTTGAAGTTCGCACCAGAAAAGACGAAATAGCCATATTATCAGAAAGACCGCCTGCTATACACGAGCAGCGACAAAGCATGCTTGCGCTAGTAGCGAGCTTTCGGCAACGGCACCGCCCGCGGTCCCGCCAGGCGACGAACTGTGCTGCTGCCCGGCGCAGCGGACGCCGCTTCGCAAGTAGCCTGCGCTATATCTCTTAATATCGCTTGGCTGTTAACAGTATAATCGCACCATGAACTAAAATTACGGTCAATTTCCGCGACACCTTCGGCTGCGGAGCTAGCGGACCGCTGCGGGCGACAGGCGAGCCGGACCACAACGGCGGGCCAGCGGCAGCTTGCTGGGCGATTCTGGCGAAAAATTTTGCTCTTATCAAAGTTGTTGCTTTTACCAGCAACTCAGTGTTGATCAACGATCCTCAGGAATGATACATTTGGCACATTTTTCAGTCTCAGCGTTTATTTCTTACGTCAAAAACAATCTTAAGCTGATTTTTATAACGGCGGCGGACGGGATCCATGCTGGCCTGCCGGCGAGCAGGCTCGGTTTACTTCCACGTTCGCACAAGAAAAAAAAAACGAAACAGCCATGCTATCAGAAAGGCCGCATGCTATATTCGAGCAACGACACCATGCCTGCGCAACAGCCGCGCTTTCGGCAACGACGACGCCTGCGGGAGCGCCAGGGCGACGAACTGCGCTGCTTCCCGGCTGCCGTACTCGTCGCTAAGCCTAGCTGGTTTCGCATCGATGCCGCAGCTCAGGGAGCTTTGTAACTAGCCAGCGCAGTAATAAAGGAACTCCTCTAGTCACATCAACCTGTCCGATAATAAAATAAAGTTATGCTCGATTTCCGCGACGACTTCAGCAGCGGATCTAGCAGACGTCAGGCGAGCCGCACGAAGCAGCAGCAGCAGCAGCAGCAGCAGGCGGCTATAGGATGAAATTTGCTTGTATCGTAGTTATCACTTCAACCAGCACCTTGGCATTGGCCAACGATCCTCAGTAATGATACCTTTTTGTACATTCATCTATCCCAGAGCTTGTTATGAACATAAACAAACAGTACCATAGCGAAATCGTGTTCGTGTCTCGTGAATGTTTTTGCTCAGCGACCGATCCCGCGACGACACGGTCGGCAGACCGGTTTTGTCGGTGTCGCGGGCGTCAAAGCATGTCACACTACGAAGACATCTGGTCGTCGGACGAGTTGGTGTCGTTGTCGGCCTAGTTTGACAGCTTGGTCTGCCACAGACAAGGTCGGCCGACAGGGTTGGCCGATCTTTGGTGTCTTTGTCGGGTCGGCGTCGGCGGCGTGTCGGGCTAGTGTGACAGGGCCCCTCCCTTTCTTCCATGCGTCGGCGCCCGATTCTTTCGCAAGGGGAAAACTAGACGCCGCAGTTCCTGAGGCGAGAACTGCGCCACCAGCGAAATGCCCAAGGCCTCAGTTATGTCCCGCCAATCTGATCGCCGTTTCCGTAGAGGTTGTTTCTGTTCTGGCACTTGTCGACACAGGTGCTGCTGTTTCTTCCATGGCCGCCTCCTTTTCCTGCTCGTTGCGAAAAGTGACGACCCGGCTTTCTGGATTCTCGCTGCCCACCGCAAGCGCGCAGGCTATTGCGCCGTTAGCGACGTGTACGGCTCGCGCCGTTATTCAGGAAATCTTCTACGGGATTGAATTCGTCATTTTACCAACCTGTTCTCATGAGATCATCTTGGGTTGGGTCTTCCTGCCACGCCATAACGCAGTCATCGATTGTGCTCGTGCTGAACTCGAGTTCTTTGCGCTCAGCGGCTCCTCGGCGCCCGATGCCCCTTCTGCTGCTCCTGCCAAAGCCGTCGTTGCCGAAGACACTGAACTGCCTGCCTGTTCTTCTGTTCTTGTGACCTTGTTCTTCTGACCTTGTTCGCGACGGCAACATACTTTTAACACCATCGCCCCTCTTTCTGTGCCGCAAGTACCTGTCCATACCTTACGCCGTCCTCACTCTGTTAGCTGGCCTTAGCGCGTTGTTCGTGACCAATCCGTTTACATATATGATTCCGCTGTGCGTCGCGGTGAGTGCCTCGGTACTGTGCAAATCATTGACTTCATTCTCTATCGCGATGAAAATGACGATTCGGCGTCCCTTGACGTCGATGCCCTCAGCCCCGTTCCTGCACCCGACACTTCGTCTCCAGACGTTTTCCTTCCCTCCATCAACGCCTCTCTTCATGCATCTCAACGCACTCAACTTCTAGCTCTGCTTCATCAATTTCGTTCCTCCTTCGATTCACACCAACCCGCTTTGACCCGCACGTCGACTGTCGCCCACCATATCGACACCGGTAACCACGCGTGACCCTCTGCGTCAGCGCCCATATCGTGTCTCAGCTAGTGAGCGCCAAGTTATTCAAGAACAAGTTGACACCATGCTTCAGAGCGGCGTGATCCAGGCCTCACATAGTCCCTGGACTTCGCCCGTGGTCCTCGTGAAGAAGAGAGATGGCTCTATTCGTTTCTGCGTTGATTACCGCCGCCTGAATAAGGTCACACGAAAAGATGTTTACCCTCTTCCGCGCATTGATGATGCTCTGGACTGCCTTCAAGGAGCGGAACTCTTCTCTTCTCTCGACTGGGGTACTGGAAGGTCCCCATGGCAGCCGACGATCGCCCTAAAACCGCATTTGTGACCCCTGATGGCCTGTATGAATTTACCGTCATGCCTTTTGGCATCTGTAATACTCCGACTACTTTTGAGCGCATGATGGACAGCATTCTGCGTGGCCCGAAATGGAAGTCGTGCCTGTGTTATCTCGACGACATCGTACGTGATCTTTTCGCCCTACGTTGCCACTCATCTGTCCCGGCTGAAGCATGTCTTAACATACCTTACGGACGCCGGCCTTCAGCTGAACTTAAAAAAGTGTCAGTTTGCTGCTCGTGAGCTGGCAATTTTAGGCCACGTTGCGTCAAAAGAGGGCATCCGCCCCGACACTGCCAAACTTCGTGCTGTGACTGCGTTTCCAAAACCTACTTGCATTAAGGCACTGCGCAGCTTCCTAGGCCTCTGTTCCTATTTTCGACGTTTTATTTGCAACTTTGCGGCCATTGCTGCCCCTTTAACTCAGCTTCTCGGCAGCAATCTGGATTTTTCGAGCTGGTCGCCTGCCTGCGACGACGCGTACAACGCCTTGAGCAGTCTCCTCACGGCACCACCCCTCTTGCGTCACTTCGACCCGCAAGCCCCAACTGAAGTACACACGGACGCCAGTGGCATTGGCCTCGGGGCTGTGCTCGCCCAACGCAAGTCTGTATTCGAGGAATATGTGGTTGCTTACGCCAGCCGCGCCCTCACGAAAGCTGAATCCAACTACTCCGTGACGGAAAAAGAGTGCGTGGCCATTGTCTAGGCCCTTGGCAAGTTTCGACCTTATCTATATATATGGCCGTCCGTTTGACGTGGTCACCGACCACCATGCCCTATGTTGGCTTTCTTCGCTCAAAGATCCCTCCGGTCGCCTGGCTCGATGGGCTCTCCGTCTCCAAGAGTATAGCATACGTGTCGTATATCGGTCGGGCCGCAAGCATCAGGACGCCGATGCCTTGTCCCGCTCCCCGATAACGGCCGAGCTTGCCAGCCTCTCCGCCCTAGAATCCTCTGCGCCTTCGCTCACCACCTGCGACATGCCTTCTGAGCAGCGTAAAGATGAATGGATCGCATCTCTTCTTGACTTTCTCTCCGACCCATCTAGCCTCCAGCATCCCGCGCCCTTCGCCTCCAAGCTTCCCATTTTACAATTCGCGATGATCTACTCTATCAGCGCAACTATAACTTTGACGGACGGAAATGGCTTCTCGTCATTCCCCGACATCTCGGGTCCCAAATCTGCACCTGTTTCCACGCTGACCCGCAATGCGGCCACGCGGGAGTCTTCAAGACGTACACTCGCGTCCGTCTTCGGTACTACTGGCGAGGCATGTATAACTTCATCCTGAAGTACGTCCGCTCCTGCCCGTCCTGCCAACGCCGTAAGCAAATGCCTCATCACTCTGCTGGACAGTTTCAGCCACTGCATTGTCCTCCTCGCCTCTTCGACCATGTTGGCATCGATATATACGGCCAGTACGTGCTTCCTAACAACAAACACAAACCTCCACAAAAATCTCCCAGAAATATCCCATCAGGACATTTGGAATGTCCCCAGGAGGTGCTGATTTTTCCCAAAGACAAACAAAAAACGTCCCCACAACTAGCCGTGTCCAAAAAGTTGTGCGTCCCAGGGAAGGCCCCAAAAGGTTAATGCTAGATTTCTCGGCTCTGGCTCAATAAAATTATTTCTACTTTTTCATGCAGACTTCAGGCATCTAAAGGCACATACGTGCCAAATTTTAGGCACATGCTTACGTTACAGGTGGTGTAATACATCTGTCCACTCGCGTGAATGCTTACTGGCCAGGCCATTCAAACTTACCTGTTTACATGAAATGTGCTTTAACAAGGTGAAAATTTGGGCTGGTCGGTACATGATCTTGTGACGGGGGCAGCGCTGCACGAGACAGAGAGGCGGGACACAACGCAGAATAACAACCGGATTTTTAATGCACGTTCGTCGAATATATGCATCTCGCTCGTACAAGAAGGAAAAGAAAAAAGCATGAAAAACGCACAAGATGTACACGTGGTGAAATATTAAGACATCGCACGCAGATAATCAATTTCTCTGTCACGAAGCGCTATTGAAGGTATGCAGACACATACGTCGCTCTTTGGTCGGATGTTGAAGGCTTCGTCAATCTGCCTGATTCGTTGATCAAAATATGACGGGATGACCATTGTGTTGATAAGCTGCGGAGCGCATTCATGCTCTCTGCAATGTTTGGCTAATTGTATATCACTGGTGATGGCGCCCTTTAGGGATCTCTCGAAGCCATTTATTCAAACAGCACCCTGTTTGACCAATGTAGGTGAGTCCACATGACAGAGGTATTTCATAAACCCTGCTTTTCACACATTTCACATTTTTTCCGGTGTTATTTCTTGCACTGATTTTTTACTTTGCTCGCTGTTGACTTTGGCGCACAGGCTTCTTAACTTATTTGTTGGGTGCTGACATAAGCACTTTTACACCAGCTCTTGCTCCTACCCTTTTGAGACTGGGAAATTCCATTAATGCAAGGAATGACCGCGTACGGCTTCCTTTATTCTGATGTGGTTGTGACATATTTTCTGCCTCTAAGTGCTTGCAGAATCCCTTCTGCAATACTGGATAGCAGTCTCGTCGGGCAACCTGCTGCTTTCAGCCGACGGTTCTGGGTGTCAAAACTGCCTTGAACTTCATGATGACAGGATCTCGCTAATGCGGCTCTCATTGCTGTTTTTTTCTATCCCCGCTTGATGATATTGGAGTGCGCAGATGTGTAGGGGAGCAGTCCCTTCTAACTTTGTGGTCCGTACCGCCAGCGTATATGAGCGCCTAGAAAGGCTAGCGTCAAGTCAAGAAATCGCATAACGTTATTTTCTAGGAGTTCACTTCTTATTTCTAGTCCTAGTCCTTTTAGTCCTTAGTAAAAGCAGCAATGAGAGCCGCACTGACGAGATCCTGTCATTATGTAGTTAAAGGCAGTTTTGACACCCAGAACAGTCGGCTGAAAGCAGCAGGTTGCCAGACGAGACTGCTATCCAGTGTCGCAGAAGGGATTCTGCAAGCACTTAGAGGCAGCAAATATGTCACAACCACATGAAAAGAAAGGAAGCCGTACGCGGTCATTCCTTACATTAATGGCATTTCCCTCAGTTTCAAAAAGGTAGGCTTCTTGGTTGGGTGCTCATGTCAGAACCCAACCAAGAAGCCTGTGCGCCAAACTCAACAGCGAGCAAAGAAAAATCAATGAAAGAAAAAACACCGGGAAAAACGTGAAATGTGTGAAAAGAGGGTTTGTAAAATACCTCTGTCATGCGGACGCACCTACATTAGTCAAACAGGGCGCTATTTGAATGAACGGCTTTGAGAGCACAAAAGATCCCTAAAGGGCGCCATCAGCAGTGAATTAGCAAAACATTGCAGAGCATGAATGTGACCTGCAGCTTAGCAACACAATGGTCATCACATCATATTTTGATCAACGGACCAGGGAGATTGAAGAAGCCTTCAACATCCGACAAAAGAGCGACGTATATGCGTAGCATATACTTTCGATAGCGTTTCGTGACAGCGAAATTGATTATCTGCTTGCGTTGTCCTAATCTTTTACCACGTGTACTTCTTATGCGTTTGTCATGCTTCTGTTCTTTCTTTATTGCACGAGAAAGATGTATATATTCGATCGAACGTGGACTAAAAATCTGGTTGTTAATCAGCATTGATTCCCGCCTCTCTATTCTTTGTTTCGTGCTGCGCTGCTCCCGCCACAAGAACATGAAATGTGCCAAAATTTTACACACAAAGGAAATATGAATTCAAAAAGTCGCCCGATCCCGCCCATATAACAGGAAATAGCAGCGCAATACAGATGTGATTTCAGTGTATTAGATGCGCTCTTTGCATTTAAATGAATACAAACAGGAGACGCATATGTATGCACCATTTTACACACAATGTACGGAGCACTACGGCGCCAGCATAAATAATGGCCAAATTTTTCTCTAGCTCTGATAAATCTGAAAAATAAAGCAATAAAAACATAATACAGGCTGAAAGTTGATGCACCTTAAGCAAAAATTCTAAAGGGTACAAAAGCATATATGCACACGCAAAAGCAAACGCATGCAAAGAGCAACCTGGGTGCCAAAAGAAAAGACGATATGGGCGTACGATACAGATACGCGGTTTCAGGACACGGATATTCTGCAGGGTGAAACCTCCCTCTGGTTTTGCCTCCCGCACGAGCCTCGGAGTAAGCTTGAGCGTGTTATCAAAACAGGAAAAAAAAATTAATTCTACGAGGCGAAAATAAAAAACGAGCATAAACCAACATACCTTGACGACGTTGCCAACGGAAACTCGGAGATGAAATAAAATGCTGCAACTATATACATGAATTCAACGTAGCCTTCTGTCCTGCGCCTTCTAACGGCACAGCGAACGCTCAAACATACGCCTTACATCCTCGTTACACCCCCGTTTTATTTTCTTGTGACTAAGTGTGGAGATAAGACTGCTTGGAGCCGGATGGAAAGGAGGGACGTCTTGAGGTAGGAGCCCTGGCGCGCCGCACCCATGGTACAGCAGACCGTGCGTGCGGCACAATACGGCGTGGGAGGCGAGATCAAGGTGATCAAGGCACAAGTAATCCGGTGGGGGTGGGTTGAAAGTCAGCGACGCGAACACAAACTATACCGCTGCGACAGGACGGCAATGTAGGTAGAGCAGGTTAATCCATGGGCACTCCCAGCAAGAGTCTGGTGGGCTTCCGAAGATCTCTCCCGGCTATGACCGCAGTGGACGGCCACGCTGCCACCAACACGCCACAGTCGTCGGAGGCGCTGAGGGATGCAGAGTGCACGCTAGGAGTCGCCCATTGCCTTGAAATCCGCTGCCGCGAACGACGCCTGTAAGAGCGCCATTATGGTGTATAGGGCCGCGAAACTGCGCAAAAAACTTGCTTTTAACATCGGCGGATTATGAGCACCTTAAACATTATTGGAACAGGAAAATTTGTTGCTCTCGGCAGCTTGAAGTATCACTGACGAGGCTACGCTGCCGCATCCCCCCCTCTAAATTTCTATTTACACAAGTCGGGTTTGGCGCTCTCTCCCCTTTGTGCATTTTGCCGTGAGCCAGAATCTATTGAACATTTTTGGCTGTATTGTCGCCGATTCAACTCACTGAGAAAAAGGTTGCTGGAGGAGCCCTTGCAGCATCTTGGCCTTAGTTTGAGCAGCCCGCTCTTGCTATCATTTGGCGCCACCACATTTGGGTTCAGCCACAGATCTGTTTGCACCGCTGTTCAAAATTTCCTGATAGAATCTCACCGACTGCCTTGCTAAGTGTTTCAACCTTTTCTTTTCTATCAATTATTCCATTTTGACTAAATCATTAATATTTAATCACTCTCTTTATTATTATTCTTAAAATTTTAAAATCAAAACACTCATCCCTTTTCTGTTCATGACGAAAAATTCACCGGTATATGCTCCCACGTGCTTTTCCTTTTTGTTAACTGCGTTCAGGTGAATAGCCACCCGATTCTTGGCCGATCCCCCAGTGTGGGTATGTGCCATCTTTTGATAGGCTAACAACAACAACTTGCGATGCGCCGCGCGCCGCTGCATCAGTTCCAAAAGGAATAATGTGGGCACGCCGAGGTGCGCGGGAAAGATGCCATGAATCCGTAGCTACGAAGTTCACGACAGCCCAGTGATGGGAGCAAGAGCTGCCACGCGCTGGGGCTTGCGCGCGAGCGGCTAGGGGCTGCGCGAATACGTGTGCGCAAGCTGGCTTCGTCCAGCGAGGAAGCCGGGCGAGCGCAGCGAGGAAGCCGGGCGAGCAATGGGAGGTCATTACTGCGCCTCTGCTAGACAGCGGCGCAACGAGGACTGCTGGTAGATGGAGATGCCTGCAGGGACCGCCGCACCGTGCTGAAGTTGGAAACACTATAGAAGACTGGCACGTTGGTGACCGCCGTCGCCTGCCTGCCTGCAGCATGGAGCTGACGGCCCACGAAAGAGATGCGGTTTGAAATGCGCTTCCTTCGGCTGTTCGAACAAAACCGTTTGATCTCTCAAAACGGCGAGTGCAAGAGCAAAACCTTCTCTCCCCGTACATTTTGGCGCGAGGGAGAGAGAAAAGGGAGCGAGGAGTCAATTTGTATTTTTTGTTGAAAAACATTGGTCCCAAAAACGTGTTCCCAGTTACCTTTCTGGGACCAAAATATTTGTTTTTGTTTCTGCTTAACACCCTCGAAAAAACGTTTCTAGGCCATTAGTGGGCGCACTAATTCCCTTTTGCTTGCTTCTGTGTCCTGCCTCTATGGCCTGGAAATGTTTGATAAATGTTTTACTGCGACTGGGACATTCCATCCTTTCTGGGCGCCCCTGGGGACGTACATTGTTTGCTGGGTAGGAGGCACTGATACGGCCCTCTGTCGTACACCGCTGCTGGCAACCGATGGGTCATTGTTGCCATTGACCACCTGACCCGGTATGCAGTACCCGCCACGCTCCCGGCTGCTACAGCTCGTGAAGTGGCGTCCTTCATTTTGCAGCGCTTTATACTTCGCCACGGTGCTCCTCGTGAACTCCTCACTGATAGAGGACGCATATTCTAGCTCTACTCACCGGGTGCAATATCATTCATCGGACTTGTACAGCCTACCATCCGCAAACAAATGGTCTAACTGAACGATTTAATCGCAATCTGGGCGACATGCTGGCGATGTACGTTGCTTCAAACCACATGAACTGGGACCTCGTTCTACCCTATATTACGTACGCCTACAACACTGCTACGCAGTCCACCGGTTTCTCCCCATGTTTTCTGCTCTACGGCCGACATCTATCCGGCGGTATGGAAGAACTGTGTCGATGGGAGCATCGACACAGTTCTTCCATACCGCCCTGCCCCATCTGAGTGTACAACTGTTTCTGAAGCTGCCCAGCACGCAGAAGACTGCCGCCAGATTGCACGGTCGCTCACGGCAAACACTCAAGGGCGCCAAAACGACGCCATGACGACGGTCAGCTTGATCCGGATTCCCCACCCTGTTCACTTGTCTGGCTGTGGATCCCCTCCACTGCTCCCGGCCTCTCAAAGAAACTTTTTCGAAATACCATGGCCCATACCGCGTCCTGGAGCGCACATCCTCCGTGAACTACCTTAATGAGCCCCTCACACCGTCTTCCTATCTCCGCCGACGTGGTCGCGAGACTGCATGTCCAACGACTCAAGCCATACTATGACCCGGTTGTGTTGTCGGCACCCTGAGTCACCAGGGTGGCTCCTTTTCTCCCCAGGGCCACTGTGAAGAAGGGCACCATCCTATATTTGCTGAGGCAAAGAAGAAGTAGCCGCACTGCCATCACTCAGACCGAGCGCCTGCTGACCTGAACGGACGAGAGACTCGGTCACCGCCGTGGTTTCGCCGCCGCCCGAGCGTTAACCTAAGCCCCCGTTACAGTGCTAACACAGTGTAAGACGACGTTTTTGAACCTTAACCACATGCTGTTGATGTCACCTTCTTTAAAACTGTCCAAGGAAAAAGATGAGTCGTCGATAATACTTGTATGACCCCCTTTGTCAAAATCAGGTATATGGACGCTCTTTTTTAACCTTTCGAATCTAGATTGTGTAGATCTGTACACAAATGAGTTTGTGATTGAACATACCCTCTCCGACATTTACTTCGTAATTGTCGATCCGCCCATCTAGGAATACGAAGTCTAATGTTGATTTAATACTGCCTGCTACACGTGTACTATCACCACCTGTGTTGTTATTAAAGGCAATATCCAGCAGCAATTCACTGCTAATTCTTTCTCTCGAGTTATTCGTCAAAGTATTCCAGTCAATGCCGGCTAGATTAAAATCTCATGAAATAATCAACTTATGGTTTCTCGGCTTCACATGTTCTAGGTAACACAGCAAATTTTCTAAGTATGTAACTGGTGCATTTGGTGGCCAATAGAGCGCTGCTACAAGGTAAGTTTTACCTAAATTTATCTGGCACCAAACACTTTCGTGGTCCGCGATACCTTGGACGGGTAATAATTTAACGCCTTCTTTTGATTACTGCGACGCCCCATCTCGGGTTTCCCGGTCGTTACGAACTATCCTGTAGCCTGGAGGTAATACCAGCTATCCCCTATATCTGGGCGCAATGTTAGTTTCACCGACGTAATGTAAGTAAATGTAAGTTTCACCAACGGTAACTACGTGTGGGTCATAATTAGTTAATAAGTGCTCTAAATCACCAGTTTTACTCACCAAGCTCCTAGCATTCAGATTTATCAGCCGACTAAGGTTCCCACTGACTTAGGGTGCCAGTTATGAACCTTTGCTTTCCTCAAAATCAACCAAGTCTAAACCTCTACTGCACCATTCCCTTTCCTCAAAACCAATTTTCATTTTTTAAACCTTCCACTGGTTTTGAGAAAAGGTGCATAAATAGACACCTTTAGTTGAGCATAGGCAGTAAGCTTGGGTACGCACCCCTTTGCGTAGCTGTGAATAGTGTAAACACTACACTTTAGCTGTAGCGTCCCTCAGGCACATGTGTCATCAGTAGCGCCATCTAGTGACAAGATGTCAAAGCACATCAACGCTGGGTTGCAGAAATTTTCATCAGTAATTACTGGTAACGAAGGTGTCTGCAATAATTATTTTTTTGTTCCAAGGATAAAAACCATGCAAACAGGAGAAAATGTAACAATTGACTAAAAGCCCGAGAAGTGCTTCGACAGGCTTCGTTGCTACGAGGAAAACACTGCATTTAGTCAGGCCTAAGAGCATGAAAATCGCCAAATTATCTGAAAAACGGGCTTACACTGCTACGTGTGGGCAAGAGAGTGCGAAATAAAAGTGAACCGCTAGCGTCGGAGAATCCAGCGGCGACGTATTTTTTTCCGAAGCGGGCAAGCAGGGCGCCGCTATCTTGTCAACGCATCCCGTAACATGCCCCGTTGCGTGCGCACGCTATGGTTTGTAGGGTGCGTACGCCCGTAAGACTCTGCAAGATATGTAGCGTTCTGTGTATGCACAGTCGTTGCCCGCAGAGTCACTGCGTATGCTAGCTCACTGTGCACGCCCAACTAAAAGTATATAATGCCTCAATTTGTACGTGGACGCCACCACCTACTCACGCACAGCACAACTAAAGTGTCCACTGGCCCAGTGAGCAAGTTACAATTGCTACTCGGAGGCTTCACACATGTACGCAGACTGCTGAAGCTCGGGGAGTGCGACCTGAAGTGCTTTCACACTAATATATGTGTTCAGTTCTTGTTCTGTAGGCCGTGAATTCGCAGGCCGAACACCCAGCAGTCCAAGTTCAATGCGGGTTTGGCTACTCAAGCAAGTTAGAGGTTGGTCGACAAAGCAAAAAAAAATTAACTCATTTTATTTAAGCATCCAGTGGGATACAGAGCACCTCAGTGAAAAGTCGTTGTAGAGCTTCGTCACTGAAGTCCTGGAAAAAACAAAAATTGCATCTTGTCAACCTTTCAAGCACCATGAACACATGCACATTCCAGCACGCGCATGTGCACAGGTTTCCATTTGCATACCACATCTGAACTAGTGCGAGTGGACCTGCATGTTTGCAAGGTCTCCACCATAACCACATACAGGCATGATCACTTCTTTGGACTGAAGCAGTTCAGTACTGAACATCTACAATAGCCCAACATGGGTTCGAGAGGCACCTGAAATCCTTATACAACTCTGAATCCTCACACAATCACTTGCACATGCTCTTTGGGTGCTTTTCAGGGTGGTGCTTTTGCATAATAAATCACAGTTCCAAGTTTAATCTTCGTCCTGCACACCCTTTCCATCTCTTGTCTGTGCTTTTCTACACTATAACTGCTTACTACTGACTGACTCACAGCTACTGACAATAGCTACTAACTTAATTTGAAAATTGTATGGCCCTTCCATAGGGTACTATTTTTCATTCCCACATGTGGCAGTAAAGGATGAAGAATGGTGCTCCTAGAGGCAAAAAAGTTTGAGTGACTTTTAGATGTTGCTGAGATAGAACAGACTGCTAGATTGGTTTAGCCAACATACTCAGCTCTAAATGAAGAAAATGACGGGTAATATATTATGTGAAAGAGGTCAACTCATTTCAGTGGATGTTGGCTTCTTTCATAAGTGTATCCTAACCAGCCCCTTATCCTGTCACCCCTGTCTGCTCAAATGTGATGTCACACATGTAGTTTGTGCATGCACCAATCACTGTATATTGCCTCTTATAACCCTTTCTTTTTCTTACAAAAACGACCATGTGCAATTAGGTCGACTTATACGCCGAGGCGGCCTATTTGCGGGGGCTGAGGCCATTTCGGCCGAGCAGCGGGCAGTACATGCACCGCCGTGCCGGTGCCTGTTCCCAGTAGGATGTATGGAGCTCCATGTGAAAAAAAATTTTTAAAAATGACTAAACTGGCAATGGCCCAGCTGAAAATCGGCGCGAGCCGGCAGCTTCTTCGCGCCCACGCTTCCCACGCTTTCGTTCTAGCGCGGCCGCCTTCCTAGCACGAACTTCGAGACAGCAGTTTCGGAAGCTGAAGGTTCACCCTCTATGCGTTGTCGCTGGTGCCACTCTCGCTGCTGGCAGATCGTCGCCCGCCATTCCTCGCTCTGGCTAAGCTCCCAATCAGCTTCTCGCTTGGTGGCGAGCACAACTAGGTTTTGTCAACAACGAGCCTCGCGAGCACGAGTGCAACTAGCATCCTTTTCAGTTATTCTGTATTGGCTTTAAGCCCAACAAAGCTCTGCTGGCCCGGGATCTCTCTATCACTTATATTTTTCTACCTTTCTCTCGAGAAGTAAAGGGTAATAGAAGGAAGGAAAGGTGCATTTATTCCTTCTTTCTATCTCTCTGTCCCCAACAGAACAGCGTCCCTTAATTTTCGCCCCTACAATTCTTCGCTTCTTTCTCCCCTGGCCACCCCTTCATTCGTTATCTCATCTTTCTCTTGGCCGCTTTGATCAGTGACCTTGGCCAAGCCTTATCGACGGACGCGACCGTTGTAAGCTTGGTTGGCAGCCGGGCCATACGAGAGCATGGAAGGCAGGATGGGGTTTCATTTTGTCGCCTTTGATCTCCCTTGACCTCCGACTGCTGTCCTTGCTACTGCATCGTTAGTGTTCACTGGTTTGAGTTGAACACGTGCCACCGCAACATCATCTTACAGTTAACTACATAATGAGTGCAGCGGCAGGGAAGGGGAGGGGGGTATGCGTCACTTATATCTGGAGTGAACTTTTTTTTTTGCCAGCGAGCGCTGCGAGTTGGACAGTCTACATATTCAGAGTGTGTAGACCGCGGCCATCGCTGTCTACATACAAGAGCTTTGCAGCACGGATGAATGGCCTAATATGTAATGTCTTATACACATTAATCTACAAATGACAGTCATAATCCACGTTCACTTTAATGAACCATGAAGCCGGCTTTTGAACAATGCACAGCATTTCTTTTGGACCCTGAACATTATCATGCCAAATTAATATCTGCATGTGAATAAACCAAGCATAATGTGTGCACATATATTTTAATTTCCTATTTGCCTCTGAATGGTGTGAAGCCTCTTTGCCAGTCTACACAGGCCACTCACACTCTGTGGCCCTTAGTGAGCAGTGTCAGGACCATAATTGTGGGTTGCTGGATTCCCAATAAGTGAGAATTGCCATGTACCTTCAGCAGACCTAACATATGCTTTTACAACTGCAGAGTGGGCCATACAGTTCCACACTGCTCAAGACTCAGCTCAGGAAGCACAATTCAGACCCTTCGTGCATCTCCCTCCGTTCCTTACAGTAAATCATCACTCGCAGTGGTGACAATGGATTTCCTTACACAAACCTTTTTCTTACTTTTGCACCTCCTGCACTGCTAATTTTTTCTGAAATCATCTTCAGTGTTTGAGTAAAAAATTTATCTCGCTATACTGGTGGTTTATCTATTCACATCACCAAGGTTCAAGATTTACCACAGCAGGAAGTGGTTTACACTTCTGTAAGACCCTTAAGTGCTTGGAGCCATTATCCATAGTAGCCTCTTCCCCTTTGCAGCAGGTTCAACATATGTGGCCACAGCAAATGAGGCAATGCCTCTGTCATAAAGCCATGGTCTCCTGCCCACTGGCGCAGCTGATTTTGCAGTACTTCTGTAATTATACAACACATACAGTACCGTTAAAAGCCTGCAAAATGTCACCTTTCGCCTTTCTCCTTGTATGGCAAACTCAATGTGCTGTTCCTAAGTCAGATACGAATTAAATGCCTTTGTTTTCTTGTGCAAGGATGCTGGTCTCTCTCAGTGATATTCCAAGTCTCTTGCTGAGTACACAGATTCCTGCTCTGTTGACAAAGGTGCTATAGTGTGAAGCAACAAAGACACAAGGAGGGAACAAACACCGCTTTCATATATATGTACAAGCAAATGACTCCAGAATCAGCTGTCAGTTCTGCTCTGTTCTGTGTCTATGCTGAAATTTCCATTTTGCTTAATGACTGCACCAACTAGTGTTCACCAGTAACTGCGACTTCAACATTTTAACCAGTTGAGCTCATAATAAGAACAGAAAGTTAGGCTAGTTGGTGTGGATTCATACTTAGCAGCGCAGAAAACGAGGAGAAAAGCGGACAAGGAGACACAACACAAGCGCAGACTATCAACTGAATTTTTATGCACAGAAAGAAAGCTCTAGAGGCCGCGAAAAAAAAAAGAAAACACAACTGATTTCCATGCTTGCAAAGAAAACCAATGACATTTCATTCCTGCGTGAATAGGAACACAACAGCAACAGGAAAACGAAAGCAATCGCACCAGGCCAACCCCCCCCCTACTGTCTACTCGCACTCAAGAAACTGCACAGAAAAGGAACTTCCTTATCCTGCAGGCTGACCTTTTTTTTTAGGCATCTGCCTTTTTTTTTTAATCAAATAAGCTTCTATCAGCTTCTGGCATATCTTATCACTGTGCCTGAACAAGATACTTTTCCTATCAAGGTGAGGAAAGCAATCTTTGCAACCCCTGCATTGCAATGCGAGGTTGGAAGACACAGCACCTTTTAATGATCTGCGGTGTTCCGCTAGACGCTCAGTCATTGATGGCGTATCCGTACATATGGTACGTGACCGTGAAGCATTTGCGTCGGACGTCCTTCATCGCCAGCTGACTGTCCTGGTAGAAGCTGGAGAGCAGTGCGAAGTCGGCGAAGATGATGAGCGACTGTACGGCCAGGACCTCGACGAGTTCGTTAACAAGCTCCTCGCCCCGCTTTTGGTGGAGGCTGGACACGGCGTGGAGGTTGTCCGGTGCATTCGTCACGAGCCCGTCGAGCTCGTTCAGCGAGACGTTGGCGTGCTTGGTAAGGACGTCGTTCCATCTTTTAGCGGGCATCGACGGAAAATACTCGAGGAGCCGAGTGGCGTTGGTGAGCTGGCGCCTAACGCGCAGAGGCCTCGAGAACTGTTCGAACAAGTCGGCCATGTCTACATAGTGGCGCAGCATCTCATTAAGACGCGATTCGTTCAGCTTGCCGAAAGCGCGGTACATCTCTCGAAGGTGGTCAGCCAAGTGGCGAGTCTTGATCTGCCTTAGGAATTCCTTGTGCAATCGCTGCGCCGAGTCGGAAAATGTGAGGTATAGTCGCCAATGTCCGGATTCTCCGCGAACGAGTCTGATGTTGAAGAAGACGTTGCTCATCAAATCCAGAGACACGTAGAACAAAGAGTTTAAGAAATCGGGCTTGCTGTTGGGATTGGGCCAGGTGATGTTCGCTCGGGCGAGCACTTCCTTGAGGCTGTCCATATCTGAGGAATTAGTGACGCTGAGACACACGCTCAGGAAGCGTGCCGCCTTGTGGATCGGCTGCCGGCTTGTCTTGGATATCTTCATACTTTTCAGTCTGCCTTCGATTTCACCGGCTAGTTCTCGCCAATAATGGCCTAACAAGTGCTGATCGGCGGCGTGTGTTCGCAGCCAGGTTCCACAGGTGTACTTGTAATAGTTGTCGCAAGGTTTGGCTTTTGGGTCGACGGTCGAAGTGAACAGACGCCGGTAGGCTTGGCACGATTCCGTTAAGCACAGAGGATAGACGCCCGTATGCGGTGATACATCGACCAGTCTGGCCGATGTAATTCTTACCACATGAAA
The DNA here is from genome assembly GCF_052857255.1 of Amblyomma americanum. Taxonomy (NCBI): domain Eukaryota; kingdom Metazoa; phylum Arthropoda; class Arachnida; order Ixodida; family Ixodidae; genus Amblyomma; species Amblyomma americanum. The sequence continues at coordinate 372,954,506 of NC_135497.1, read as the reverse complement.
GCGGAACGCGATACACAACACCTGTGTCACAATTTGTGAGCCTCTTTCTGTGGGCTATCATGCAATTACTCCTTGCGCGGTCACCACCATGCTCAAGCTTTTTGCGCACAGCACTGCACACACCACCGAGCTTGTTAACCGCGGTGAAAACAACTTTTGCCCCGTACCTCGCCCCCACTCTCTTTAGGCGATGTGAAATGCCGTGGACGTAGGGAATTCCTGCCATTCGTTTTTCCGCGGCATTCTCTTTCACGATGACCGCGGGCCTACCAGTCCTGGCCAAGATCCTTTCAGTGACTCTAGCCAGAGTCTGATCAGGAAACCCTGCTTCCTTTAGCCTGCGCATTTGTCCCAGAAAGCTTGTTTCAACCTTGTGGTAGCAGGATTTTGAGAAGGAGGCTTCTAGGCAAGAAGCAGCGATGCCGGCCTTTACCAATCTCGAATTACCAGAACTATGATTGAGGAAGGGCTTTTCCGTTCTTGGGCGATAGATACTCCCAGCACACTCCACTTGCGTGGCAATCAATGCTCAAGTCTAGGAACGGGATGGAGCCTGACTGTGGCAATTCAAATCTGAACTTCAGACCGTCGCCCCTTTCCTTGAATATTGTGACGGCATCTGGGATGACCCTGGGGGAGCTATCTTTTAGGAGGAGAAAAAAATCATCAACCTACCAGAAGACCCCTTCTGCAAGATCAACAAGATCTTCAGCTAGTCTTACGTCCATTCTGCTTAGGAAAATGTCGTTCAAGACAGGTGAGACGCGGGATCCAATGCAAATGCCAGACCTCTGGACGTACACTTTTTCACCCCACCCAATGGAGGTCGAGTCGAGGTAAAACGATAGGAGCTCTAGGAAACTTTCTACTGAAACACCACATTCTTCCATAAAGACAACCTCATCATCATCCACTATGATGCAGTCCTTCACATACTTCATAAGTTGAGTCTCCGCTTGAGTTGTGTCTCCTCGTTCGCTTTTGTCCTCGTTTTTTGTGCTGCTAAGCATGAGCTCATAATATTCATCTATCTCTGCTTACTCTTGTTGAGTATTTATATTGACAGCTGCAGCCTGCGAGAAATCCATGACTTATGTCTACAGCTACAATAATTTATTTTTTCTGATTCCTTTGTGCCTAAGACTGCATAGTACTTGACTCACTTCTTTTGTTGTGCATTTACGATCTTTTAAAACTGTGTCTCTCGTTAACTGTTTTGTGCTGTGTTATCCGTCGGATGTACCAATGAGCGTGGAATATTTGTACTCCCCCCCCCCACGAATTATGTGCGAGTTACCATTGCATTTACATGTGTCCCTTTACGCTGCATGCCTTGTATATGGGTGGTCCTGGCTGTCTCAAGTGGAAATGAAGCCCACTTTTTGCCTGGGCCTACCCTCATTGTTTTGATGAAAATAAAACACATGAAATGAAAATGAAAAGTCCATCACCTGCACGACTGACCATACCTTTATATCAAGGGGTGGCAAACTATCCACTGTCAAGATAAGTGGCACAGTGAATATGGGAGGACAGTTCAAGAAGACACGGTTAAAAGGTTTATGAAACTTCAAAGGAGGTATGGTGCTAAGCTTGTGCTTATAACCTCTTGTCTCACAACATTGACAACATAAAGAGATGCCTGGGGTTCTCTGCAGTGTCCATACCTTAAAGTGACAGTAAAGGAGAACTATGTTTTACTGCTGTGACCTAGCAGTCCCTGCCAAAATAATCTCATTCCACAGATGGCCCCTGAGAATGATGTGAACGACTACTCTTGAATGCCAGGCTTCAGGTTCAGTTTGTATAGTTTGTGCAATCGGAAGGCCATTCTTGCCATGGCGTGATTTTTCAAGCAAGACCATGGCTCGCGGATCCAGTACATTAGAAGGCGTGGCCTTTAAAAGGGCATGCTACTAGTTATGCTTCAACTTCTAGCTATGCTTGAACAAGACAACCATAAAAAAAAAACGGGGACATGCTACTATCTACCATGAAATTTTCTGACAAGCTGAAGTGTTCAAGTACCCTTTGTTTCGAGTCTTACAAACTATGCAGAAAAAGACCTGGTCAACATGAATCACTCGTGAACCTCTGTTGGCATGAACTCCTGCACAGCCACCCCAGCCTGCATTCCAAAGTGTCAGGCAGCCAACTGCTTGTGCCACTGCACTGTGCTGTGTACAAAAAGACAATGCCAATTGAGAAGACAAGCACACAACTGAGAACAGAAGAAGGGAGCAGAGCTGTATGTGCAGGCGACCAGGGGTAAACTGCCTGCCTGTGTGCAAAAGAAATTCATGTTAGTAGAGAGTGGGATCCTTTGATGCTGTGAATCGCGTTCTCCATTCTTGTAACTATGCAGTGAGGCAGGCACATAACAGCACAGGATTCTCAATGACTAGCTGCAAACAAAGCTTTGCACAGTGAGGCACCAAGCTGCTTGCAGGTGAAATCAGCTGCAGATTCCCAGCATTGAAAAAGAGATAAACATACATGTCTGGGTGCATTTCACAAATACTTCACAAACCAGGAGCCATAAAATCCTTGGTCAGCAAACTCCCAGTGTGTAACCAAAAAACTACTACGGAAAATCTTCCATCTGCTCTGGAATCACATAACTAGGAGTTAATGTGATGATGACAATCAGGTGTGCATTCTCAGGCACCGTTGCAAACGTGGCATTCTTTAAACCTAAAAAAAAAAAAAGGACTAGAAAAGACAAAGCTTTTCTGGTCTTTTTTTTTTTTTCATCTCTGAGGACACCATGGAAAGGAATGTCAGCAAGGAATTGCTATTTGCCATTCGTGCACTCCCAGGCTTTTAACATCACATGTTGGTTGTGGGTGCTGAATGAAGCTCATCGATCCCTATGAAACTCAGCCACTCATGTGAGCATTTTGCTATGAGTTAGGGATGTAAAGGTCCCTTATGAGCAGCAAATACTTCGACATGTAGCATATGTCCCGGAAGTGGTTTCCTCAAAGGTTTTCAACAGCTAAATGTCCTGTCCAAAGGTTACATAGGAATTCACACACCTCTAAAGCCAAGTGAATAAGCTAGGTTCAGAAGCAGTGGGCTTTCTGTACACTCTGCTATGGGTCTGATTGAAGTGCTGTGAGAGATATGTGTCAGAGGTAATGATACGAAGCAAAGGAGCTGGCACAATTTGCACCATTCACACCACAAAATGTGTCACATGGACGCAATGTCACAGCGGCACATGCGCCATCACCTACCATTAGGTACTTCCTGTAGATGGCACGGCCAAGCCCCCCTCCCTTGAGGAAGGCAACCACCTTTTGCACGATGGCATCTCCACCACCAACCAAGCAATCCAGCACTCTGGCAGCATTCTCCTCTGAATCCAAAGCTGCCATTATGCTTTCACGAAGCCCATTCGGTGTGACACCTTCGGCCCCACCACCATCTGCAGCCACAAGTAAGATAAACATACTGAAACAATTTCACGCAACAGACAATCAATTTTCACTTAGAAAACCACCAATCATTTGAACATTAAGTAAAAATACTGTGCAGCAGCTTTGGCTGCAAACTGCTGCAGTGCATTTATTGTAAGCAAACTTCCCATGTACTGTTTAGCATGTGTACTGTTCAACAATTTTATATACTTGCTGAGCAGGAAGAGCTGCAACAGGTGCTTCAGTTAACTTTCATCAATGTGCTTGACTTTTCTCCAGTTCAATTTCTCAATGCACAGAGAAGTGTGACTTGTGCTATGTTTATACCTGACACCAAGGAACTGCTGCTGGCATATGCTTCATCACCCTGTAGCCAGTCATTGTTACCATCTCCTCCTTCCACATCCTGCAAGGGCAAAAAGAGACAGCCTCTTCAGTATAATTGGGAAACTGAGAGCGGCAGACTACTGTGACCTCAACCTGTAAGTTTTGGCAGATGGAGAAATACAGCTGGCATTTGCGATACCACCAAATTAGCTTTCCAGATTGCAATGTTTAAGGTAAGGAGTGAGACCAACCAGGAGAGCAATGTCCTTTCTAAAAGGTGAATCAAATGTGCAGAGAGATCTTGTCTAGTTGCGTGTACACTGCTTTTAAGAGCATTGCCCCTCAATATGTTCCCAAAATGGAACTGCAGTCTTATCGGACAAGTGCTGTGTTTATTTGCTCCTGCAAGTCAATAAAATCAAAACCCAGTGACTGGTGATACGAATAGTTTAATTTGTTAGGAAAACTGCCAATAAATTCAGAACAGTTCAGAACATTGTTTTTAACAATGTTTCGAACTGTAGACTAAAACAAAAACAGTAATATAGCCAATTTTGACTGCACAGGTTAGAAGTGGACGTGAAAAAAAACTACATATTGTATGATGCTGTTCTGCCAGTTACATGAGTTTTTCAAAAGTTAATACAGGTACAAGAAGTCAGATTTAGTGTGTGAAGAGGTGGAGGCGATACCTGTGCCCGAGCGATCCACTTGAGCACAAGGTGAACACAGCATTGCATCATTCTCATTAATCAGAAGGTGACCATATGATTGAATGGTGACTTCACTGTTTCATCATACCACCACTACTTCCACATCCATCACTGCATGCTCCACCACCACATCTACAACCAGCACATCAACCACTGCCATATCCACCACCACCACTGCCATATCCACCATCCACCATGCACCCCATACACCATGCAGCACCACTCCCATTCTGACACTTTAAACTGGAAAACTACTCTGAACGGCTACTGCAAAATGCACTATATAATCAGGCTCAATGGCTGAAGAGCAAGGCAGAAATTAAAACATCAAATGGCACAGCAACAATCTTTTCAGCATATCTGAATAGAAACCCTGCCACACTAGGATAAGCTATGTGCAAAAAAAAAAAATTCAAGCTGGCAAGCCATTCAAACGACTATCAGTGGCCAACAGCAGGAAAACCCAAAATAAAAGCAATGGTGTCAAAGGTTCACAAGATGAGAATAATTGTCACTCACTTTACACGTGGCATACATCTATGTCAGATTAAATGCAACTGCTAGTGAGTTCAAGCATTTTAATGAACATACAACATAAGTTCTTCTGCCTGTCCTGATCACGCTCGCCAAATTATGCAGCTCTGGTGCCTTCTGCTCGGCGCCGCACATCTCCTATGTTAAAAACATTATCCACTCGTTAAAGCCCACTCCTCTACTTGCAGAACAAAAATTTAGGCTCATTTTTTGATGCTCAGGCTCGTCATTTGAAGTCGCTAGTTTCATGCATCAATGCACATAAAAGATGATAACGGTGTTTGCGCCACTGCCACCATATCATACAAAGCTGCACCTCCAGTCATGCACCCCAGTTTCAGTTCACCATTTCAAAGTCGTTTCAAAGATGTTTTTTGCCTTGAGAGATCCCTAACCACCAAGCACAGTAACCATAAACAAACTCAGTATTGAATTTAGTCAGTGCCAAAGCATGGCTCCTGCATGAAGCCACAATCAACCCACTGCCGCGTTGGCAGTCATGTGCGCTCTGAAACTCCCAACACAAGTTGGTCTGCTTGCAATTCAATCATGCTCAGACAAGCAGCCTGTTGTACTCTTTTTCACTGTTTTTAGACACAAAATTCATAACTTTGTTCTGCTGTAATTAAACATTATGTTGATTTCTGTATGAAAGAAAGTGTTGAAGCTTCTCATCGGGTGATGTTAAAAATTGTTAAATGACGTTACACTTAATGCCTGAAATTGAAACCTGCTGAAGGGCATCCTTATATATACTAAGAAAAAAATGATATCTTTTTCATCTTTGAAATCCCATGCCTGTATAATTTTTAAGAAACGAACTGCCTTAAAATAAAGAAGGGACTCAAAAGAATGCGATGTAACAATGAGCTCAAATTGCTTTAAAAACTAAGTTGCTTGTTTGTGCTGGATCCAAACTGTGCGCCACCAACACAGAAAGCTTTTCTGAACATCGTATTCTTGGACATTTGTGCAACAAGTTGCTGTGAGGAGGAGAAACTTTATAAGCTCCAGAAAAGAAGAAAAATGTAAGTTGAGGTCGATGCTAGGTGGTCAGAAGACATAGCTTCGTGATGACTTCGGTGACTTGCTCCAGGTCCGAGCTGAGCAGCGCCACCTCCCATTGCTCAAAAGTACTGAGTTGCAGTTCTGGTTTTGGGAGATGAGCAGGGCCAGCCAATAGAATGTGGGCTCTATTGGTGTGTTAACCGCAGAGGGTGCAGTCGGGGCTGCAGCTACCAGGAAACATTGCAGCATACGGGCCGGCGTAGGGAGAGACAGCTTTTGAAGCTGTCGCCAAAGGACTGTTTCAGATTTTGTAGGAGATGTATCACCTGGTGGAAATCAGTCATTCGAGTCGATAATGCATTGTGATGGCGTGGTACGTGACCAAGTGGTCCTTCATGGAAAATACCGCATGGGAGTCAGCCAACATCTCCGCTTGATCAGTGAGACCTCGGCTCTGTTTCCCGGTGCATGTGCAGTGCGAGCGGGGATCCAGATGATGAAAATGGTGCAGCTATCAATTGCGATTGTCCAAAGGATGGAAAAAGCAGCGGGGGAAACCCAGCCTTTGGCAAAGCTACGTACTGCAGACTGAGAGTCACTAATAATAGTAGTACATGATGTGGAAGCTATGGCCATGGCTATTGCACATTCCTCGGCCTTTTCTGGGGTGCAACTACGAACAGTCCGGATGCAAGAAGGGAGCCAGTAGAGGATACAGCTCCTGTAGCTATAGCTGACCCCTGGGGAATGCTGGGACACCACAAGGCTCCGTTTTGTCACCAATACTTTTCAATTTGGCAGTGCTATCATCATCTGAGAAACTAAATCGCATCCTTAACCTACATCATACATTCTATGCAGATATCACCTTCTGGACTATGGTAGGCAGTGATGCAGACATCAAACACCCTACAGCAAGCGATAGACACTGCTGAGAACCATGAACATGCTCCAGGCTTACCATGCTCCCCACAAAAGCCACAACTTCTCCTCATAAGGCGAAACACCCCAAATACTGAACCACCACTCAACATTCGACTCTACGCACAAGGAGAGCTTATCCCTAAATGTTTCTACCTATTAAGACTTCATTCAAACCAATGGAAAGATTTCCACAATGTTAGCTAAACTCACCAGGACAGTCTCACAGCTTATTGAAAAAAAAAATGGCTTCAAGAGGCTCACTGATGAAGCAGAGGCCTGGTCAATCCTGGTGGGAAGTTGAGCATTCCATGCTGGTGACAACAACAACTGCATGACACATGATGTCGTGGAGAGTGCATTTGGGCAACATATACACACATGCATCAGACACTACTGGAAACTAGGTGCTTTTCATCACAATTAAGTACTGTTAAACTACAAGTGATATGTTCACAGAAAAACGGGCAATGATGATAAAATTTCAGAAACTTTCCAGTCCTGCTGTGTAGATGTCTCAAACTTTGGACGCTCACTCCAGCTGTTAGAAAGCTATTTCTACAGCTGTGTACAAAGGCACTGGAGCAGAGAGACGCAAAATGTGCGAATGTGATCAAAAAGTGAACATGTCGATGCGACTGCTGTTTCGAGTGATTGAGAAAAATCAGCAATTTTTTGTTACGTGCAGTTTCCACATGGTGACTTGAATGAAAAGGGAAGAATGGAAACCAAAATGAAAATTGCCCAGCAACCAAGTAAACCCACATCATTCAAAGTTGTATACACAGAGAAACATTTCATAGACGTGTTGATATCGCGACAGCGGCAGCAGCCGCTACCACCTCCACTGCAGCTCACACGAAGCCACCACCGCACGTGAGGCGGGTAGAGTAGGGGAGGCGGGGAAGTCGGAAGCACCGGCCTTTTCATATGTGTCCGGTGTAGGTGTGCCCGGCCACCGTTGCTCTAGGAAATGGACTTTTGTTTTTGCCTTGTGTCGTTGGCATTCTCCGCCATCCCTGTTACGGCCGTGCCCCTGCCGTCTGCGCCAGAATCGTGCAACAAGCGAACGGTGACCACGAAGTTGCAGTGCTCCTCCAGTGCCCCCTTTGCTAGTGCTATTTTGGGGTGCTTTTTAACGCAAAACTGATGCAGTGCCACTTACTGTGACACCACAAAAGCAAGCTGCGGGGACTGCTGTGTTTGCCATGTAGAAGCGCCAATCATGCTGGAGAACGGCACGCTGTGTCGATTGCATTTGTTAGTTGCGATCGCAGACATTCATCTCACAGCAGTGTTTTAGTGTCATGAAACTTTCGCGCGGCTTGGCCAAACCCCAAGTAACTCAGCACTAGCTATCAGAAAGTCGGTGTAGCGGATTTGTTATATCAAGGTCAACCGCTGCAACACCTTTGTTACATACAGTTTACAAACACATGCGGTTCAATGGGGGCGGTCTTGGGGAATCGAGAAACTTGGTAATATTGAGGAATTCACCATATGGAGGATCTTTACATCCACGTTTAACTTTGAACAGATGACATGGTTCCCCTGACTGAAATTTTAGCACTGCCAGCTTCAGTTTAAGGCAACAGAACCTGAAGGCATCTTATAAGCCCTCCCCTCCTCAGTATGCTGTGGAACAGGAGCCACCTACTGCTCATCAGTGCTCACAGGTATCTTCCATGACCAGCTAACTAAACAATAAGAACCTGTTTGACAGCAGGCACCAGTGCAACATGCATCAGATGTGCCTTCTCTCCCAACATGAACAGCTAGCATTTATGCTGCGAACAGCAGCTTCAAACTTCTGCATTCATGATGGCTCTCTTATTTTAACCAAAAAAACTGACAGCAAAAGCTGGGGCTGAATTCTTTGATTAGAACAACCGATGTTCAGGATGGCTGAACTGGGAAGGTCATGTAAACATGGCCAAGAGCATAAAATCCAGAAATCATTATCGGGGCTTTTATTCTTAGCTTTGTTCCATTTTGGTCCCGTGACCTCTCAATTTAATGTGACCAGGATAAACTTTATAGGCACATCTCCAGTGCACATGGAGAAAATTTCTAGCATGCACAGAGCCATGCAGGCATACAGGTCTTGGTGCATCGCGCTCACTGTAAGCAGTATCATGCCCCTGAATGATGATTGAGCTTTCAGAAATGGCAACACCTAAATGACTGCCCATAACGTGGCCCCACCAGTCCTCAACATGACCCAGAGCATTTGCAGTGGCACAGAATATTAAAAACCTGGTGTCATTCCTCAAACGAAGTGCCACAAAAACACAGTGCATACATGGAGCATGGATTACATGATGGCTGCAGACAGGTGGTGGTAGATGTAGTGGCAACATGGGGAGAGGAGACGCCATCGTATAGTGCAGGGAAGGACTAGGCCTCCTCATCAATTTATTAATTCAATACTAGTGCCAAACACGCTCTACTTGTCAGGGGGCACCCACTTCAATGGCTCAATGTCCTTGACATTTGGCTGCTGAGCCCACGGTTGTGAGATCGAATCCTGGCTATGACAGCTGCATTTCAACGGAGGCAAAATGCAGAAATTACAGTGTGCTGTGCAGTACCGCTACAATAAATGCCATGAAGTCAAAACTGATCTGGAGCTTTTCACTAGTGTCTCTCTCAGCCCACTCGCAGCTTTGGGACGTTAAACCTTACATACCACCAACCATGCAGAAAATTACTCGCAAGGTGATAGGCTTGCAGAAGCAAGCATGACACCAAGAATACCACTATGCTACCTTGTTTCAAAGGCAAGTGCCTCGGCCTAGTCTAAAAACTGTGGCTGCTCACCGGGGCCCACAATATAACTTGAATGCCATGAGGCATTGAAGTTACAATATCGGCCCAGGACAACACACATCATCATGTGCTACAGCCATTGGTGGATTTTCTTTGGTTGACCATCTGCAATATTCACCAGGTCTTGCACCTCTCCACTTCCACTCCTTTCCCTAGTAGCAAAACGAAACACTCTGGGCCTAATTTTCTCACCATTAAGCTACTCACACTGCAACATGCTGTTTGAAGGAAAAAAACTTTCCATGAAGATCCAAGACTGCAGCATCAACAAGCCATGCATGGACACTGTGAAGGAGGCTACGGTAAAACCCTATTATGCTGGCCATTTTCTTTGGGGTTGCTAGGTTTCATGCAGATGCATCCTGGGGAGCTTTGTAAGTGAAATAGGCTTAGTGGCGGTCACTCATCCATGCACCAATGATTTATCCATGTGATGATTTTTCATTACATAGTTTCACGTTGGCTCAAAATACCAGCACTGTTCGTGTCCACAACTTGCATTTTCGCGCACCATATGTTCCTTTGTGCAAGCTCTTGGTAATGTTATGCAGGGCGGTGAAGAAACTGAGGTCGCCTAATGAGAAAAACTGGCACCTTTCAATAATGTCTAAATTGCATATGGCACCAGTAACAGCATGGTTGGAGGGGCTACAGAAGAGGTGGCATGGAAAGTATGAGGAGTGATGTTTTTCGTTATTTCCGTTAACACTAACTTCAGTCCAGTTGGCTAGTTGGACTCACTTTTCCACAGACAGGTACACAAGCCCAAGCAGGTATTCCTGCAAAATGCGTTTTTATATAAAGAAGACAACTTGTCCCCTATGTACAAACTTGGAAGCCACTTGAGAATTCTTTTTGTCATACTTAACAGCTCTTTGCATATCCTAAATAGGTTGGTTAGATGCCAGAAGCTAAGACACATTGACTGCAAGCTCAGCTCTGGCCATAAAGAGAGACATGTGGATACCACAAAATTATGCCTTGGAGCCCAATGCCCAGCTCTTATTTCTTTAGCCTCAAAGACTCATTTTAATTCTTATAGAAAACGAAGAAAAATTTTAACGTTTTTGTTACTCTCCAAAAAACACTGCTAGCTTTGTAACTAAGCAGTGCCAGTTTCTGCACACCAGGGCACCAGCACATGTCTGAAGTACCGGTTCTCAGTTCTCACCATCTGCTGTTGGCCCATACTGCATGAATTTTCCGCATGCACAAGTAGCATGTGGATGATTTGGGCCCTGTCTAGGTCAAGGGCCATGTCCAAGGCCCGTAACCCATGGCTGTTGATGGCCGTCGTGTCAATGGTGTCCTGCAACAGGACCAAAGTTACCAGTGGGCCACTCGGATTATCATCCTTGGGCTCCCCGCGGGCTGCCCAAGACTCACACCAGACACTTGTTTTTGTCACGTAGCTCAAGTCACCAATCCAAATGGATTGGAATGCAAGACGCACGCATGCCGATTGCAGGCTGGGTGGTCTCGGGCTCCCCGCGGGCTCCCACATTTGACACGACGTTACCGCTTTGGCAGTGCTCTTGCAGTCAGAAGACGACAAAAAACGAGCATGCATGCGGTAACTGCTGGATGGAGCCGGTAGGTTGCAGATTGTCATGCAGTATCTTTTTTTTTTTTTGTAGGCAACAAACATTCATTTCTGCTGCTTTGCAGTAGTCTTGTCACCTCTTGCAAGCACGTCTTGTGAGGTCCTGGTTCGAAATTCGCCGCAGCAGGAGCTTGCTTTGATGCTCTCATTAGTGCTTTTTCTTTGCGCCAACGCAGCTACACTTCATGTGGTTTGTAAAGGCATGGCAACTGATGTGCCTAAGACCATCAACGCCAATGCCGTCAACACTCTTATACAGAACCTGTTGCCAGAATTGTGCATTCATTCCCACAATATTCCACTTAATCATGGCCTATACGATGAATGGGGTGCCTCCTCTCTGTTCCAGCCAGTACGCAGGTTCAAGCGTAGCCGGTGGCACTGGAAGCTGTCCAACGACTCTGCTGATCAAGTGGCCGAATTTTACTTTTCGTTTGTTTGTTTAAATAAGGCACTGCAGAAAAAAAGTAAAAAATCAGCCATAAAAGGTCCTTGCAAAACTGATTATTTGGAGAGGGTGAAATGCATGAAAAGCTTCCTCTTCTTGTTACTTCATGACGGATGAACGCAAGAAGCAGCGCGCCACTAAGGGAAGTGGTGAATATGCTGTAATGAGGCTCAACCACAGCCAAGGCAACACTCCTCAGTCAAGCCAGTGAATCATTGGCAAGTCTGGCTGTGTTTCAAAACAAAAGATCTAAGGCTAGAAAGTGAAGCTAGGAGCACTAGAGACCATGTGTAAGCACTATCATTTCCAAGATCAGTATGTTGAATGATCTTGCACGCAGCGCTTAGTTATAAAATTTAAAGTTTCCATCACTATTTCTGCATTGACTTCTTCATAACGCCTTCTAAAATGTCAGGCACTTTTTTCTCCAACAGCTTTTTCTGCCAATCTCACAGCTGGTTTACAAATTTTAATGCGATAGCATTCGAGCTGTCGTCACACCAGAACCCCGCCGATGTCAGACTAAATTTTCTGATTGGTCGAGAGAAGTCATGTGAACTTGTGAAGTCATCACAACTTGCCCTGATGGGCCGCCCTCAAGAGTCGGGAGAGGCCACGTGACCTAGTGACATCACAACCTGCTCACCACGGCAAGTGGCAACCCGGTCACTGGAATGTGAGCAACCTGCACACCGCGGCAGATGGCAATTACTGATTGATCGAGACATCACTGAGACAACCCCGATATGGCATTCGCCGAAGAATTAAGAAGACTGTAGTATACACGCTACCTTGACAGCATCACCAAAGAGTGCAATGCCATGCTGACACAACACTAAGTGGTCATTGGATGCGTCAGTGTAAGATCACTTGCAGCGCACTCCAAGGGCATTGCAAAAGACATCTGTCTTCGGCAGACTTCGCTGCTGTGTCTCAGAGAAACTTGGATGGAGCCTGACAAACCCTGTGAGATCAAAGAGTTTGAATCTGTGTGCACCTCCAAATGCTCAACCACAAACACAGCGGCAGGAGTGGCCATATATGCAAGGAGAAGAGCAGTTGCAGTGGACTTTGCCCTCGTTTGTCATGACCACGCAAGTGGCGAAGTCTGTTCAGCACAACTCTCGAATGCTATCGTCGTCGTGTGTGCCTACTTAGTCCCACAGACAAACGAGGCCCTTGCCGCAGACATAATAGCGAAGGAATTGCCCCCTAGATTTCGGGACGAAAGACTCACAGTGGTTGGCGACTTCAATCACGACGTATGTGTCAGTGTGAAGTTCCCAGATATCCTCCAAGAATGAGTAGGGCTCGAGATGGCAACGCCAAGGAATGTAGTCACAACGATTCACAACACCTGCTTGGATTTAGCATTCCACAATGAGAACAGTATGGAAGTGAAAAATGCCACCTGCAACTTCAGTGACCATAAAGCCATGCTAATGGTGCTATGATAAGAGGCTGAACCTCCTTGACACCACCCGTGGATGGAGTACGGTCACCTGACATGCATGGAGATGTCGAGCAAGAGCACACTGAAGAAATGGATGTAGATAAATTAAGTGCATAATTTAAACAAAGGATGTAAAACAAATGCACACAAAATAAGTGTGGCAGATGCAAAGGAAGTGCACACATTCCACAGTTTGCACCTGTGGCTGCAGCTCTGAGTACGAACAGTGGCCAGTGAATGTTGCTCCAATGCAAAGAAACAGACGGAGAAACATGAAATGCAGACACAAATTTAATCACAAGGCAATAACTCTAATGTTATCACATTAACTCATATGAGTGCTTAGGAGGCCCAACGAATTTTTGCACAGACCAAAATTAAATCTCAACCAAACTTTACATGTATGTGGATAAGAGCATAGCAAATTAAGGTAACTAGATTTATTAGTACCAGTAACCACTTTTACTGTGAAAATCTAAAAAAATGTGGCAGTTGTTGCTTTGAAAACAACTTTTATACAACAGGCTCCCCTAAGTCAAACCTGCTGAGACCTAGTAAGCCTGTTTTGCTTTGCACTAATGTAGCTGCACTTTGCATAGTTTGTAGTGGTGCAACTGACGCATGCAAGGCCATCAGTACTACCGTCATCAATGGACTTGTACACATAGCCACATACACTAAAATAGTTAGCTAGCTAGCTCGTTGAATGAAAGCACATACGCACTACAAACGACTCTTGAAATTCAAAAATCGAAGGGGATCAAAGATTTGTACAAAATACACAGAGCACAGAGTTCTTGTTCACATCGCAAGAATATGGACGACAGCTGCAAGGAAAAACAGTACAAGTGCTTGTATTGTCTTTCCTTGTATTTTGCCGTCTACATTCTTTTCACACAATAGAGAGAGACCTTTTCCGAAGTTTTAGCATCATTTCGAAGGCGCTCGCGGCGATCACGGAGGTCGTAAAAACCACGTGCTAAACACTAGTTAGGTTGACTTTGCCGCACAGCACCACCAGCATGCAGCCATGGCAAACCAAGTGCCAGCCCGTATGGCTTCCTCGCATTACAGCTGTGCAGCGTGGAAAAGGGTATTTCAGAGTGAAGGCATTGCAGTCTTCCCTACCTCTGTGACAGCCGACATGAGCGCAGAATGGCCACTGCAAGGCAACAGACATCCACGCCGCTGCTTCCAGGGTGCTGTCGATGGGTGCGAGAGGTGTTAACGCGAGCTGAACCCCCTGGCTACCAACCCTCCACGCTACTCTATCTTCTGTAGTGCCGTAGGCGAGTGCGAGATAAAAGAGTGAACTTTGGCGCGAGCACTTGCCGTGCCACCACTAGTCACTTGAGTAGTGCGGTGATGATTGCCACCTACCATCCGAGCAGGCATCACTTGGCGCTTGGGAGTTCGATATATAGATTTTTCACCCAACTGCGTTCAATACATAAGGTAAAAATTGCATGTATTTGCTGAAAATATTTTGAAAGACTCGATATAGCTAATAATTTGTAATATCCATGCCCGTTTTACTGAGGTTCCACTGTATTAGTAAACTGGTAATGAGAAAGGTGTAAAAGGGTTAGCAAGGAAATGTAAATCAGTCCTAAAGATTTTTGAAAATCCTACACAGCGCCCTAGTAAACTGCTCAGTTGTCATGGGTTCTGGTCCAGACAGCTGACAGCAAGTGCTGAAACAGCACCTGTGTTCGAAAAAATAAACTGGTTCAGTATCAATAAGTGCCATCTCTTCAGGATAACCTAGAAGACACCACAAAGTGGCAAAGAAAATGGGGTTCCTAAAATGACCCCAGAATTGCACAGCAGAACTCCAGCACTACATCTAAAGAAAGAGAAGACTTGACACAAAGCCACATGTAAAGCAGAACAAAGAAGCCATCGGTGCTTCCCAGATAAGACAAAACCAGCATGAATACCCTAGTTCTGAACATTGCTGCTTATGATGCAAATGCAGACCCTATGAGAATGTAACAGTATTGAACATGGTGACATGCCAGATTTGAAAGCTATCTGGCTGCAGCTAACATCACCGAGGATGGCGTAAAGTGCAAGACATTGCACCTTGCAACTGCTTGTACAATGCCACACTAGAAAGGCTAAAGAATACCAATGCACCACAGAAAAGCACAGTCTTTCAGAGTCATGTACTGTGCCAAATGAAGCAAGAAGACCAATTCCATGTCTGTCTGTGGCCGCTGACTACCACGTGTTAATTCAATGCCACAGAACCACACCAGTGAGATCGAGAAGAATTACACTAAGGGTTCAAGACAGCATGACAATGCCCCTGCTAAGTGAAAGATGTAGTCTCGAAAATGCCAAAGGGTAATCTGCCGACACTGAGAAGACTATGAGAGGACTGATCAACAAGGCAGTCCCACAGAAGAAACAGCACAAATGCTAGCAGAAAACAGACCGTGCACAAATAAAGATGCATGCATGCTGTGGATGACAGTGGCCACATGCAGGAGACATGCAGATCCACATGTCACAACTGCAAGAAGGAAAATTATGCTGCTTGGTTGTGTGGAACATGTCAACAAAAGAACAAAGTATAGACAGAGGACCTTCTCAAGAGAGATACTGCACACAGAGAAAGGAGTCAAAATGAAAGAAAGGAGCATACATCTCACACCATTTGGAGTGCGTTGCATTTCCGTACATTCATGTATACATACTGCTGCAGTAGATGCGGCAGCAGAAATTTTCAAATGCATCAATCAACAAGTTCATGAAGGTGAAGTCGAAATCGACATAAGCGTCTGGATGTACCCTTGGGGAGCATGAATGCTGGCTTAGCCTTGTGCCAAGGGCACCAGAAAGTAGCACGTGACAGGGAAAACAAGGCTAGAGTTTTTTGGCTGCATATTCTCAAAGCCAGACATCACAGTAGACACTAATAAGGTGGAGGCAGATAAGAGCATAACATGCCCAAAGGATCCTTCAGAAATCAAAAGCTTGCTATTGTAGTCAACTGACGCCACATACGGCTACCTTTCTCGAGCAACTTCATACAATAATGCAAAGAACACATTTCAGCAGACCCGTAAAAAACACGAGGTGTAGGATAACACCAAGAAAGAAATGGCTGCCAGCCACTCACTCAGCTACAACGACAACAGCGAAGATGAGTATTTCGTCATCAATTCAGGCGGGACAAGACAGAATAAACCAATGCTGACACAAGACAGAAGAGGGGAAAGCTTGCACCTTCACATGTTACAGTTGAGCACTATCTTCAATAGACGGGCACTAGTCTCAGTACACAAGACAACTTTGCCAACCGTCTTAAGAGAAGCTGGACTAATCCTCCCAGAAAAACGTCACACCTGAGTGAAAGTTCCTGAATTGGACAGAGAACTACAAGCTGCCAAAAAGAATGGCTGTGTATGCCACAGCACTGACTTGGTGGAAAGGATGCCCCTCCCCCGACTATCTCCCTACAGGACATTGGCAGACTCCAACAGCTGACTGCCGACTTTAACAGTTTCCTTCCACATGGAAAATACCACCTGGTAATGGTTGGCAAGTACAGTAAAACCTTGCTAATGTGTTCCCAGTTCATACACCCAAATTCACAGGCATTAAAAACGTTGCGCAGAATTAAACTACGTTTCTGTCAGTTCATACATTTCCAGATAACACAATTTCATAGCAACTACATTTCAAATTTGAGCAAATTCAAGTCATGTAATATGTTTAATGACCAAACACACATGTGTAAACATACAAGTAGGCCATTACTCATTACTGTTGAATATTAGTACACTTTGGTCTTGAAGGAAAATGAAAATATGTTTGAGTTTCGTGGAGCTCTAACTGAAGGGTTGCTGGACAGAACAAAGGGTTCACAAGCTGTGCAACATAGGTAACTACAATAAAGGCACATCAAAGCGCACTAGGCCTCTTCTCGCATGTGAAGGTGAGAGAGAGGCATCTGTAGAGCATCTGACACATGCCGGCATCTATCACTGCTGCTCGGCCAGCATTGCTCGGGAGGAGCAGGTACACTTTAATGCCAAAATATTGCCGCAAATCTTTGCAGTGTTTGTTCCTTCTTCAAACTGCCGCCACGCCACTTTATCGCTTTGTTTGCGACGCAAGACACGACTAGATTTATCTCGATTGATCGCAGCCAGACAGAGCCGATTCTACGTTGTTCCGGAATGTTCTAGTAACTTTGCAAGCTTTATCTCGAAAGTTCGCTATCAGCTTTAAATTGAGCACGGCCGACGGCGGCGGGGATTCTGTTCAACGACCACTCAGCATGCTTGTCACTTCGCCGCCGCCGAGTGATTCAGTCCATTGTGGGCGCAAGTCAGCCCAAAAAACAGTTTTCTTTTAGAAGACCTTTTGTCCGTCTTCATCGCTCCTTCGACTGCCGGCACCACTACGTGACATCTGGTGGAGGTGCTGGGTGGCCTTCCATGTTCCAGATGTCCCTTCAAGTCAGGAAGCCAGCCCCTTGCGCTTAGCATCGGAGGATGAGCCAGCCAGCGTCTCCAAGGAGAGCAGCCTGAGTTCGGGACCCTGCCGGACCGCACCAGACAGCGAAAGGACGCCGCTACGAGCACCACTACCTCGCCAAAGATGTCGACCCCAATCATACTGCAGCAGCCGCGGTACGAGGAGGTCTCCCAGCCCCCATAGGGGAAACTAAAGACAGCAACCTCTGGAGGTGAGGATTGCTCACGAGCGAAACGCCGAAGATCCTCCACCGACCACGGCCCACGAAGACGCTGCACCCGCTACGCCGCATGAAGACGCTACATTCGCTGCACCGACGCCGCACAAAATGACAGCCCCGACCACGACGCGAACTGCATTTAAAACGACGCCGCCACACAGGAAAGCTTCGACGAAACGCCCCACCCACGATTCGCATACGCGAGGAAGCCGTGACCCGACGCCGAGGCCGAATTGCAATGCAAGAACCAGGACATCCGACTCAGAAGTGACTATCGATGGCCAGAAAGTTACTGCTCTTGTCGAAACAGGAGCCGATTACTCGGTGATGAATGGAACATTCGTTGCCGTATGCTTTCGACGGACGAGGCCATCCCTTCGAGGAAAACTCTGGAAAATCACGTTGCCCTGAGTGTACAGGAGGAAGAAGTGAGCGTCCCACCCCGTTATCGTTATCGTGACCGTAGGCACCACGAAAGCCATTAACGCTGAAGCAATCATCGACTGAAACATGCAGTTGCTTCTACACCGAGGAATCAGCATCACACATTTCCGCAACGGCCAGGCTGAAGTACTGCTGACTAACTTCAGCGAAGAATACCGGCACATTAACAAAGGAATGACGATTGCTTTCTTCGACGAAATATCCGACGTACGAGACTCCTTCGCCCTCTCCGACCCCTCTGCAGAAGATTCGCCTAAGAAAACTCGCCCACTTTCGACATCAATCCAGCCCTGCCCGGAACACACAAGACCAGATCCGGTACAGCGAAGGTTTTTCGTCACTGCCGAAGGTCTGACAAACGCCGATTGCCAAGCATCGCATTATAACCGACCAGCACGCCCGACCTCTCCGTCAAAGCCCTTAACGTGAGTCGCCGCAAAAATGACAAGCCATCCGGGACCAAATGGAATAAATGCTTCGCGACGACATCATCCAGCCATCAAACAGCCCATGGGCAGCACCAGTTGTTCTAGTAAGAAAGAAAGACGGCGCACTTCGATTCTGCATTGATTACCGTCGCCTGAATAAAAAAACAAAGAACGACGCCTACCCCCTCCCCCGCATCGACGACACACTGGACCGGCTCTGCAACGCCAAATGTTTCTCATCGATGGACCTCAAGAGCGGCTACTGGCAAATTGAGGTTGATGAAAGAGATCGCGAGGAGACGCCATTCATCACTCCGGATGGGCTCTTCGAATTCAAGGTGATGCCATTTGGTCTCTGTTCCGCACCAGCGACGTTTTAGCGAGTAATGGATACAGTACTGGCAGGCCTGAAGTGGCAAATTTGTCTGGTATATTTAGATAACGTCGTTGTTTTTTAACGTCGTTGTCTTCGCCTTCAACTTCAAAGAGCACCTCAAAAGACTTCGAACCGAACTAGACTGGCCTAACCTTGAAAGCAGAAAAGTGCCACTTTGCCTATGAAGAGCTGCTGTTTCTAGGCCACACTGTTAGCAAGAAAGAGTACGCCCAGACCCACAGAAAACAGCTGCTATTGAACAGTTTCCACCGCCGGCCGATAAGAAAGCAGTGCGCAGATTCCTCGGACTGTGTGCATATTACCGATGATTTGTGAAAAACTTTTTGCGCATCGCTGAACCCCTGACAAAACTGACGAAGGCAGACGTGCCATTTAAATGGGAAGCCCCGCAAGCAGAAGCCTTCAAAGAACTTCAGCGTCATTAACAGTCCCCACCGATCCTCGTGCATTTAATGAAACCACCGATACTGAAGTTCGTACCGACGCAAGCAGTGTGGGCCTAGGTGCCATCCTCGTTCAAAGAAGCGATGGGCTGGAGAAAGTCATCGCATATGCTAGTTGTTCCCTTTCCAAGGCCGAGGCTAACTATTCGACGACTGAGAACTCTCTGACACCACTCTGACACCACTCTGACACCACTGCCTCTCACGAGCCCCTGTAGATGCGCCGCCACTGGACAACGATGAGGGCGCCTTCCTGGGACCCATCAGCTCCAGCTCTTTTGCCCAGCAGCCACGCTCAGAGCCCGACCTAAAACGCCTCATCGAGTACTTGGAAGGCAAAGTTTCTTCATCCTCTGCCTCATTCAAGCGAGGACTTTCTTCCTTCTGTGTACAGAAAGATGTCCTCATGAAGAAGAATTTTACAGCGAACAAAACAGCCCACCTCCTTGTCGTACCTGCTTGTCTCCGCGAAGAAGTTCTACAGGCTTCACACGATGACCCGACAGCTGGATATCTCGGGTTTACTCACACCCTCCGCCGCATTCAAGACAAGTATTACTGGCCCCGACTGTCTGCCGATGTCGCACATTATGTGAAAACCTGCCGAGATTGTCAGTGACGAAAGACCCCTCCCACCCGACCAGCAGGATTTCTGAACCCCGTTGTAGCCCCCTCAAGGCCCTTTCAGCAGATCGGCATGGACTTGCTTGGTCCTTTCCCAAAGTCAACGTCTGGAAATAAGTGGATCATCATAGCGACCGACTACCTGACCCGCTACGCCGAGGCGAAAGCCCTACCGAACGGGACAGCAGCAGAAGTCGCCAAATTTTTCGTGGAGTGCATTCTTCTTCGACACGGCGCCCCCGATGTGCTCATCACGGACAAAGGAACAGCATTCACGGCGGAATGAACGCAAGCCATCCTGCGTCACAGCCAAACCATCCACCGGAGGACAACTGCATGCCATCCGCAGACCAATGGACTGACCGAGCGCCTGAACAAAACCATCGCCGATATGCTCGCCATGTATGTCGATGCCGAACACAAAACCTGGGATGTCATCCTGCGTTACGTCGTCTTCGCCTACAACACCGCAGTGCAGGAGACCCCCCAGATGACGCCTTTTAGGCTCGTCCATGACAGGGAGGCCACCACCACGCTAGACGCCATGCTGCCCAACGTTACAGAAGAGAACGTCGACGTTGCTGCCTACCTTCAACACGCAGAAGTAGCTCAAAGGCTTGCCCGATTACGGATCAACGATCAGCAGCGGTCCGACGCCAGACGCTACAACCTACGAAGACGCAACGCGGAATACAAGCCAGGAGGCCAAGTCTGGGTTTGGACGTCCATTCGCCGCCATGGATTGAATGCTTTTGCGCCACTATTTCGGCCCGTACAAGGTTCTTCGTCGGCTAGGTGAACTGGATTATGAACTCATCCCTGACGCAATGACTGCATCCCAGCGACGCCGCGTACGACCAGAAGTTGTCCATGTCGTCCGTCTAAAGCCCTATTATGCACGCTAAAGGACGCTGCACTTCCACACTCTGTGTTTAGTTTCGCACGATCCGTTTTATTTCTTGCTCATCGCATTATTTGTTTTAATGCATCGGGTCGATGCTTCTTTGAAAGGGGAGTAATGCCGCGAATCTTTTCAGTGTTTGTTCCTTCTTCAAATCTGCCGCCACGCCACTTTTACACTTTTATCGCTTCGTTTGCGACGCAAGGTGCGACTAGATTTATCTCGATTGATCGCAGCCAGGCAGAGCTGATTCTACATTGTTCCAGAATGTTCTAGTAACTTTGAACACAGTATCTCGAAAGTTCACTACCAGCTTTAAATTGAGCACGGCCGACGGCGGCGGGGATTCTGTTCGACGACCGCCGAGCACACTTGTCGCTTCGCCGCTTCCGAGTGATTCAGTCCATCGTGGGTGCAAGTCAGCCCAATAAACAGTTTTCTTTTAGAAGACCTTTTGTCCGTCTTCATCGCTCCTTCAACTGTCGTCACCACTACATGACAATATGCCAGTCTATGACGGTGACAGGGCAACATGAGCAATGCATGTTTGGGAGCAAGAACACAGCTTGTGATAAGCCGCGTGCTGTTCACTGGCCAGGGCAGGCTAGTTGGGTGCCCTGTTCAAAATAACTAGTGCATATGCTTGACCGCCTAAATTACCGGGTGTTTTCATTACAATGCAAATGGGAACCAAGTGCCACTTTAAATAAACCAGAACTTTGAATTTGGTAAGTTAAAAAAAAAACGTGATTCCACTACATTAGACAACACTGCTGCAAATGAAGTGGCTGGAGGCAGCTAAAATATGTGTGATGTAATTGCAATTTCTCACAAAAACATTCACCAGTTTTCCATTGTCTACAGGATGCACATATATTTAAATTAACAAGATGAAAATGGGGCAGAACAGCTCGAGGCAAAACGTGTATATATTCAGGATGACTTACATGATAACACATACTAAGCACATCAGTACTATTGCTGTGCAATAATACTTATCAAACTAGAACACTAACAAAAGTACCGGTATGCAATGCAAAATTTTACACTCCAATAAGGCTGATAAACTTGGACACATGCACTGTAGACTTCAGGCCAGTTTACATTCCTTTCCATGCAGCAAAAAAAAATGAGCGTTTGATGTCCCATGTGCAGTAGCATGACACAAAATGCGCCTCTTCCTTCCTGACATACTCATTTCTGTAGCCAGTTCAGGCATGCCTTGCCAAGCCATGCAAGTGGGAGTGACAGCAACGCACATTACCTGTGCAAGCAGGATTCGAACCCCATCGACGAAGTCCTTTAGGACAGCTGTGTGAAGGGCCCTGTCTCCTGTGCGGTCCACAGGTGCGTTGACATCGGCACCGACACTGCAAAGTACCCTCAGGGCAACCTCGTTTTGCTGTTCCACAGCGATCTGCACAGCTGTCTTGCCTACAGTGGAAGGCAATGGAAGCAAGAGCTGAATATGGCATGCACATTTCTCCCCAACTCCGAGGCATTTGATTGTTTTTCTTCTACTATCAAATTAATTATCTTCCAGCCGTAAAATAATTACACTAATATTTTCCCACTGATTAACACCACAAATAAAAAATTGAATACATTCCCCTTTGCTTTCCTTGGTTTTGATGACTGTTGGCTTCTTTCATATATAGGAACAGAGTAGTGCAAAAGGTAGTGCAGCAATTATTTAGATGGCAAAAATATAGTACTTACCGTATTTACACGATTGTAAGTCGACCCTTTTTTTTTACATTTAAAATTCCGAAGTGGGGGGGGATCAACTTACAATTGAAACGAAACCTTGAACTGCCAATAAAAGCAAGAAAAACGATCTATGAGGGACACTACTGCTAGGTTACAAGTTTTTGTTTGCTCTACGGCTCCAAGCGTAGCAGGCTTTTTGGCAAGAATTTTTCATTTTTTGCTTTTACTGCGCACACCGTTACCTGCCACAATGGTTCAGTGGTTAGGGCGCTCGGCTACTGATCAGGATACCTGCGTTAGAAGCTGGCCGCAGCGGCAGCGTTTCGATGGAGGCGAAATACAAAGGCGCCCGTGTGCTGTGCGATGTCAGTACAGCACGTTAAAGATCCCCAGGTGGTCAAAATTATTCCGGAGCCCTTCACTACGCACCTCGTTCTTCCTTTCTTCTTTCACTCCCTCCTTTATCCCTTCCCTTACAGCTGGGTTTCCGCCAAAATTTGAGACAGATACTGCGCCATTTCCTTTCCCCAAAAACCAATTTCATTTCATTTCATTTCACACCCGGGAGTATCGATAGTTAAGAAAGGGCCGCTGTACCAATCTCGGAGTCTGCGCCAGTGTCCGGGAGTGTCACTAGCTTATGGAAGAGCCGCTATTTCAGTTGGTTGTGTAATACCGTTGCTGGACGATTATACGCGTAACAGCGGCGCTTTTGGGGAATGCCAATGTTTGCTGGAAGAGCCGACGCCCCGAAACCGATCACTTTTTGTTTCGTGGTGCTTGGAGTTGGTGCATTTGACTCGACTGCCAGCCGCGTGCTTCGCCATGAGCTCTTCAGGTTCAAAAAGCCTTCAGCTCTCATTCGCTGCAGCGTTCAAGAGGGAGGCCATCATTTACGCCCAAGAAACCAACAACTGCGCAGCGGGCTGCAAGTTCAACGTTCCTGAACGGTTGGTGCAGGAGTGGCGGAAGCAGCGAGACAGAATTTTTGACTGCGACTCCAAGCGAAGAGGTTTCCGCAGGCCGAAGTCGGGATGCTTTCTGGAGCTGGAGCTTGCAGTGTGTCACCGAAATACGTGATCGGACCCTTCCAGTGACATGCGAAATGATCACGCAACAAGCCCGGGTCTTCGCTGCGGAAGCTGGGATACTCCGAACGGACTTCAAAGCCAGCAGGGCTTGGGCTTCGAAATTTATGAAGAGGGCTGGCTTCTCACTTCGTCGGCGTACTAGTGTATGCCAGAAGCTGCCTGCTGCTTACGAGGAGAAAGTTCTCGCCTTCCATATGCACTACCTCAAGCTCCGCGACTCACGGCGATACCTGCTCGGCCAAATCGGCAATGCGGACCAGACTCCCGTCTACTTCGACATGACGAGCAACACAACAGTGAGCAGCGAGGTTAAGCTTCTCACGACAGGAAATGAGAAACTTCGGTTCACTGTTATGCTATCATGCTCGGCAAATGGCACAAAGCTCCGACCGCACATCGTCTTCAAAAGAAAAACTATGCCAAAGGAAATGTTCCCGAAAGGTGTGATTGTGCGAGTGAATGAAAAAGGCTTTATGATGGACGACTTAATTATTGATTGGTACCGTCCGGTGTGGGTGTGGCCAAAGGCATCCCTCAAAGATCGCAATCCGAACCTCCTCGTGCTGGACTCAATTCGCGGCAACCTTACCGCGAAAGTGAAGGTAGAGCTACGAAAATAACATACAGATATGCTGGTGATTCCCGGCGGTCTGAAGGGGCAGCTGCAGCAGCTAGACGTTGGCATTACCAAGCCATTCAAGGACTTGCTCCGGCGTGAGTATAACGAGTGGCTGGCGGCAGAAGGGCGGGAACTTACGCCAACGGGGCACGTGAAGAGAGCCTCCATGGCGGCTGTGTGCGGGTCGGTGATTTCCACTTGGGCGGCCGTGCCACACGATGTCGTGGTGCGGTCATTTAGGAAGTACGGGCTTTCCATGCAGGACGACGTGCTGTGGGACCGCAGCGGCGATGACGACGACAGCAGTACCACTGAAGATGACAAGTGAGGATGAATAGTCCATCCATGCAATAAATTTTTTGTTTTTGAGCGCGTCCACCGGTATTTTTTTTTTCGGACATGCGATTTGGGGGGGTCGATTTACAATCGAGTCGACTTACAATCATGTAAATACAATACTAGGTGATTTTGCTTTTTCTTAAATATATATTAACACACCTGCGTTTAATCAAATCCTTAACCTTTGGAGCAATAGTGAGGACATGTAATTGTTAGCACTGATTTCATAATGCAGTAAAAGAGCCTCACTATATTTCAGTGGAGAGAGTGTGCCTGTGCGTGCACACATGCGCATGAGAACATGTACTCTGCTCATTTCCTTCCTGGATATCATAAGGTCTTTGCACCTTTCTACAGTAGGGGAAGAAACAGATTAATACCCAAGCCAGAAAGGCAGAAGAATGAAAATAAGGTACTAAACCGATCTTGAAGCAAAGCTCTTCCTCTCTGGCATTTCTATCATGCACCCCTCTCCCCTAGCACCTCTCAGTCACATCATAGTGACTTTTATTTCATGAACCCTAGGTTATATTTCTCACACCAAAGGACTGAATACATTTGAGAGTTGAAGATATAGACAAAGTTTACACTATGCCATGTAGTACATGCAACTCAGCGAGAGCAGTCTGGATGTGAGTGCTGTATAACTTCACAGCTTTGCAAAACATCTGCAAATACCATTTCCGCTAGAATCAAGTCTACACAACCTCTACTCCCAGCTTCTATCAAGCTTACCTCACCTGCTCCCTGCTCAAGAACCAAGCACACTGGCACTCCCTCCCCTCCCAGTTTCCACTGCACTCTCCCTCACTTGTGCCTACAGCTAGGAGGGACAAGTGTGCCGGCACCAAGTGCTCCCCTCTCCTCCCAGCTTCCATCTTCACCTGTGCGGAACGCACAGGCTGTTTTCCACGGCACCTGCTGGCCTTCCATTACGCAACGAAACTTCAAGAGGAGAACAATGCACCACAGTTGAAAAGATGGTCGCAGTATCACAGGGTATCGCTTCAGGACAATTTCGGCACCACAGAACATATATCCTCGCAAAATGCCATTATGATGACGCCATAAGCTGATAATGTTACCCATGTTGCCCAAATGTAAGATTAAAATTATTTTGCAGAGGTTGGCATTGATGCTGCTTGAGAGGTTGAAAAAGTAGCCAGCAGCAGATGAGTAGGCGCTACCCAAATAATGACAGCCCTACGTAACAACAAAATGATGCCTGTCACCTTGAAGATATTGTAGAGATGTTGTGTCCAAACGACCGTAACAAATAAATAATTTGTTACTTGATGCATTCTCTGTAACAACAATACATAAGCTGTTTGATGCCAGCAATAGGGACAAGAGAACGCATTTTTTCAGCAAATGAGTTATGGCAAACTCCTTGCATTGAAAATATGGTTAAATCTAGTCTGTCCATGCTGCATCACCTGAATAGCATTAAAGATTAGGTATTGGGAACTCGGCACCAGTTTCTGTGCCTGCACAATTCACAGAGGATCTAGCAGAAGAGACCAATGCACACACCTTCTGCATCAGCTGCGTTAACCAGCAGCTTGGGCCGATAGGACAGCAGCCTTTTGAGACCCTCTTTGGACATGCAGCCTAGAATTGCACAGTGCAGCACTGTGCGGCCCCATCGGTCCAGGCTGGTTACATCAGCGCCATGCACGAGCAGGAGCGAAGAATGGTCACTCCGCCCTTGCAGAGTGGACAAGTGCAGTGGAGTCTGCAACAGTGTCAGGGTTGGACAAGGTAACACTTTCTCACTACCACTGCTCGGAGAGAACCTGCAGCAGCAGAGAAGATGGCTAGCACCTAGTTAAAGCATGCAATACAACAGTATCATGAAGTGAACTGACCGAGTTCAGATATGTATTCAATTTTAAAAGGACATTTCCCGTTAATTTAAGCCTAGAAGCAGTGCACACATTTTATCTCTGTCGGTCACGGTGTCACCACATGTGTACCTCTGGACCTCATGCAAACTAGAGTAATGCACCAAGTTCTTAAGAACTTTATCAACACCAGCTGATAAAAAAACATGAGGTGAAAACATTAACATGCACAATACAGCAGCCATCTTGAGCATGCCTCAAGGCTGGCCTGGAAGCCATTTGGAACTACAGTTCTCTCATTAATTCAAATCTCAAGGGACCACACAGATTTTTTTGTTTGAATTATCAGAAGTGCACCTTAATATAGTCCAAGAAAAAATGAGATTTGCTTTATGGATATCTATGCATAAGAATAAAATATGAGTGAAAGGCACTGATATGTTTACTCAACCAGCAGTCTCCTACAGGCTTTGTGGCTGAAAAAAAATTACAGGCGATCAATGAGACTGATACGGCAGAGTATGCATTAGCATTTCCCCCGAATGGAGGAGCTGTGGTTCAGACTGCGAGCGAGTGGTGTGACCCAGTCTCTCAACCACTGTGCCACACAATGTATCCCGCTCCATACTCCCGATCCAACCCAGCAATCACAGTGGGGCACCCTGTACATCCTCTCCACACTCCCCTACCTGCCACCCATCTTGCCTCCTACCCTCTCTTTGTCTTTCTCTCCCACTTTCCCTCACCTCTGAGAGGGGAATTTTCCTCTCTCCACTTTGCCAACTGCCAACCGAGGCTTTAGAGGGAAGGACAAATATTTCCAACATGGGTGTTGTAAGGCAAAGCATTAAAAAAGTTATCAATAATGGAACTGGTTTCGTATTACAGTAAAACCACATTAACTAGGACCTCACTTAGAATGTCTGAATTATCAGAAAGGTCAAATCTTTAAATGGCTGCAAAAAAACTTTCGAAAAATCATTTTGCACCACAGCTAACTTAATCAGTGAAGAAAATTGGAGGGGACACTTAAGCTCTGCCTTAAGGATATCACACGATAGCGTTGATGAGTTAATGCTCATATATGTGGAATTGGTCATTCTCAACTTTACAGTCGTATGTCCCTGGGAGTCCTCATGCCCCTCCTTGCACAATGGTGCAGTGGTTAAAGGATGCACCACAGCCCTGCGATGGCAGGTGCTGCCACCGGTGGGCCTTCGGCGACCCAAGTTGCTCTTTCCAAGCAACCTCTCACGATCAACCATTAATTTAACTGCCACCTGCCAGTGTGGTTAGTTTGCTCACAATCTGGTGAGTAGGCTGTGAAGACACTACAAGGTCACGTGATCTAGCTTGCCCAACTAGGCTGCTTCTCCGGGGGTGGCTGCCTGAGCCACCCTATGCCACTCTATTTATCACTCACAATACCGACAACGCCAACACCAATGCACGAACCAGATTTTCTGCATAACAGGGCCTTTAACACTATTGTGTTAATAAGCTTTGGTCATCTGCTTTCGACTGAAAAGTGAATGGCAGTGACAATTTTTCGCAAATCCGCCAAGCTGTACTGCATGCCTACTGCTGGGAATATCAAAGCAGAACTGCTCCTAAATACTAAAGTCTTCTGTGGCCTCCTTCATAAGCACGATGCGGTAGCGCGGTGGAGCCTCCTCACAAGTGGCTGCGTTCGTGAAAGGCGGCTCGTGATGAGCGCACATTTTCAGCGCACAGGGACCCCATGGACAGAAGCGAGGGGAATGCACACTTGAGCCAGAATGGCGAGATGCCTTCTAAAATGAAAAAAACAACAGCTACACGCCAATCAGTGGCCAAAACAGCGTGCAAATGGGCTCAGCTCGCTGATCTGCAGCCGGCTAGCTGATATGATCACAGCTGGTAAAGAAACCTCAAAAATGAAACTACGCAGCGACGGTGTACCTCCGATAACTTGGAATGCCAATCGGACCTCAACACAGCCCCTCATTGCGAACACAGCCTCCCATTGCCGCACACATGATGTAGCCGACCTAGGCTGCTGCTCTTTTGTGTGCCGGGAGCACTGGAGCAAGACAGAAGTTTTAATAAAGCGAAACCGTGGCACGAATTAAGCGGCTTTAAGATGCATTGAAAATATACCTAGCCAACCAAAATTTTGAAATTGGTTTGAATTAAGGGGGGACAATAGTCTTTGGGACGAAAAAATGACCTAAAAATCAATTTTTTAGAAATGAGATTTTTGGAGCCTATAGCTATTATTGTTCAACTCTACCAGTTTTCTCCTCCAGGAAATTTGTATTTTGACCATAACATTGTTGCGGGAAAGAATATATTTGCAGCTATGTACACCAGCGAAGCAACAGCTACGAGCGGCACTCAGAACACAGTCAGAACTTCGTCTTCGTCTTCGTCTACCCGTTCACTCGCTCAGTCTCGTCGTCGTCTTCCCGCTTCAATATTAAATTTAGATCACTGTGTGGGCTCAATTTGTGCAGGAGCAGGCGATTTAACACCATAAAAATTTTGGACACCTGGCTGTCTTAGTATGTCAATATCTCAACGTCTAGGACAGCTAGACATGTCGTATTGTTTGCTAAGGGAAGCTGAAGGCACAATGTATGCAATAATTGAACCACAATTGTTCAATCATGCTTCAAAAATTTATAATTTTGCAATGTTTATCTGTGCATGATATTCACACTTAAAATGCTCCTATTCTAAGTGCTATAAAATTACTAATGAGGGTAAAATGAAAAAACTGCTGTGATTATTGCACTTTTTACTCACCATACTATGTAGCCATGGGTTAAAAATTCTTTTTTATTGAGCTATGTTTTTTTGTACTGAGGTACTAATAACTAATTAAAATTAATTACATTAGGAACTAACAAATTAGCTTAAAAAGCAATTTCATATTTTAAAGCAGTAAAAAAAAAACTGAGCAAGTTGATACGGTTTCATTAGGATTGGACTAAAAATAAGGAAAATAGGTCTAAGACAGGTGTCCCCCCGTGAAAGTGTGGATTATCAGAGTATCAGTCATCATGAGCCTACTTACTGTACAGCGACTTACCTGCATGCCCATGAATTATTTAAAGCAGTTTTGCACCACCTCGCAATAATGTGCACCCAATCCTTCACCCCTTCTTCCACTACATTACAGGTAGAACCCCGTTCACAGTACACCAGTGGCTGTACCCATTTGCTTCATATGTAAGCCATTATTTGGCAGCACTTGGCAAACACGCTGGCTATGCACACCATTTCCACTACATGCACACATGGTGAGCAGCCGTATGCCCTCAAACCACAAGCTCTGTGACACATCCAGCACTGAAGCATGCGACCGCCCCAGTGGTTAAATCTAAAGGCTTGGTTGCAGACTAAAGCCTTCCCAACAGCCAAATTGGCATGGCTGCCAGTCAGCAGACTGTCTGGGATAAGCACATGGATGAGATTATACCATGAGTCAACAGGATGCAGAAGTGCACGCTTCTGGAGAGCAGCACTGAGCCTTAAAGCGCAGTCCAACAAAAATGCGCTGTGCTGATGGCAGCACCCAAGAAAGGCTCACCTGTCCTCTGTTGTTTTGCTTGCTCACACATTCTAGATGCTTCTTGGTACTGTCCACAACTGTCAGGAGGGTCTCGAGGAAACAAGAAGGGTGTCCCACAGCTATGTGCAAGGCACTGTTGGGAAAGAGGAGACCACATTTCATGACAGAGAACATGCATGGCTGCAACAACCTCAAGGTACACCATGGTTTAGCTTCCTTTTTCCCAGCCACAAAGCTCCTTGAAATGCAGTGCAGATTCTCCCTGCTTAATCAGCTTCTTGTTCCATCTCCTCACTCAGAACCAATTCAGTACCAGGAAATTTCAAATATGTGGACCCGGGGTTTGCACAGAACATGCGGTCCAAAATTCAAGAATTGCAAGGTTTCAAGGACACAAAGGGGCAATAATCAAGGAGGGCAAGAAATCTTTTTTGGATCTCAAGGATTAGGAATCCTCTGACTCCTTGCTTAGCTTCAATTTCCCTCTCGATGGCCACCACATCTGCTTCTTTTTCCTTGGACTTTCAGCGGGAAATGTTAACATTCACAAGGTGAGTCACACATTCTTAATCTCAGCATCCTCACAGAGACCATCTGCCGACTCCCACAGAAATGTGGGCATTCTTTGCAACTTTGTCTTCTTGTCAGGCAAGTTCTCAAGTTCCAGCTCCAGTGCCTTCCTTTTCACGTGCTGGCATTCTGGGCAATTCTTTGCCAGTGTGCCGCTGACCTGGAGATATGCTTCAAGCTTTACACGTAACTTTTCAGTGTTCATTCACCCACTGTCATCCTATCAATCATCATCTAGCACAGCAGATCACTCAAGTCCACTCTCAGCCAGCTGCCCATCTGACACAGAGTTCTAATTTGCACCACACAGCGCAAAGCACAAAGGTGAAGTGGTGCCACGACGTCGACTGTGCTCGATGCCTCCAGGGCCAGCATCATTATTGTTGCAAATAGGAGAGCGGACGATAAAGAGCGGATTGAAAAAAAAAGAATCCTTGCCGTCCAAAAGATTCTCGAGGAAACGATGCACTCCTGAAGGGTTCGACTTCAAGTGCGATTTATTCACTATAGTTTGTTTGTACAAGAGGAGGACAGTCTGGGATAACAAGAAAACAGGTACAGGAAAAAGGGGAAAGTGGGGATGGAGAGCAAGAAGCATGTCTTGAAAGATTTATGGCCCTTAGGAAAAGAGAGAAGACGGGACACTCGTGAATTTGGTCCGGCTGCATGCTGCACTGTAACTTTGGGTTTTGCCCATCGTCTCCCTGTCTTCCTCCATTGGTCTATCTGAGAGGTGCTACTAGTTGCCATGTAACCTTGCTTTTTAGAAATAATCCAGATGGATCCCAATTTTTCAAGGAATTCGAGAGGTTCATCAAAATTTCAGAAGCTTCATGAGACACTGAAATGGTTTACCAAAAATCAAAGGTATTCAAAATTTCAAGGGTTTGTGCAAACCCTGAGTGGACTACTGAGAGTCACCACAAACGATTAGTGCAACAGCCGATGAATTTTTCTCTGCACAGCTGAGCTTCTTAACATATGCCACTATGGTTCCTCAAACTGTACATCTGCACACATACTCCAGCAACACTGACTGTTTTTAAAAGAATGCTAAAGAAGCGTGCCACGAAAAACATCTGAATTATTGCAGTCTCACAACTTTGCATTCAACTCTTAAAAGGCATGCAGCTTGAAACAACAAATACACAGTGGTGCTCCAACATCCAATCACATGCTGCACACCCTGATTCTAAGTTGTGTGCTAGGCAGGAAATTCCAACTTTTTAGCTTTTCATGTAAGGTGCATATCTTCTGGCACTTCAAGGAAGTTGGCAAAATTACTTTTACAGCTACCATGGCTCACAACACTGATGCTGCAAAGGCAAATGCTCTCTGAAATGTAATCACTGCTTTCCAAGTCCACCAAACCAGTCCCCAATGAAACAGGAAGGACATTAAGACCAGTTTTGGCTTTATCTTTCTACTTGCTATTCCTAGCCACTCTTTTTGGCCTGTAGACAGCTCAAGTGCCATGCTTGTACTCTTGTACGTCAGTCGTCCCACTTGCCAGTATGGTTTGTAAACCACATCACTGCAGGTGCTCAGTGCAAGAAGACCACTAAGCTGGAATGAGTGTGAGCCTACCCCAGTAAAAAGAATGCAATGATCTTGACTGGGCTTGCAATAACAGCAAATTAAACTAATCTGAAATCAATCAGAATAATTCCAATTCTGCCGGAGAACAGTATCACCAAATTAAATGGTTGGATGCTCCTTCAGACTTAGCAGCAACTAATATTTCACCTTCACATGCGTCTTGACTAATGTATGTAAAAACATGCTAAGAGCCATAAATATGGTCTGAATAAAAAAAAAATCGACATGTGAAACAGCAGAACCAACTGAACAAAACTAATAAGAATCAGAAGTTAGTGCAAAGCTAGTTGCAACTGTTGTTTACCATTCTGCAAGATAAAAATAGGTTACTAAGGCAAACATGTAAGAGTTCCACCAAAAATAATTTCAAAATTCTTTAAGAATTACTCTTATACTGTGTTACCATAAATGACAGCAGTCACTTTATAGTCCCCTGTTCTTGGCACGCACTTTTCCTACCAATTTGGAAGTTCGAAAATAACCCTCAAGCGAAACTCTCTTCCAGCCTTGCAGAGCCTAAATGCTGCTTGGACCAGTTCTGGTGCCTCGCAGCATCGTATCCAGTTCTTCATGCACCCAAACAATAGTCAAAAGGAGCCAGATGGCATAGAACTACTCACACCATTCAGTCAACTTCCTTCCCTGTCAAGCTCATTCTACCTCCCTGGTACATTTCATCCCGAGTAGAACGTATTCTTAAAGTTTAGGTTCCATTATATGGAAGAAATGTTTTTTGCAGCCTTTTTGCCAAGCACCTTCAAAAAGTGGAACCGCTTCTCCGCGCAGACAGCTCAATGTTTATTGTGATGTTACATGCTATTATTTACTGCTTTCATTTTGTTTTTTTCGTGTTGTGCTGTAACCACTCCCCTCACTACCAGTGGCCATGAAGGAGTTCTAAATAAACATGTGGAGCTGTGACAGCTGAGCATATAAATTTCATTCACTGATGTCAGAGAACTGCTGAACAGTGTCTGTAAAATCATTCTTCACAACAGCTCTAGGAACTCACTCTGCAATGAAAGCACTGCCACATGTGACGAGCCAACAAGGCACTTAAGCCTAGTAGCTGAAAAGACTTGCACCTTAGTGTTCAGTTGAACAGCATGTGCACCATACTGATTTTTTCGACTATGCTGGTGCAACTTTTTGCTGATGGGCTTAGTGCCTGTGCCAGAACCCTCCCTCAAAGGATATGCATACATGCACAGAGGATGCCCTATTGTTTAACATGAGAAAATGGAACCAAATCTATTCTCACATAAGCAGTAGCTTGCATCAGGCTGCATGTGAGCACATGTATGTGATAAGGTTGTGGCACTTGCTACGTGCATATTGTCAACTTTGGAGGCTA
This sequence comes from Amblyomma americanum, assembly GCF_052857255.1. Taxonomy (NCBI): domain Eukaryota; kingdom Metazoa; phylum Arthropoda; class Arachnida; order Ixodida; family Ixodidae; genus Amblyomma; species Amblyomma americanum. The sequence continues at coordinate 372,920,618 of NC_135497.1, read as the reverse complement.
TCACCAGTAGACTTAAGACATGCAAAGATATACAGCACAATTTCTTGACAGTTTAAAGCCCCATTTTCATGAATACCCCTAACGTTTTTGTAGTTTTCATGCCATGGGCTTTATACACAATGTTGTAGCAATATGGGCCATCGATTACTTACTTGTTGCCGTCTACATCGCAGAGTGAAGTCAGATCTGAGACCAGCTTGATCAAGATGTCAGTTGAGCAGTTCTTCACCAGGTGCTTAGTCAACCAGCAAAGCAGGCCATACATTGCATCCCCAAGCTGCCTGCCTGCGGCATTGCACCACCTCCTCTTGTAGGCATCATCCCGAGAGTGACTTGGGCTACTAAATTCCTCGTACAGTGGCATCTTGCTATCCATCTTGCAAGGGTTGTAGCCGGCACCATCTTCATCACCACTCAGGGACAGTTTTCTCATAGACTCCTCCAGCTTGCGGCTGTCAGCAGCCATGCCTGCACCAACAGGTGTGCCACATGAAACAACACACGCCTAGTACAAAGTCTGACCCACCCGTCTCAAAAAGGTGCAGAAAACACAACAGCCCCTTTACCTGCGTTTTATATGCAGTGAACGATACTGCACAGGCCTCTGAAAATGGCACATCCTCCAATATGCAGCTATCAATGCTTTCTCCTGTTGCTCATCAGTGCAATGCTAGCAAAAGTCCTGGAAAGATGCCCTCCAACATATAATAAAAGGCTTCCAGCTCAGTGGCATACCTCCAGTGACAGTCACCAGAAGTGACAGCTATGGGAACGGACATGCACAATTGAAGTTGCTACCAGCATTTGAGTGAAATGAACCCCACACATCTCTGTGCAATAAAAACAAACCAATTCAAGTGGGGCGACACTTCCTTGTTTTACTTTTTTCTCCTCCTGCTTTCCAATTCCTTCTTAATGAGTAATGAAAATCACGACAAATCTCGCAGATGACACATCCCTGAATCTGATGTCTTGCCTAATTTGTCACTTAGCTACAGTCATTTGCAAGTAAGAAACCACTGTACAGAAATAAGAATCTGACAAAATTTCAACCGTGCGAAAATGATAGAATACGCTTTGCAGAGTCACATTGGGTAAACGGAAAAGGAGGTGAGAAGTCTTCACCCACTGATGCCCAAACTTGCATTTATCTTTTTTTTTTTTGTTTTTCACGTCTAAAATTTAAGCACAGACTTCACCCATGCACATGAAGGGTATTATCAGCAACGAATGAAACGCGAACAAGAAAACTGAGGTAGCAACACAAATGCACCAAGGTACTAGCTCCTACAGAGCAAATAATAGCGAGGTTGATTAACACTTCTGTAGAAGTCCTTGTGCTTTCGAAGTGACATTAACCTCCACTAGTACAGAGCTTCCCCTGCATAAGAGCGTGCTATTTTGTAGGTCGTGGCTTAGTTGTCTTGTTCGCATTTCATTTCTTGCTGATAGTACCTTTATTGTACAAGAGGAAACACAATATGTTATCGTTCCCATCCAATGAATTGGCATATTTAAATCTTGGTCCGTCACCTCATAAAGCCACAATTATATGACTGCAGAAAGCAGTTCCATGCCAGAATTCTCCAAAAAAAGATGCATCAGTGTGTAGACAAATGGAGATGTGCAAATATGACCTTCACTAGCAAATAAAAATGTGTACATGCTACATCCTATATACCACAAACAAATATGCTGCACTATTGCCAAAACAATAAGCATGATATAATGTCGTGCATCATGACATGATGCATGACAAGCTATGAATAAAGAAGCAGCTGTGCAAGAGAAACTGTTCAATCCCATGAGGGCATGAAGTTAGTGCACTAGAACTGAAAAACAAAGCCAGAGTGATTGCTGCAGTGTTGCCTTCTACTGACAGACTCCTCTCACTGAGATAACTAGCAACAAATGCCCAGAAATGAAGTTGCTTGAAGAGCACTCTACATGCAATTAATTACCTTGGCTGAGGACGGGGTTTGCAGATCCCTCCCACAGCAGACAATAGAAGTCCTTCAGATTCTCATGCAGCACTGCCATCAAGTCGTCACTCAGGAGTGGCTCATCACCCACGTCCTCGCCTGCGGCTGCGGAAAATGAGGGCAGTAGTTGTACAGCCATTCAACTCAGAGTCATTCAATCAAGCTGCCATGGCTGCAAAGCTGGGGTGGAAACTATGAGAGAGCATTTAGCAAAATCCAACCTTTTGTTTGTTTTTTCTTCTTCATTCTTCTTTTTCCTCACCTTCGGGCGCTCCGAGGGCCCATCAAAGGCATTGTAATCTGAATGTCGAAGACACGCGGTCAGAGACCCACAAAAATGCCGCGACTGTAACCCGCATAATTCACTGCATATGGCAGCTGCAATAAGGGCATGCCAGCCAATCCCTGTACAGTGTCAGTTTTCTGCACACAGCGACACAGAGCAGCCACCATGCGACACCAATCTGATGTCACCACAACTCCCACATGACACATGTCCCCTTTTCACCCAACTAAATACTGAATGAGGTGGCTCCTATCAGGTGATCCAGCTTGTCATCGTTCCCCATTTCTAGTGCACAATCCTGTACTTACATGTGTTTGGCCCACCAAATTATATTCAAACATCCAAAAAAGAGGATGCGCCAAGACAAAACTGATCATGTGGCATTAAACAGCGGAGATTGGACCCCCCCCCCCCTTCCCCATTTTTTTTTTTTTCATTCTCTAATGGTGGCAGAACCTTTTGGGTGCTGCCACAATCAATGAACCCAAATCTGTCTTTGCCCTTCATCAAGAAATCGGACCTTTTGGGCTCCGCACATCAGCCTGCTTTCGAAGGCGTTGGCCTCTGACCGCTTGCTGGCCAACAATTCAAGAAAAGTAGACAACATCACGCTTACTCTGACGTGGGTCTTGACAAGGCTTCATGCCCAGCCTGTGTTGCCCCCAGTGACACCAAGAAGGTGCAATGCTAAAAGCAAACCCAAACAACAACAGTAACCTAATAATATTTAAGGCCATGCCACTGACCTATTGTTAGTTGTCGCCACGCTATGAATTTTATGAAAAGCAAACCGCAAACCATCATCATCAGGCTAGCTATCTTCACTGCAGGACAAAGGCCTCACCTATATCCTACCAATTACCCTGTCCTGTGTGAGCTGCGGACCCCTCTCACCTAAAACTTCCTAATCTTGTCTGCCCACCCAAATTTCTGCCGCTCCCTGTTATGCTTGCCTTCTCTCTTGGAATCCACTCTGTCACCCACAAAGACCATTGGCTACCTTGCCTTTGCATTGTATACATTCCCTGTCCATGCCTCTCGAATAGAATGTCATTAACTTACAAAGTGGAAGCTTGGGCGAGTTGGTTCAACATTATTGGAACAGCGCAAAAATGTGGAAGTGAATATGTCGCCATTGCCACATACAGGGTTCTTGTCACTGCTTGTATGTTTTCAGTTGAGATTGTTTGCCGCAGTATAAAAGCAGTGAAAAACCTCAATAACATCCATTGTGAGTCAGCATCCTGTCCGCGTCTTCTTTTCACGTCCACGTCTTTGCGCTGTTCCAATGATCATTACCTCACGTTTGTTTCCTGGCCCACTCTGCCCTCTTCCTGTCTGTTAAAGGGGCCCTGAAATGATTTCGATTTCGATGGGCATACTCTAGAGCAACAGATCTGTTGAGGTGGTCTTTGTGAGTATTCGAGTGAAATTTGAAAGCTCTGCGTGGACAATATAATTTAGAAAAAATTTTTAAAAATCACTGCTCGCAGTAACTCACAACCGATTAGGGCGATACACCTCGCCGCGCATCCCCTACCCCGATGACATCAATGGGCAGAAGGGACAGCCTTCAAGCTCACTGCTATTTCGGTTTCAGTGTCACCAACCGGACGATGGCTGTGACATGTAGTTGGACTTTAGGTCACGTGAAGCATGAAAAAAACTGCAACATTGGAACTGCAACAAAAGACCACACTGATACGTAGTTTTAATTCATTACAACACTTAAACCAGCCTGTTTCAATAGCTCGAATGACAAGAAATGATGCATCAGCAGTTATATATCCATTCTTTTCCTGCCTCACATGACCCAAGTCCGACTGCATGTCACAGTCATTGTTTGGCTGATGAAACCGAAAGAGCGTCAAGAAGAAATTCAATTATAAATTATTTAACGGCCTTAGGCAAATACCATGAGGTGATCCATGTATTCCAATGACTAATGCATCATTTGTAGGAAGAAAATATGCAACTAAAATTAGGTGTCTATAGTCCTTTAAGAAGAATTAAAAATAAAGCACCTTGGCCCGCACTACTTAATAGGTGGCACATCGTCTACAAAGTATACTGTGAGTAAGAGGTCATTTACGTGGGCAGGGAGGTGAGTACACAGGAAGATTCTGTGCAGCTGAATGATCCAGGTCAGTTTTGGAGTGGGTAGTGAGGGAGCAGGTAGGTTGGGGGGCTGTGTGGCCTAGCCCCAAGAGCAGAACTTTCTGACGGGCTAGTTGGTACATCTCTATTAAACAGCGTGCGCTAACAGGACGTACACAGGAAACTTGGAGACAGAGGAAAGAAGCGCAAGAGCAGAGCAAATAATGGTCTCAAGTACGAGCCCTTTTAACCATAAGACCTTTAAGGGTCATAAGGACCCCCATAACATTAAGCATTTTACTGAAGCCTTAAGGATCTTACGAACAGTGCATGCAGCCAACATTTTTTTTCACAGAGATGCCAAAGTAAGGGAGGCCCTGCACCCCCGCTAGGCCCGCACCTGAATGTAGCTATGACAATGCGGCCGCTTGCACATCCTGCATCCTGCACCATTGGCATGCATAAAATCGGATGCGCAATTACAACTGCCAATAGTAGATGCCGCCAAGCAAAACACATTACACAAGGTATCCATGTTAAAAAGTAGATTTGAATTTCATGTCTTTTCTGTCACCCTATGTTTATTTTTGAGCAGACATAATCAGAGATGAAGAGCTTGCTAATGTACATACGAAATAGCCAACAGTCGGCGGCGGTGAGGGGCCGGCGCTGACTGTTGGTAGCAAGTCAGTAGCAATACGTGACCCTCACCAGTGCTTTGTATTGCTCAGTACTTTGTGGGATTCCACTGCCTCCAGTCCCAGTTTTATGTTTAGAGGATTCACGGAGATGCCCAGCAAGAACTAAATTCATTTCCCATGGTAACACAGCTAAGTAAACTGAGAGAAGGAACACATAAGGAGTGCACACCTCTGAGCTCTCTCAACAGGTATCGGCACCACCTAAGCAGCAGCGCAGATGGCGGCAGTGGCTCAAATGACGTCAGTGGCTCAAAATTTTTCAGTTTTACAAGTTCGAGTTAACAAGAGTTTATTGAACTTTGCGGCTTGCAGTAGTTTTTTGTGATGTCAAGTACAATGCAACGCTCAGAACCCAATGGTATGAAAAAACTAATACATTCTTAAAATCATATTTTTCTGGCCAAAAAACAGTTTTTCATGCTTAACAAATGGGATGATTGTTCTTGATGGATGCAATTACTATGCTGCATTAAAGAAATAAAATGCTCAGGAGTCCTTTTTAAAGGTAATATTTGTCCCATTCCCAACATATGCCCATGTACTCTACTCAACAGTTTACTGGTCAAGTTTGTATTAAGATGTACGGTAGTGGCAGAGGTTTTTGGATGCAGTACAACTTGGCTGTACTAAACACGAATAGTGCGCATAGGTTCAACTATCTGATGGCGTCACTCATGAGGAAAATCAACCCCTGTTGTTAAAGGGCTTCAGTTTCTACAAACAGGCCATAACAGTAGCAGTCACTCAGCCTCCATGTGCTTCAGTTAACTAAAATACTCCTCTGAAGATCCATATGGACCAAGGAAGGACAGTTCCAAAACTGCAAAAGCTAAATTATTTCAGGTTTACATGTAGTGACTACGAGACTGATATAAAACAGGCAGAGTAAGTTGTCACTTGGAAACTACAGCTGAACCTAATTCTGTAGAACATGTGTTGGAATCTGACACAAGTGAATGCCTGCAGATTTGGCAAAGCACGAATACATGTTTGGCAAGAACACTTTTTTTACCATACTAGGAAATCCTTAAGAACTGGCAAGCAATGCCGATATTCTCTTGCTGTTATATCCACTGCTACAATTAACAACAGCAGCGGCTGCCTGTTCAGCCATCAACAGCTTGAGACATTTCAGCTTACGTTGACAGGCTGTTAATACAAAAATCCTCATTGCCACTTTCCGCTGCACCAACTTCAAGTGATAACTTTGGTCAGACAAGTCTAAAGACACGTTGGCTGTTCGCAGATTGGCCACAACATGGCGCCTTCAGCAGCACAGTGATAAAACTTTTGTTTTAACAGCTTCGGCGTACTGCATCCACTGAAGAAAGCTAAAGCTCTGTAACACTGAAACTATATGTCATAAACCGATGCCATATGAAGGTACCCATGCAGGGACCCACTGGCATGTTTATTTGAGGTGACATCTCTTGCAGTCCTATGTCAACACTTATACACAAAAATGCTTCCATCCAAAGCTATCTGCCCCACTGCTACAACTCCCTGTCGTTACTCAGGCACTAGCCCATGCATGAACAGTAGATGTGCCATTGCAAAATGCACAAAGAACACACCTGCAAAGGCAGTTTTGAGTTGATGTCCCAGAGAACCCTTTGGATGATCCCATACAGTTTACAACAGCTAACTTGCAGAAAAGCTCATTGCTGTAAACAAACCTGGTGCAACTACTCTGCACCTAGATAGAGTGCACCACCTCCATTTGGTTCTGAACTTTTTCACCCTACCTGAATACCAACATTCACACAAAACTGCAGTGACCAATTTGCACCAAAGCTCACCTAATTTTTTTTTGTACGCTCAGATACATCAGTACCAGGTCATAAAACATATCCATGTGATCTGTTCAGAAAGAACACTTTTGTTTGGCTTTGGCAGTACATAATGGGTGAAACTGGCCTTATGATGGCTGTATGGCAGTAAATGCTAGGTTAGTGAAAATGACGGCTACGACGAAGAAATCATCCCACTCCTCGCTTCAGTCGCAATGAGGTTGTGCTTACTCATCTTTCTTGAAGCCACCCAAGAAAGTTGGGCAAACCCAAGAAAAGCCACAGCTGAAATATCTTTGACCATCGCACAACATCTGATTGCCATTAGCTAGCCTAACGGCTTCACTTAAGGCCATGAAAGCACTCAGCTCTGATACCTGAACACTTCATTGTTGGCACTTCGAAACTGTGCACCCTTAGTCCACTAAAACGCTGTTCTGTACAAGCCAGAGCAGCACCTTGGCAGCATGGGGCAAACCCGAAATGTTCTCTAAAGCCATCCCAGTGAATCGGGTGCATTTCAAGCATGCTGCTAGCGCAAGACCACACAAAGCCAGCAGCTGGCTCCCCAGAGAGAAAGGAGTGAAAAGCAGACAGATCTCGGCAAAAAATGAACACTAAATGAAGCAGATCTGAGAGACGCCGCGTATGAAAGGTGACTGCATAAGACTGTCATTGTACTCTGCTGAAATAATCAAATTAAGTAAATAAGTAATCAAGAACAAACGCACAGCACACAGCACCTAGTTATAAGCCTAATATAAAGCATGCAATGCAAGGTTTAAAATTTAAAAGTGCTACTGCACTTTACTATGAGGAGGCATTGTGCTGACGCTCAACACAAGTTAAATGCCTGTGTTTGGCAACGGAGAGCTGGGCATGCTCATTTGCTTCCTCGAGCAGGTATTTTCGGTTCCAATTCTTTCAGCTGTAAGACAGTGCTCATCATGTCATGTGCCCACCTCTTGCCTTTGGTACACAAAGTGTGTGTCATTTCAATTTCACTTCAAAAACATAAGACAAAAGCTGTCATCTGGGCCCGTGGAAAGCCCCTGGGAGCCAAAATGGGTGCGCAAATGCTAACAATCCCAATGAAACATGTGACAACGATGCAGAAAATTCTGCAATGCATGTGGCCTTCTATATATATATATATATATATATAATATTTGCGCGTGTAACTTTTAGTGCAGCAGGATAAGAATTTTCAGCCTCCACAATTAGGCTAGGCTCGTGCCTCTACTCCATCCCAGTAGTTCATCACACCACTATCTAAGCTGCGATGAGTGCATAGGCAACATTCCGATGCTGCGGAATGTAGTGCCAGTATAAAATAGGCATACGGGCATATGGTGCAGAGTGCTTTAAGGTGCACATGCACCAAGCACGATTTCATAACGAACCTTAACATATCGTCACGGTACGCACGCTATTTCTGCAGTTTAATGAGAGGGACTCTTGCATGCTCTAAAATATGTTTTCCAAAATGGCGGCGCCCTTACAAGCAGCACCCCCTCGCCTCGGACTGAATTCGTCATTGTTACTGCCCCCATTTTCAGTACGTTCACTGGCCATAAATGGGGCACTGGGCTTTCGCGTCTCATCTCACCTATAACAAAATGTATGAGCAATAAATTTGCTTTAATTTTTATTTAGATTCAGTCGTAAACAGGAGCGTCAGTTTGTTGACATAAAGGCTTCCCATTCTAACGACCAGATGGCACCACTAGGCCGAACTTATCGTTGCATCTCCGTTTGCATACGCTGAATTAAAAGTGCGAATGTGACAAACAGTGCAACACCCCACAAAATGCTTGCGCCTGGCATAAGTAAGCGTGCATCCGCTTATGGTATCTAGACAGCGTCGATTTATACTGTTTTCTAACCATATCTGTGTATGCCGTGAGCAGACAACACACAGACGACTAGGTGCAGATGAGCACGTTTAACGCGCTCTCCTGATTGGCTGAGGATGCCTCTGCCTTTGGTAGTACTGCAAGTTAGTTATGGGATGGAGTATAGCCTGCTTCATTGTGAGTGCCTCTGCAGTGTGCAAATGCTCCGGGAAGCTAAGAATGAGGGATGAGCAGTCATTGGCAGCAAAAACCATGAAAACTATGTCAGTAACCCAGTCAGAGAGTGTTCAAGTGCAGCAGTAAGCTCATCACTTGCAATAAGGACATAGTAATCATAAAAAATGAGGACATCAACGTGGGAAACAAATACACCAACAAACACAGACTAATGGCATATTCCAGTGGGCGAACAGAAGCACTCAACGGTGGTGCTCCCACAAGTTATCTCGCAAGAGCGAGCACCTTCCAGTACGCGGATGGGTGTGAGGGCAATTTCATAGAGTGATAGAAAAGGAGCCGTTCCAATATGTCGAGTGCAGTTGAGAGAAGTCGTGGCTGCTCTCATAAAATGCGGAGTGCGGAGGAGGTTGTTTGACATTCAAACGTCATATTCTTGTTGTTATTTTTTTTTTGTTATTCCACTGCTCTGTGCATGCATGCTTTCTCTTCCTTCTCCCAAGCTCCACAGGTTGAAAGCAAACTGTCGTCTCATACCACATATGCACAGTGTGTGCTGGCAACAGGTGCAAGTTGCAGTGCAAGCCCACACCTGTGACTCTGCCCCTGCAGTTGGCGCTTAGTGGAAGCAGACTAACATCTTGCAAAAAAAAAGGCTTGGTAGCTTTAATTTTCGAACACAGACTCAAGTTCAGGCTCTCTGCTGGAAAAGGTTGAGGAAACAGTGGAGATGTTGGTATGCCCATACACGATTGCCAACAGCACCACCCAAGAAAACGAAAAACATGTCTGACAGTCGTGTTGTAGCTAGCATGCAAACAGAGAATGGTTGGTTGGGAAGCAAACGTCATCAGGAGGCATACTGTTCTCAGAGTGCAGCAACATTTCCAGTGGTAGAACAAGTACTCCTTCCCTCGGCGTTGTACCGCTCTACTCTTCCCTGCTCAGGGCTTCTGCTCCTGAACGCCCGCTGGAATGCACCATAAGTGTTTGAATTGTTTCAGTAACAGAGAGAAAGACCTTCCTTAGATCTGTTTTCACACTTGGCTGTCAATAGCAAAGCATCCAGAGAAAAGGACTTCAAACTGGACTTCAAGCACTGAGCTTGCATGAAAGTAAACTCAATGCTAAATTCTAGGAACCTTAAGCGATGAAGGAAATCTAACCTCTCATCTGTCTGATGAGATTGGCAAGTGACCCCAAAAGTACAGACAACAGTTTGCTTGAGGTACCAGTGACAGTGATGCAAGGACCTGCACGCTCAAGCCAGCTTAAGCACCCTAACCCCCCCCCACCCCCCCCACCCCCCCCCCCCCCGTGCATGCAGCCATTTGTTTCTTTCTTCAATGTCATAAAGGTTGAATGAATATCACAAATATCTAGTCAAATTTGCATGCCTTATGTGGTGACAACAAATGGCATAGTGCTGCTGGGAACTGCAATGCAAAAATCATTCATGTCAATGCAACCCACAAAGGAGTGGAGAAAATGTGCAGTTACCTTCTTCGACGTGAGTTTTTTGCACTAAAAATGACACAACAGGCGGCAAGCTGCTACACTTTTTCACATCTTCACCTAAGCATAAGCTCTGCGTTCACTTCCTTGTCTGGCTGCCAAGACAGGCAAGCTGTAATCTGTGATACACTGTCACTGTACAGAATGGATGATGCACTCCAAGAGAGAGAAGCCCATAAAGCTATTAGCACATATAGCTAAACACCCTTTTGGCATGCTGAAAGGATGACTCCTCATGACATTATGACACAGACAGCAGCTGACTGCAGAAAGTAACATAAACATTTCCCCCAGTTTTGCCTTCTCGGAAGGCACGGTTGCTGCGTAGTTCTATAACCCTGCCTTTTGGCAAAGCCTCAGAGAACAAGTCACCAAGAGGACGACCTACTGGTCTTCTCTCTTGACTCATTCCATGGGGCCTAACACTGCACAAGCACTATCTAGCAAATGCAGTGGTATTTATCGACATAACTTTTTGCAACAGCTAAGACTAAGATTCTTTTAGAGATGCTCAAGAAGCAGTCTCTAGATAGAGAAGCGACTGGTAGCAGTACCTAGTGTAGCCACAAGGGGCATTCAATAGGTCTTGTTTTCTATGCGACTTATTTATTAGGTCATCTGCAAGCCATCAGCAAAGAATGAGGGCGCCTGTTGATAGCAATGGAGTATCACATTGGTGATCCCTTTGTCAGGCGCTAAAAGCATGTACTCTTCAAGTGTTCCTTTATCTTGGATACATGCCAGAATACCAAAGATGAAACGTCACTGCTCTAAGGTGGGTGAGGCTAAACAGCTGCCCTGATCACTCTATGACGGCATACAGAAACTAGTGCACTGACTGACTAAAGTGTACCACCGCTGCTGGTGAGGACTACACTGAAAACTGACACGCTCCTAAGAAGGAGGACATTCCAAACTCTTAACTGAATTTAATCTTTCAATTTCATCACTTAAGGGGGGATGCGAGGATCGGAGGTGGAATTTTATAAATGAAATTTGGCATACCTATCGGAAAGTTCACTGAATGCTCAAATATTTCACTGCAATACCTTAGGCAGTTTTGACATCATAAATTTTTATATTTTTCATTGCTGTACCAAACTTGCAGAAACCCAGGCGTGACAACAAAACATGGGAGGAGCCTGCAGCCACTCTTAAAGGTGCATTCTTAGAAATTTCGAATTACTGTCCTGTGCGGCCGATTGCCCTAATTAAATTGGATTAAACGTCCCGGCTCCCGCCTTTCTTTTTTTAACTCAACGCGGTAGGCAGGAGGAGTCACCCAATGGATCAGCGAGTCCCGTGGCGGCTTGCCGCTCTGCCATCGGCAGAGTGATACGTAAATCAAAGAGTCCACGTGTATATTTATTTCCATGGGCCTAATTTGCGGCTATATAGTCTGTGACTGAAAACTGTTTATTCATAAAAACCTAAAAAACAAAATAAAAGCGAAAACCAAGCCGACACTGGACTGGCTGAAAGGCACTCTACGCGTTGGTTGACTCCGCGTACTACCACGTTCAGTTCAAAAAAAGGCGGGAGCCAAGACGTTTAATCCGATTTCATTAGGGCAATCGGCCGCACAGGATAATAATTCGAAGTTTCTAAGAATGCCCGGAACATGTAGATAAAGTTCCTGCGGTAAAAAGACGAGTTCAGGTTCCTCTTTAGTGCACCTTTAAGTTTTACCCCAAAAAATGGCTGATGCATGACATTCTCCAAATATTTGAGCAGCCCGATTTCTTTCTACACAGAATTTTTTATCCACGCTTGCGTAATGCATTCATTAGTCACGTCAAATTAGTGACAGTGAAAAAAATGAGAAAATAATTAAGAAATATAGGAACGTCACTGCATATAGAATTTATCAAGGAACACAATGCAACAAGCAACATGAAAATCCATGAAGCCATTGCCATGCTATGCTTTCTGCAAGCAGGGAAGTCAGGTCAAAAAACGCCGAGAAAATTGGCATTTTCACAGAGATTTCAGCCAGTTTTATGCTACCTGCGGTCACAAAACGTTTTTTAAAGTCCCTTATGGGCTGTTTCTGGGGATATTTTTTTTTTATTTAATTACAAAGACCTTCACATAGCAAATCTGGTGCTTTCTGAAATGCAATTTTTTTTCAAAATTTTTGTGAACAAGTTACAGTCCAAAAGGCAAACTTTACTCATGCCCCTCTCCTCAATTGAACATGTCCTACTGATTATATGTCCACATCTGATTATATAAAGGCATGTGCAAGCAGAGACCTTTATATTGTGATGTGCATATTTGGGTGCACATTACAAAATGTAATGAAAGTGTAATATGATGCAATGTGTGGTGTTCATAGTGAAGAGAGCACATTGATTCAACATAGACCAAGCGAAAGTATTGCCCAGAGGTGGCAGTAGTTGGACACAGCACATGCACCAGCGATAGAGCACACGAGTGTGCTGCTACTGTTGCAACAGCTGTCATGTCAGATGAGTATGGGTGCAAATTCCTATGTGACGAAGGAAGAGAGTACTGTGCACTTACCCTATGTACGCACTTGCTGCTCAAATAAGATTGTACCTAAGGCTCCTTGAATATGCAAGGTGAGGCAAAAGCTTGCCTGAATGGCAAAGGCAGCATTGTGAACGAACCGGTGCAACCAACCTTGTAAAAGCTGCCAAACAGAAAGGTATCTCTTCGGCTGCCGGCACTAACACATACAGTTAAACCTCGATATAACGAAGTCGTAAAAATCGGCACTTTACTTCGTTATAATGAAATTTCGTTGCATCGAAATTTCATACCTAGCATGCGGAAACATTACCAAATCACTTGCCAGTTGTAAGCACTCATCCTTTATTTTCTTTGAAAGTAATCAGTGACTTTCTTTTGCGTCTGCTTTGCAATCAGAGATGGCCTCACACTGCGTTCATAGGCCCACAAGGATTGCATTGCATCTTGCTGGCCAATCGAACTCGCGTGGCGCCGCAGAACATCAATTGCGTCAAGCACTTCGTGGCTGCTCGGGGCATCGTCGTCTTCAGCATCGATATCGCTGCCTGGGTCCTCCTGCATGCTTCCTAGCACATCCTGCACGATGGAGTCGTCGGTAACTTCCTCGGTGGCAACGACGCAAGAGTCTGCGTAGAGGAAGTCTTCCAGAGCGACACCGTCAGGAACGGCCCCGTCACTCTCCAGGCACCTCCATGCTTCTTCAAGGCCGGCTTGATCGCCTTCCTCGCCATCGAACGGAGCCCTTTCATTAGCCTCCGTGCTGTTATTGTCTTCGGAGGCACTCGCTGCTGCTGCCACGCCGTTCTCAAACCCGGTTTTCCGGAAGCAGTTCTTGATAATTTCCTTTGATGTCGCCTTCCACGATGCGGAAAACATCTCTAAGGCTTGAAAAATATCCACCTTAGTGGGGCGTTTTAAGCGGAGATTGAGCAGCAGCTTGTCGATCAACCGGCGACGATACGCACACTTCACGCTGTTGATGACTCCTTGGTCGAGCGGCTGAAGCAGCGACGTGCAGTTCGGTGGAAAAAACCGTAGCTCGACATTGGTAAGCTCTAAGTCGTCGACGTGATGGGCGGAACAATTGTCCACTAAGAGGCACACGCTGCGGCCGCCATTCTTCATATCCTTGTCGAACGCCCGGAGCCAGTCACGGAAGATGTCGCGGGACATCCACGCTTTCGTGTTAGAAGTGTACTCCACTTCCAGTTTCCGAGCGTTTCTGAAGCACTGCGGCTTCTTGCTCTTGCCAATCACAAGCGGCACTCTCTTATCACTGCCATCCATGTTAGCGCACAGCAGAGCAGTTATGCGCAGTTTACTCTGTTTGCCACCATGGCAGCGATCACCTTTCAGTGCTAGCGTCCGATTCGGTAGCATCTGATAAAAAAATCCAGTTTCGTCCGCGTTGTAAACGTCCGATGTCTGGTATCGCGTCAGTATTGCTGGCATTTCCTTCTCCAGCCAACTAGCGGCTTCAGGCGCGTCAGCCGACGTTGACTCCCCGCACAGCAGCCGTCCGACGATCCCGTACCGGGCCTTAAAACGGTGGAGCCAACCACTGCTTGCTTTAATGAATCCTTCTCGAGCAGGCAACCGAAATCCTTTGCTTTTTGCTGCAAAATTGCGCCGCTTACCGGCACATTCTGCGCTCTGGCGTCCATGAACCAGGCGAACACAGCCTTATCTACGTCTTGATACGTAGCAGGCTTCAATCGCTTACGTTGGGCGCTCGTTCCACACTTCACTGAGCTGAGGATAGACTCCTTGGCTTTCAAAATTGTTGAAAGCGTACTCATGGATATGCTGAATCGAGCCGCTACGTCCTTCTTCTTTTCGCCTTTCGAAACTGCGTCCAGAATCGCCTCTTTTTGCTCAAGCGAAAGGGCTTTCCGCTTGCCACTCATGGCGGCGACACACGCGGGCATACACGAGGGCAACCAAAGCAACGCCTGCGATGTATCCAGCACGTGTGGTAGCAGCGAGTGAACAACGCGACAACGCGGACAAAGGAGTACGGCGGCGACGGCGGCCGCGCAAGTGCGCAAGCAATCACATGGGTTGGCAGATCCAATGAGAGACGGGCGTGTGGGGGGGGGAGGAGTGCGCCGTCGCCGGCGACCCAGCAAAAAAAAAAAAATAAAGACGGGCCCGGACGGGGGGGAAGAGAGAGGGTTGCTCTCTCTCTCTCCCACTTGCTGGGAGCGAATTCCACGCGCCCCATGAGGCCCATCCGCGTGGGTTACCCAAGTCACTCACGCTAGCACCGCTTTCCCCGCGGCCGTCATCGTCACGGCGACATTTTCCTTCCGGGTAAATTTTTTTAGGATACGCGACTTCGTTGTAATGAAATTGCAGCAATATTACTTCGTTATGTCGAGGCAAAATATACATGGTTTCCAATGGGGAATAAGTTGAATATGCCTTGTAACTTCGTTATATTGAGGATTTCGTTATATTGAAGTTCGTTATATCGAGGTTTAACTGTATTTCATATCTTAGATGAATGGCAATTGGCTCACTGATAAGTTTGTTTGTTTTCTCTCTGCCTCCTTGCACACCATCTCTTCCAAAAGTTCCCAGGGCATCAAGGCCTCGTTCTGGGCCCTGCAGTGCAGCTTGTGCAAAACCTCTGCAGAGAGAACTTTTCCCACATAGCCTTCCAAAGCTTTCAAGTGCCTGGCCATTACAGGTGCCAGGCAGGAAATCAGGTAGCCTGGGAAATTTTTAAAAGGATGGTGCAAATGAGAGTGGTAGCCAAATGGCCTATGTTAACACCAATTGGGTAGTCACAGTGTGACAGCAAAAGTCGTCTCCACACCACTGTGCACTGTCAACAGTTCTGCTAACAAATATCGCATAGCAGCACTATAAGCCACCAGAGAAAGGGGACGGTGGAAGAAGTGCATCCAAACCAATGTGGGAACACTCAACAAGACGGACTGCCACGCTGTTTGAGCTGTGTTAAACCCCCAACAAATGAAGTGCGGTTATTATCGAAGCTATTTGAATCAGGAGGGTCTTGTACCTTGCTGTCTTAACAGCAATAGTAGGAATGGTGCATATCAATGAGGACAGAAGCAAATGACTGCCTCATTTTTAAGCCCAATTAAGAACGAAGCTTCAGAAAAAAAAAATCTATTTATTCTTGAAATCAACAATGCTATCATTAGCAGCACTTTGCTTTGAAAACTAAAAGAACTTGACAGTTTTCTCGTTGGCTTTACAACAAAACCTTTGCCACAAGAAAGAACTATGTGCTGCAAATCACACACCTGTGCTCACATGCACAATGCATGCACAATGCATTATCACCATTTGCTCCAAATGTCAAAAAGATCGCAACTGGGATGCAAGTATGCTCCTCAGTTTGCACTGCACATGGAAATAGCTGGCTCGCAAAGCAAGAGCTCAAACATCACAACAAACTGGTTCCTGGAAAATATTCGCAGGTATCACAACATCTATCCAACAAAGTGAAAGGTGGCTACGGATGTTTCTGCTCAAATTAGTCGAGGCTGCGATAAAGACAATACCTGCAGTGTGTCCATGTGCAAGTATGAACTGGATCCAACATGGAATGTATTTGGATTGAGCCCTAATTACAAAGCGAAAGCAAATTCTGCTTTGCCTGAACCAATAAGCCTGGCAGAAGGACTAATTTGAGGAGAAAAAAACCGGAACCTACACATCAGCAAATTGAAGTGATTTTTCACTGCAGCACAGAAATGGGAAATGAACAATGCAATGTGCAGAATACAACACAAAATGAACATGGTCAGAGAGCCAAGTCAGAGAAGTAAAATGACAGAGCTATTGCACAAAATCGAAACCACAAACAATTGTCTGCAACAGCAAGAAATATGTCCATCATTTGTGTCACTGATGGAGGGACATTGAAAACAATAACAAAAAAAACACTGTACTTAACAAGCCTTCATTAACACTGAACTGTAAGCCCCAGAAAAGCTCACTTGTTCTGGAGAATGTACATGTCACATGAACTTCTCATTGCACCACTAGTGATGCATGCAAAGCCTGCATTCAGATCTCATAGATTTAAAGGGACACTGAGGAGAAATTGAAGTTGGCTTGTATCGATAGAATACCAGCTCCTGATCACAAAAACGCCACTATTACTGAAAACAAAGCTCTTGTAAGGTAGAAAATAGCAAGAACCAAAATACAGGTATCGCCGCCACAGGCCAATCTCGCAAGTACAAGTGTGGTGACGCCATAAGACAAGAGGAGCCACCTTGGAGGAATTTTTCGTCCTACATGGTTGCGCAAATCTCTGAGGCTGACAAAGGTAGGTTGCGCGGTTCAATATTGAAGGAAGTTTTGTTTTAAAACCAATAGTGCACTTTTATAACACAAGGAAGGCAGACAAAAGACAATCTGAATGTTGGAAGCAAAGAAAACCGATGCTTGGTGGCGCCACAGGCGGCTAGGATAGTTTCCATTTGTTATGGCGCTTCTATGAGCTTTGCGTGCCCCGTGGTTTTGTTTTTGACGCGCCTCGATTTACAAGCGCCGAACAGCAGAGGAACTCCAAGTGCCGCTTCAAGTGCTAGTTAACCTTTGAAGGAGCCTGTTAACGCTTGTCAGATGATCGCCACGGTCGATGAAAAGCTATGATGGCCCGATGGCCGGTGATCATACAAGGCAGCACTTGTGTATTCGCACGCTAGCCCGGCGAAACATTCCCGGTTGTGCCAGTCAACTTCAAACTACTTAACGGAAATCGTTTATTAGGGGCGGAAGACAAGGTACAAGGCAGTTCAAGAAAATTGCTGATGGCCTAGCTCTGTTAGGCCAGGATATACCTAGCGAAAGTGTGGAGATTTCTGCATCAGAAGAGCGCATTCACTAGATGCGCCTTTATTGATGGTTGTAACGTGAGCCGTCGTGGCAGAGTGGTAGCATCTCCGCCTCAAACGCCAAAGGCCCTGGTCCGATTCCGAACCTCAGCACAGGATTTCATTTTTTATTCAATGAGTGATTGGGCGGGGGTTTCAGTGGCTCCCATGGATGCTGCCACTGAATGCGTTGGTTAGTGGTTAAGCGCAGGCTCTGTTAATGCGCGTTTATGCTCCGGCGTAATGCACGCGAGCGCGCTGGACGGCGACGTCACATCGGCCAAAGCGAGACCCTCTATACTCCCACTGCGCTTTACCGCCGACGCGTTCGGCGCACTCTGACCGCACTGGCGGGGAGACTTGGAGAATGTCTCTATTTCGCGCCGAGTGCACCAGCCGCCGCCGGCCCGGCCAGACTGATTCGGCTCCGCGGCGAGGTGCGCGTTGTGATGTAATTCAATAGCTTCGGCAGTTGGGCGGAGCTGTTCTTTTCGAGCTCGGCTAATTTAATCCATTCACAGTACATATCTGAAGGTACATGCAAATGGGCGAGAGTGCCCGATCCAGTGGACCCGTTGGATCTAGCGGAAGCCGTTGAAGCGTCGTGCGCCGGCTTTAGTTTCAAGACGCCAACTTTAAACGCGACCGCCCTTGAGCACCCATCCGATTTTGTGGCAAAAAAATAAATAAATAACTTGGCCCTTGCAACCGTGGGAGACCTCGACGCCACCTGCTGCGCCGTGCAACCGTGCCGTTCAAGGAATCACAATCCGTTGGCCCCAAAGCCCCAGCCAGCCTCCGATGGGCGCAAGGCGCCGACCTTGTCCTGGCCACTTGCGACTCCCCGCACTGGGGTTATGATATTTAGTTTGCAACGGCTGCTCACTGAGGAAGGGGGAAACGACCCGCCAGCGCCTAACCTAACCATGTTCCCTCAAAAGCATCGCACGCTCTGTGGGGCGCTGAAATGCAGGCCGGAGTTTTTGCGAGAACTACGTCGTCAGGTTCGGGAACAGGATCCATTGTAACGCTGGCAAGACGCCGGTGCAAACATAAACGAAGCGATGATAGCGACCCCCGATCATCATTATCAGCCTTACTACACCCACTGCAGGGCAAAGGCCTCTCCCATGTCTCTCCAATTAACCCTATCCTTTGCCAGCTGCACCCACCCTTTGCCTGCAAACTTCTTAATCTCATCTGCCCACCTAACTTTCTGCCGCCCCCTGCTACGCTTACTTTCTCTTGGAACCCACTCCGTTACCGTTAAGGACCAGCGGTTATCTTGCCTTCGCATTACATGCCCTGCCCAAGCCCATTTCTTTCTCTTGATTTCGACTAGGATGTCATTAACCCGTGTTTGTTCCCTCACCCACTCTGCCCGCTTCCGATCTCTTAACGTTACACCTATCATTTTTCTTTCCATGGCTCGCTGCGTTGTCCTTAACCTAAGCTGAACTCTTTTCGTTAGCCTCCACGTTTCTGCCCCGTAGGTGAGTACCGGTAAGATTATGCTGTTGTACACTTTCCTCTTGAGGGAAATTGGTAAACTGCCACTCATGATCTGCGAGAATTTGCCATATGCGCTCCAGCCCATTCTTATCCTTCTAGTTATCTCCCTCTCATGATCTGGATCAGCTGTCACTACCTGCCCTAAGTAGACATATTCCGGCACAATTTCTAGGCTCTCGCTGCCAATTGTGAACTGTTGTTCCCTTGCTAGGCTGTTGAACATTACCTTGGTTTTCTGCATGTTAATTTTTAGACCCATCGATCTGCTCTGCCAGTCTAACTCTTTGATCATGATTTGCAGTTCACCTCCTGAGTGACTCAGCAAGGCAATGTCATCAGCAAATCGCAGATTATTTAGGTATTCTCCATTTATTCTTATTCCCAACTGTTCCCAATTCAGGCTTCGAAATACCTCCTGCAAACATGCGGTGAACAGCATTGGCGAGATCGTGTCTCCTTGCCTGACGCCCTTCCTTATTGGAATTTTATTGCTGACTTTATGGAGGACTATAGTAGCTGTGCAGTTGCTATATATATCTTCCAGTATTTGGACATAAGGCTCTTCTACCCCCTGATTACGCAATGCCTGTATGACTGCTGAGGTTTCCACTGAGTCGAATGCTTTCTCGTAATCAATGAAAGCTATATATAGAGGTTGGTTATATTCTGCGCATTTCTCTATCACCTGATTGATAGTGTGAATATGATCTATTGTAGAATATCCTTTACGAAAGCCTGCCTGATCATTTGGTTGATTAAAGTCTAACGTTGCCCTGACTCTATTAGCGATTACCTTAGTAAATACTTTGTAGGCAACGGATAGTAAGCTGATCGGCCTGTAATTTTTCAAGTCCTTGGCGTCTCCCTTCTTATGAATTAAGATGATGTTTGCATTCTTCCAAGCTTCTGGTACAGTTGAGGTCATAAGGCACTGCGTATACAGTGTGGCTAGTTTTTCTAGCATGATGTCCCCTCCATCCTTTAACAGATCTGCTGTTACCTGATCCTCCCCAGCTGCTTTTCCCCTTTTCATTGCTTCTAAGGCTTTCTTTACTTCATCTTTCGTTACTGGCGGGATGACGCATTGCTGTGCACTGCTGTCTTTCTCATTAGCGCTCTGATTGCATTGGCTACTGTACAGGTCGGTGTAGAACTCTTCGGCTACGTTAACTATCTTATCCATATTGCTAATGACATTGCTCTGCTTGTCTCTTAATGCATACATCTGGTTTTTACCTATGCCTAGTTTCCTCTTCACTGTTTTTAGGCTACCTCCGTTCTTTATAGCGACCCCCGATAGATGCCTTCAACATGCAGCGGCGGTAGCTTTCATTTCGGGAGCTGCTAGACCGCACCGCTAGCCACCAGAAATCACGGAGTCTCCGTTTACGTCATGTTTCACGTCACTCCGTCATGTGACGTCATGAGAGTTCTCCGTGACGTTATAAGAGTTCTCGAGTTTGAATTGGAGCGGCGGGAAAAACTTTTTCAACTTCGAATTCAAATTTCTGTGAAATAAATGCATCTTTCGCTCCCGGACAAGCGGAAACAAAGCCACAAAATGCCAAACTATCAGATTTTGCTAACAAAAAAATTTGATAGGGTTCTCCTCTGTGTCCCTTTAAGCCTATAAGCAACCACCACGAAGGGCAGCACTCATTACATGTTGACTGAAATGATGAGAGCCAGGAAACAAGCTCTAACAGCCTACTGGAAGACCCACACGCAAACATCGCAAATTAGATGTGAACTGTGCACACCAGTCTGCCAAATGAAAGCCAGAGATCCCTGCCCCAAAGAAAAATAGGCTTCTACGAGCACAGAAGCACTCCTGCCGAACACCCTGTCATTCTAAGTGACAAGAACCCTGTTTTGGACTAAGACAACGCATGAGATGAAGAAACCACGACTCATACCACACCTGGAAAAGCAATGCTTACTGCAGGTGATGAGGACAGGTAAGTAATGCCATGCATTTAATTTAGCAAATTTGCTTCGATCCTGTCCCCGGGTGCTTTAACCTTGCAACAATCAACTCAATAACTGCGAGTTACACTGCTTAAAAAGTTGAAATGTTCAGGGCTGAAGGATCCAGAGGCGCTTCAATTAGGCTCGAATCACCAGTGTGTGCTTATCAATGGGGACTGGACATTTCAGAGTGCTGATTGATAAAACTGAGAGGCATTCGTTCTTTTTATTTTTCCATATCATTAACTGCTCTTTGGTGTTTTTAGCGCTTTTAGAGAGCTGTAGCTGCTCACAAGGATATGTAACACTGAAAGTGAGGTCATGCTGTCCCCTACCTACTACATACAGAACATGCACACGCATGGCCATGCAATGACTAGCCTTTTCCTAAAGCTGCTGAAGCGTCAAATAAATTAACTAGGCCGATATTTTGGGGTGTATCAAATTGGCAAAGTCCAAAATAGGAGCAGTTTTCGCAATTGCTAACACTGAAGACAGATTGGAAAACTTTCTCAAATCTAACTTCAACTCACCCAAACTCCTGAATGCACTGCATGTCGTAGTAGCATGCCCAGTGGAAACCTGCACTTTAAGCATTCAATTTGACTGTCTTAAGTAGTGCACAGTGATGGCTGGTGTGCACAAGGAAAATTTTCATCTACTTGCTCTGCCTGACTGAAAACAATTTGTCATGCCTTCTTTTTCTTTTCTGCTGCAGTCATTCAGCCATCACATATCCTTCGTGCAGACAGCGAATGGAGTTGCAATCCATGGCACAAAACTGAGAATACTTGCCATTGCAACAGAGCAAACGACAATGACATGTTAAGAAATGTTCACAATGGCAGTGCTGTAAAGTATATCTACAATCAAACCCCACAACAATGAACACTGCTGCAACAAAATTTCCACTACAACAAATTATTTCCGATTCACTGTCAGCAAACCATAAAACCTAACTCAATTAATTTCCCCCCACAATGACCATTTCGTAGCGGGGCTCCACTTCAACCAATTTTTTTCAAAGTAAAAGTGAACCTGAAAATTTACTCTGCAATGTAAGAAGCATAAGGCCACCAATTCGTTTATTTTTGCACATCCAAAGATGCCTACAGAGTTTAATATCTTGTTAGGTTTCGCCAAAAACAGCCATTAAAGTCAGTATCCACTTCAACTAGCAGTGCTCATATACCCTGCAGATCTGCATGATCATGCACCATGCATGAAAACGTGTGCCTGCATCGCTCCTGCACATGCTATGCTGTGCAAGCTTGTGTAGTAGGTACGGTTCGAGGAATTTGTTTCAGTCGTGCCTTTCTTCCTTAACGTGCAAAGAAAGGAAGCAGCGAACTGAGTGAGACCCTGAATGCTTTAACATGGCATGGTTCTTTGAGGCAAGGACCACACACATGACACGAAGCCCTTCACAGCATTGACTCTTTCATCACCGATGCAAACCAGTGCTTCACTTCCCCTCATCTTATTTGAGTTGCAAAGTGAAAATATTAAAAAACCTCCAGCTTCAAGGCTATGCTCGGTACCTCAAAGCCTAAGCATGAAAGTGAGTGCTGGCAAAAAACACTTGCCGTTAGGGGTGTGCGAATATTCGAAATTTCGAATGTGAATCGAATATGTTTGACATTCGATTCGTATTTATATTTGAAAATTGTTATTCGTGAATTTCCGAATATTCGAAAATTCCCGACTACTCGCCAGCGATCTTAAAAATTGCAGGAAAACAATACAGAGGTGCTATCCCCTTTCTTCTCCGCCGTTTATCACACGGACCGACCGCATACCGACGCCGCAAGGCTTCACCTCGTGATAATTTCCCCAAGTGGGCTTTCCCACATATCACCCGTGCTACGAACAAGATGGCCGACGGCCCGCTTCGAGCAATCGCAACGCGAAATCGCGCTTTTCTTTTTAATCCTTCGGTAATACGTTACATATTTAACGCCCACATCCGAAGAATGCGTCCTGTCACCTTCATAACTCTCCGAGCGTGACTTCCGCCATCCCGTTTTGTAAACTACGCTATGCGGAAAAGCCTACTTGCGGAATGCCGCGGGAGCCTCCTGAAGGGGCGCGGAAGTCACAATAGGGCAAGCGATTGCGTCAAAATCTCGCCTACTGCATGGTGCATTGTAACCTGCACACCTCTTTAGCGGGCGTAACGGCAGGCGTGGCAACAATCGGAAGGCCTCTGCCGCTAGGGAAAAAAAAATAGCCTGGCTGCGTAGTTTCGGTTTCTGAGCTTTACCGTTGCTGCGTGGCAACTTCAAATGTCGACCCGCGCATTCGCCGATAGTCCAATCCCAGCTCCGCGCGGCTTATTTCTTTTTCCTTTTTAGAAACCGCCTCGCCGCCCCGACGCCAGTGTGTGTTCCCCGGTCCCTTGCTTGCACTCCAGCACTCTTCCAGCACCCCAAAACGGGTGGCTCGTCACGGGCTTACAGGTGTTAGCGCGATGGAGCCGCCTCATAAGGCCTTACTGCATCTTCAGCATTTTCGGCAGCATTTTTTTTCCGTGGGCGGGGGGGGGGGGGGGGGGCAATTTTATTAACAAAGGCATTCGGATGAACCGGGCATTTCTTCCGGTCCCTTGAACTCCGAATGAATGAGGTTTAATAGTCATGTTATTTTTTTGTTGCCGGTCTTCGTCATTTTATGGATTTTGTTTTCCATGACGTCATTACATTTTGGATACTGTTATGCTGTCTAATCAAGTAGTATACATTTCTGTGCACATCATGTTTTTTTATATGGTACTGAGGCAGTCTAGTTTTGTTTATTTTAGTTGCAAAGACCGTACACTATTTTGAAAAAAAATAAGGGCAACGATGTTTGCTTGCTCATTGTTTTCTGAAATTTTTTTTGTACTGAACAGATATTCGATATTCAATTCGATATTCGAAGCCATTTTTTCTTCATATTCGTATTCGATTCGTATTCGAAAATTTCATTATTCGCACACCCCCACTTGCTGCAAATACAGTGGCTGTTCTCGTTAATCTTCTTCGCCAACTCTGCCTTCCCGTAGTGGGCCCTCCATATGGCTGGCGTTGCGCACTTTCCAACTTTCCACTGTAGCATGGCTTTCCTATTCAGGCTAGGCCCAATTGCATGCACTCGACAATTCTGCAGTGCTGCCGCTTTCAAGCACTCAGCACATCGAAAGCAGCTGCCTGCCAGGAATGGCATGACATTGGCCAATATACAGAGAGATGTGATGGCATAAAAGTGTAAGAATATGCAGGAAACTATCGACCGTTTCTCCCAGCTGCTTAGCAATTAAGAAGTTCGAAGAGTGATTTTTTTTTTCTGCTGCTTTTTGGATGCTTAAAGTATCCTAGTAGGGCCCTGAGCAATCAGTCAGCAATATCTGCAAGACCAGGTTGCGATGCAACAGAGCGACAGAGTATGGCGGAAATCGTATCATGACACTGATATTGGAGCACCAAAGTGGTGAAAGCTGCCAAAGCTGACTGTTTTATCTGTCAT
Source organism: Amblyomma americanum (assembly GCF_052857255.1). Lineage (NCBI taxonomy): Eukaryota > Metazoa > Arthropoda > Arachnida > Ixodida > Ixodidae > Amblyomma > Amblyomma americanum. The sequence goes on along the minus strand of NC_135497.1, from coordinate 372,895,875 downwards.
TGTTTCAAGCTGATTTCACAACGACAAAATTTCAGCCTAAAAAAAATTTTTCGTGGGTCTCATCGGCTTTGTTGTAATAGGGTTTGACTGTATATCCATAAGCTTACACGAAAATTTTCAGCACATAGCATAGCAAAGCGACATGCTGAAGAATGCAACACACAGATATAACATGCAACCACTCGTAATAAGAGCAACACTCCCTCAACAAACTATGTACCCTGCAAGCAGCTCTTCCAATGAAACATGCACATGTCGGGAATGGACAAATGTAATGTCCTACACTGTGTGATAGAGCTAAGGTTTGTCCACAACACCTGGCGCAGGATAAACAAGGAGCTTGCGGCCAAAAGCATTGCTGCAGTGCAAAAAAAGTGAACATGAAGCACCACTTGCAACTCCTTCTCTCTGCACGCCTGATGAGCAGCTATCCCCTCTTAACACAAAGAATTATGCAGACGTTGCATTTCCACAAAAAACGAAGTGTTTGCGAATGCATGCATACACACACCCACAAGTCTGCCTCATTCCTGTGATTCTCTATGGGTGCGTACGCCCATCATGTCTCCACTGCACTGCCTTGCACAGTCTCCACGCCCAATGCCAAGGTGCTGCTCTCACTCTCACATCAACAAACACCAGCAAGCGACATGTGCTCAGTATATGTACAAGATTGAAATGACTGCAACCGAACTATCCACTACTTAATCCTTCAACAAAATACTGGCTACGTTAATCAGCATTGTGCAAAACTAGGCATGGGACAGATTACACTGGCACTGTGCTCTCTGCACCAGAATATAGTACAATGAAACCTGCACGCTTAGTGAAACCAGGACATGTATGATCAGCAGAAGGAGGCTTGGCATATGTTCAGGTTTTGCCGCTCTGCCTAATGCAAATTTATCTCTGTAACAATCTAACAACTACCAAGCCTCACAAGGTATCAAGTTTTTCACATGTTACCAACAAGAATTGAGGGTTTTTTTTTCATGCCGGAAGCCAACCAGAGGCATTTTTGACAGGGTTAGAACAGTGAACTAAAGATGGATGCCAATATTTCTAGAAGGGATGTAAAAAAAACTCCTGGTATGTTCTGTAAGACCAACAGATTTAGCATGGGGTACACAAAGCTCATGCAAGTTCCTTTAAGCTGCAAGCTAATCGGTGCAGAAAAGGTTTCTCTGTCTCGTGAAAATATGCAGTTGAAGACAACCTTTTGAAAAGGCCAGGCTGCACAGACTTGGTCAAGCTGCCTTTAAAAGGCCAGAAATAAAACAAAATAAAGGAGCTAAATACAAAAATGTAGAAGTATCGCAGAGCAGCTCTTAGAATTTTACAATGAAAGAGAATGCGTTATCACAGTGCTTGCCTATCCAGCTGTAACAGCTGACATTCATCTTTCTCCCCCATGAGCAATACTGCTCACGGGGCACAGGCGAGTTGAGAGGGGTGTGGCTGCAGCCTTAGAATCGCTAAGCGCTGTTACGTAAAGGTGAATAAACACACGAAGGGGCCTGCAAAACTCGCTGTGGAATGCGGATAAAACAGCACCAGAAACAGACTGGATATTCTACCAGAAAAACTTATCTCTAAAATTATACTCTCTAGGTCGTAAACACACACATATATACATATATATTTATGCATGTAAGTATGCATGTATCCCATTCGCTTGACGAAAAATACCTTGCGGGTGAAGTAGTAAGCTACCCTCTGTATGGCCTCAGGTTGCAAAATTCTAAGGCTTTACAAATAAGCAATAAATAACGAGAAGCTAACACACAGATCTCTGAGAAAAAAGTGTGTTTGAAAACATACTGGAGATCAAATGTCTGGAGAAAACGAAAGCCACCCGTAATTACTAGTAAGACCAGAGCGCTAGTAACCACTCTAATGCATTTTTTTTACTGGCCCGGTCTCCTCAAAAAATTTAGCACGGCTAATTGGAAATATCAGAACTGTTTCACAACATAGAAACAGACCAAAGTAGCCCAAGGAAGGACGGCACGACAGGCTAGCGATAACCAAATGCAGCAACCACAAACGTATAGTGAGCATCAAATGAAATGCAAACGGGGTAGCTGGACACAAAAAGGACACAAAAATGATAGCTCCTGGAGAATTAAATACAGGTGACATTTGTGAATGTTCCACAGAGCGGTATTCGTGTCATCGAAGTGAAAATCAAGTGTGCTAGTATTCAGACTCCCTCAAATAAAATCTTCTTGTCTAGCTCTTCCCATTTTAAATGTCTCGTTCACGTTTAATTTGAGGCTGACAGTACAAGTTACTGACGGTACCACTGACGAACCTTTCGATTAAATGTAAAGAAGCAATACATTTACTGTGGCTGTGCCACATGAGTAATAAGAAAGAACAATTTCTTGTTGTACTCAAATCACTTCAAAGATGTGGGGAAAACATATTATCCAGTAAAATGCAAGACTCAGATGATCCAAAGCCACTAAAATTTCAAAAGCAGCTCAAGAATGAAGTACAGCTGCAATGGAAAAAGGTTACCAGAAGTGACTCATGACTGGTGCGAAATAATCTCCACTCATGGCACTGTTCACAAAAATGCCAATAACAAGAATACTCAATCTCACGAAAGGTTCAAAAGAAAGTCATCACTTGCAAGTTTCTTTTTTTTATTTTTCGGTCACTTGTGCTCACCTTTTTCCACAGCAGCTGTACAAGAGTATACACTGATGCTCACTTTTTAATAATGCTGATCTGCGCTTATTGGTGGTAGGCACTATGAGGTTCTCTAGTGTTTGCATGAGCATTTTCGCTGCTTTTAGTGCACAAGGAACCCCGCAGCGAACCAACCCTGCCAACAGCAAGGGTGGCAGAAGCCAGGATCCAGACTTCTTTGCCACTGCCATCATATTCCCGCAGCGTGCCCACCAGGCTCAGTATGCTTGTGTCTTAGCGCATCAGAGTCATTTTCAGATGCTTGCCCCATCACAGTTATGCACTGTGGAAAAGCCTCCGCACTTTTGCTTGTATTTAGCACCCCTTCTGTTGGTGGTAAACGTACCGTATGGTATCAAACATACCAACCATGTTCTACTGTAATCTGTCACACAGCACAGCAGGCCAAAGTTTCTGCTGAAGTAGAACAAAATATTTTAGGACAATTCAGAAAGCCTAACTGTGGTGGCTGCTTCCATTTTTAAAACTCCCTTGGAACTCAGTATTACCTTCTTGTTTGTAGTTTATGCGTGGCAGCCATTTCTTGCACCCAGCTGATCGAAACCAAAGCCCAACCACGCTGGTGAGCAGAGCCCAGGTTTGTTAATAAAAAAAAAAACAACAATCTTGCAGTGGGCTTTCAGATACTACAATACACAGTGTGCTTCTAGCACCTCAAAAATGAAACGCAAGGTAAACCTGTGCAAACCTATTGCAGACGACTGCAATGTGCATAATAAGCAAAGAGGCTCGTGATAGCTTTTTTTCAGCAATGAACCACTTCTTCAGGCAAGAACACACAACATTCCAATGTCAGCATCATGACAGAGAATGACACTTGATGATGGGGAGCTACCAACACCATCTTTTCTGTGCATCTAGATGTAGGATGGCTTAAATGTGACCGCCGTAACCAACGATACATTCAAGCTCATCACCTTGAGCTAGCAGAAGTGATGTGTATATCTGTCTACTGATAGCTGAAGAGAAAGCCACTTGTGCTGAATGCAGTTACGCAAAGATGACTCACGATAGCACCGAAATACTGCTGTGTTGCTCACAGAAATCAGGTTCAGTGCTTTTGCTGGCCAAGCAGCTGACTTGTACATGCTCACATTTCACACAGAGGTGGAAATTGACGGTGAATTTTGCTTAATTCTACAATTGTTTGCGTGCTGTATGTACCGTATTTACACGATTTAAGTCGACTCGAATGCAAGTCGACCCCCCCCCCCCCCCCCCCCCCCAATCACATTTCTGAAAAAAAAAAAAAAAAACTTGGAGGTCGTTTAAGCTTAGCCTTTAATAATAGAACGTGACAGCACTATCCTGCAGCCTCCGCTTATCGCCAGCCGCTATTGGCTGCCGCGCGCGGGAATGCCCGTGAGCACTTGTGGGCTACAAAACAAATATTTTAGCCACTGGACTACTCGTCCACACTTGCGCATGATTGCTGCTGCGGTCCCACAGCTCGTCATTCTAACATCGTCGTGCAGCGAAATCCCGCACTTCGCAAGCAAATGGCCACATCACGACATCGCGTGGAAAAGCTGAAAATTTTGCCGGTGGGTACCCAGCGGCACTGTGGCTGCATGAGACTAATTCGTCGGCGGTATTAATTTGACACTGCATGCGCAAAGGGTCGCCCGCTCGGTGGCGGCGGCGCCTCCGCTCGCCACTTCACTCTAAGCTTGTCAAGCCCTTCGTGCGCTTCGAGTAACGCAGCTTAAAATGCATGCGTTTGGGTCGGGACCGGAAGAAATTTATAATAAAGCGATATTTCGAGTAACGCGATTTCGTTATAACGAGGGATTACTGTAGATAAAATGGGAAAAAAACATGTTCAAAGCTCACCCCCCCCCCCCCCCCTCTCTTTTGGAACCCACCATTCCACAACATTTTTCTGCACTTCGGCTGGACACTGTCCAGTCAGGTGCCCACCTGCTACGAAGGGTACGGCTGGGGCATCATCATCATAACGAGAACTTTATTGGTAACAACAACATAACATTGGTAACTAGGGGTGTGCGAATATTGAAATTTTCGAACACGAATCGAATACGAATATGAAGAAAAAATGGCATCGAATATCAAATCGAATATCGAATATCTGGACAGCACAAAAAATAAATTCAGAAAAGATAAACAAGTAAACATTGCTGCTCATATTTTTTTCAAAATAGTGTATGGCCGTCGCAACTGAAATAAACGAAACTAGACTGCCTGAGCACCGTATAAAAAAAAATGATGTGCGCAAAAATGTATACTACTTTATTGAACTGCATAACAGTATCCAACCTGTAATGTGGTCAGGCAAAATATCGCTTTATTTTAAATTTATTCCGGTCCCGACCCAAACGCATGCATTTTAAGCCGCATTACTCGAAGCACACGAAGGGCTTGACCCGCTTAGAGCGAAGTAAAACCTCATTAATTCAGAGTTCAAAGAACCGACAGAAATGCCCAGGTTATTTGAAGGTTGTTTTATAAAATGCCCCGCGGCCCCGAAAAAAAAAAACTACCGAAAATGCGGTAGTCTTATGAGGCGGCCCTATCGTGCAAACACCTGTAATCCCGTGATGAGCAAAGAGTTTCGACGTGCTGGAAGACATCGCGAGATAAGCGAGATGGGAACGTGCATTGACGTCGGAATGGCGAGACTGTTTCTGAAAAAGGAAAAGAAATGACAAGCGACTTGTCAGTCAGCGTCTGAAAGCGGCACGGTGCTGAGATTGGACTACTGGCGAATACGCGGGCCGACAGTTGCCATTGCAACGGGCGAGTGGCCAAGCTCAGAAACCAAAACTACGCGGCCAGGTTATTTTTTTTACCTAGTGACAGGGGCCCTCCGAACATTGTCACGCCTGCCGTTAGGCCCACTTAAGAGGTGCATGGGTTACAGTGCACCATGCAATACGCGGGATTTTTACAGGATCGCTTGCCCTGTTGTGACACCTCGACTCGCCCCTTCGGGAGCCTCACGTGAAATTCCTCAAGTAGGCTTTCCCGCATAGCGTAGTTGACCAAAACAAGATAGTGGTGGTGACGCTCAGAGAGTTAAGGTGACAGAACGAATGCCATGGGTGTGGGCATTAATTAGATTACATATTACGGAAGAATAAAAAATAAATGCACTTTCGCGCTGCAATTGTTAGAAGCAGGTCGTCCCCCATGTTGTTCGCAGCACGCATGGTATGTGGGAAAGGCCACTTGCGGAATTGCGCACAAGGTCAAGCCTAGTGGCATCGGAATGTGATCTGTCCACGCGATAAACGATGGAGAAGAAAAAGAACAGGGCCTTTATATTGTTTTCCTAGAGCTTTAAACTCTATATTCAGATAATTTGCCCAGATACTGCGCTTCTGCAACAATCAGATTTATGAAAGTCTGCGCGGTATACGATCGCTGCCGAGTATTCGGGAATTTTCGAATATTCGGAAATTCACGAATATCATTTCTCGAATACGAATATGTTCGAACCGAATATGAAGCATATTCGATTCGTATTCGAAATTTCGAATATTCGCACACCCCTATTGGTAACATAATCTCTGCAGACTTAAATAATTCTGACTGAATCAAGCAAGCACTGCACCACCTATGTCACACTTTAAGCAAAATATGAGCAAGGACAAGCCAGGATTACATGCTCCATGTCCATGGTCCATGTTACAAGCCAGGTGATGTAAGAGTCTGTTCATATTTTTTTTATTTATTTGTCCCTCAAAGGTCCACGAGGGACATTACATGAGGGACAGTAATGCATGATTCCTTTGCAGCTAGCAGGTCCACAGAACTGAATCGGAACAGGAGCAGTTCTTGGCTGGTAAAAGAGCCCAAAACATATAGGGAAAGCAAATGTACGTTGTTCCATCACCGAGAATGTGGCACTGAGAGGCACTGAGAGAAACAGTGCACTAGCAACCACGCTTGGTTTTTCATCAAATGAGGAAAATCAAAATTACAGTCACAAACTATAGTTTCCCTCCTCTGACCATCGAACTGCCCCTTGGCCCTGTTGCAACATCACGTGGCTAGCAAAAGGCAATGCCACATTCACCACAGAGAACCTCGAACCCCAATCCAAAGCAACAGTTCGCAGACGCGACCGCTTTCCCCCCACAACAAGCCAGGCAAGGTGCACCCAGCACAAGTGGCTTCCTCTGTGCCGGTTACTTTGAGCTCTAAGCCTAAAGCGACATTTCCATCAGCTGTCCTCAGTGAGGCTGAGCATAGCCTGGGCACAGGCAAGGTGCTGGTCCGAGTAAGGCACAAGCATGTCACCAGAGTACCGCTTCCTGCCGTGCAAGCTAGTGTGTGTGTCACCTGGATAAGAGGTTTCCATGCTAAAGGGCGGCTCATTCAGGAACAAGGAGGGACTGCTGCTGCTGCCACCGCTGCTGTTGGTGTGGGGAGGGCCCATCATGCCAGAGAGGTGCGACGACTCGTCCATGGTCTGCTGGCTCATCTTGGGCCGTTTGTGCACTAGCACATCTTCATCTGCAAGGACACACAATGCACGAATTAAATAAAGAAAAATTCCAGACTTTTCTGCCTCTCCCACCAACACCCTCGTGGTGGAGTTCACTAACAACTGCCAACTTGTCTACTGATAACGCTAGGCAATGAGTTCTTTTCAAATTCAATGACGGTATTTGCCTGGTCCGTTGACAAAGCGTCAAAATGAACAAGTAGCCTTCACTGGTATTATACCGTAAACTGCAGATGAGCACAGGAAATGTAATTCACAGAGATGCCACATACGCATGAATTTTGGAAGTCAACACTTGTCCATTTGTGTGTGACCACAGCAGTGCACCCCTGAATTCAAGGTTACTGTTACCAAGCCATGAGATAATTTAATGCTTTCATAGCTCTGCTATTCTGCACGGTGCCACAGCAGTATGTGAAATTCCAAAGCTCTGTAGATACTGATCATATTAGTAATATTTGTTTTGCACAAAGTAAGGAAACAGTTGCCAAACAAGCCATTATACAAAGGATGCTCAATAAATTCTGCCTCTTCATTATTCACTTAATTAACAGCCTAAGAGGATATGCATATTGAGCGCTCCTCATGCAAATTGTATCCGCAAATGTGGTTTTTTTTAGAAGGAGAGAAACTGACGACAAAAGCACTGTCAGTGCTCATTTTCAACTTTCACAAACACACACACACAAAAAAGATTCTGCTTGTACTCTCTTAACGCTGAATTAGAGCAGTCAGTCTCTTGATCTGTGATCATAATACAAGGGTGCAATGAGGTAGATATAAAAATTGGCATTCTGATGTTGAAAAGTTTATTCAAGATATACAACACTCACAAATGCTTACAAATACGCACAAAGATGCAGAAAAGGGTACAAAGTTGAGCACTGAAGTCGGACCTCTTGGAATGAAATGCAAAAGGAAATAAAATCAGGCAGCTGCTATATACCATGTTCCCACAAATGTAACATGACCACAATTATAACACGAGGGTGGACAACGAGGTTAAAAAAAAAGTATGTGAATGTAATACAAGTAACGAGGCCACAGTGAACTGAAAGGCGGGTGGAAGTTAACGACCAAAAGCTCCTAAAACAAACTGACCGTTCTGGGGCTTGTCTACATAGGAAGGCTGCCTCCGAGCCTCAACACAGTATGGCAGCTGCTACCACCATTATCGCAGAATGGTTTCATATACCCCTTCTTTTTAGCGAGAGCTGCGAAAAAGGTTATCAGATAAGCCCGATACAGAGACAACCATGGAGTCCTGCCACACCATTAGCCCGCTGAACATGTGCTGCCTCGCTGTAAAAACGAAACTTCTCTCAGTCGCTCAACAGCGCCAAACAGCACCATTTTCACATTTGAACGAATCGTCGTCTTTCATTTCATTTTGCATGACCACATTACAGATTATATGCTGTTACTATGTCCAATCAAACAGTATACATGCCCATCATGTTTTTTTTTGTGTGTGTGTGGTGCCAAATCAGTCTAGATTTGTTTATTTTAACTGCAAAAGACCACTCACTGTTCTGAAAAAATAAAATAAAAACATCAAGATTTGCCTATTTTTATGGATATTTTTTTTTACACTGAACGGATAGTGGATATTCTGATGATTTTTTCTTCACATTAATACATTCGATTTGCTCTCGAAAACTGCAATATTCGCACGTCTCTACAAACTATTCAAACAATGAAAACACTAATACCTGAAGATTCCAAAGACAAAGCAAAAAATATGAAGATATAGCAAGGTTTAAAAACTGGTGCCATGGAATATCAAAAGCCCGAAATGAATGAGCAAAGTCTGCATCTAAAACAAAGCAGGGTGACACTGTTTTAATACTATAAGGCAAAGAATTCCAAAACTTGATTAGAGAGAACCCAACCAATGTGAATTCCATAGTTAGTAACAACTTTTTGGAGCGTAAAATTGTTCTGAAATGAAACACTCCTAGGGTCATAATTACTTAGCTCTGGCACGTGAATGCACTGAACAAAATAAGTTACTTAATGTACAATAGGCAAATACACCGAGATTAAGTTGCCAGCACAATGGGGTAATAGAGGCATCACGATTAAACTAGGTGATGATACAGCCTGCTTGATTCTAGATAAAAGTGTGGACAGGTTGGAAGCATACGTGTAACCCCAAGGGATGATAAAATAATTAAAATGACCATGAATGAAGGAATAGAACAGTGTGTTTAAAATATGTAAACTGAAGTAATGCCTTGCCTTTAGAAGAATTCTAATCCCATAAAATGTTTTTTTAGTAGGTGTTGACTGTTGAATGTATGTTGAATTTTATATAATTAAGCAGTTCTACACCAGGCAATTAACAATGATCAGAAAGGTACATAAAATAGAAGTTGATGGAAAGTGGACTATGGGTGGTTGCATGCTTGGAACTTGAGACTTATGCAGTAGAACACGTTCTGGGGCAAGTTGGTGCATAGCTTCAGTAGATGAAGCGCACAAAAACACAGCACACAGGAAAGAAAGACACGAGACAGTGCCTGTCTAGTGTTATTCTTTCTCTGTGTACTGTCTTTTGCGCGCTTCATCAACTCAAGTTGAGACTTATGAACTCAGACTTAGCTGATTTGATTAGAAGTCCATTTTTTGAGCACCAGTTAGTCACGCTGAGATCTAAATTCAGCTGGGAAGTTAACATATCCAAACATTTATGTGAGGATATAAGTGTAGTTCTGTCAGCGAAAGGAATGCAATGTTGATCACTATATAAATGAAGGTTAATTAAAAAATTTTGCCTGACACTTAGCCCCCAGCTACAATATATAAAGGTAGCAGCTTACTTATTAAGCTGTGCAGAAAAAGCTTTATTAGTGCAGCACCTATGGCTGGCTTGTTAAGCCAAGCAGAGAAGTCCTTATTAAAGCAAACCGCTGACATTCAAACCAGATGTATGACAGCAATGCTGCAGGTGTAGTCTCATTCAGCGCAAGTTACACAACAGTCAGGACGTGAACAACTGAAAGCACCTATGTCGACTTTGAACTAGTGTTCAACTTAAAGGGAAGCTGAAGCACTTTTCAAAAAAATTGAGTTCCATGCGGCATTTTATAGTTTTTAGTCCGCTGAAAAAGAATATCGCATTCAAAAAGGGCGGAAATAAATGCAAAAAGCTGTTTTTTGGAAGAAAACGGGCACCAGCATCTCAGGGCGCTGAGCGAACGCCGCGAATGGCCAGCATCGTCGTGACGTCATCTACGGGGATATCCGGCCAGCACCGACTGTGTTGCTGCGTAGCGCGTTTCTTCAGCTGGCTTGAGAACTACGTTTTGCAAATTATGGATCCGTCGTTCACCAAAGCACGGGCCGAAAAGCAGCAAACAAAGCAGGACGGCCGGCAGGCTACCCGTGAATGGTGTCACTTCCGCCAGTTCCTTCCCCCCATTCGGCGCTTCCGGAGGCGAAGAGGGCGTGTCGGCACCGGGTTTTTAACCAGCGATTGCGGCTCATTTTGCGAACAGAATCGAGAAAAAATTTGCACACATGATTTTCAAAGTCCCTTCTTCCGAACCACAGCGTTTCATGGAATTTGAAAACCGTTTCAGCTTCCCTTTAATAACGTTGAGCATTCTTTTACTACATGTCACGCTCCATGTGCTTCACTGCCAGTCATGTACTCAGTGCATCAGTGTTTCCCATAAGTGGGCCTTTTTTCCCCACAGGATAACTGCACTGTCCTTTCCTGCGATAAACAAAACTGAAATATGTGCCATGGTCTTGACCACAAAGTGAAGTAGGACATGTCATAACCTAATTCAACACATCAAGTAAATGCCCCCCAGGACTCGCATTTGCCTGGCAGCCCTTTATGCAAGGAAAAATGCCGCTTGTGCTTTAGGGTACCGTGCACATTCCGCCACAAACCTGCAAGTGCAGCACAGCCAAGTAGAGGCAAGAACTGGAGGCAAGGCGACAGAAAAAAAGATCAACGTAGTGAAACATCGCAGGCTTGTGCAGTGCATTTGGGCCACACTGAGAGGCACAAGAGCATACAGAATCAGGGTTGCGTGCCAGACTGACCTGTGGGTGCACAGGGTAGGTAGGTGAACTCAAAAGGTTCACTGCAGTCATTGTCTGACTTGCGGATCAGCTGGAACTTGACCGGCACCTGGCGCTGTAGGTTGGTGTCTCGGTATGCCGGCGTCTTGAATACTATAGCCACCTGGCAGGCAAAAACAGCATGGTAGGAAACCCAGAGGAACAAACGTCTGCACATCAACTGTGCCACCGAGGCAAAAGATACCTCCTGCCTCCCACACACTAAACGCTTAAACAGACTGACCACCAAAGTAAGCAAATGTTTCCGAAAAAACAGGTGGCTGTTTCCATGGCCAGTGCACTCCGCAGCTGGCACTTTGTCAATAAATGTCAATAATCATTGTTCAAAGCTGCAATTATTATGTGTGTGCTCACCTGGTAGTGTACGTCCGACTCCTGGAAGGTCGCTGGGGCCTCCCAAGTCCTCTCTCTTGTCTCTTCATCCTCCTCAAAAAACTTGATGAGGATGTCCTCTGAAGAGTGCAGCAAGAAATGAAAAGATGAGTGCAGGGTACATTATGTGTCCCACAATGCCACAACAGAGGCGGAATTTTAATGCCATGCCCATGGATTTTCTTAACTGCTCCGTGTGGATTGGACTCGTGCATAGTTGTAGGCAAGCCTGAATGAACCAGTGACAAGGGGTGTGAAAAGAACTACAATGGAATCAAAATCAAATGAAAGCAGTACATTACCTCCACTGTGAGTACAAAACACCACCTTACCATACATTTACATCATGGTAAAGGCCACTATTCACCCAGACAATGCACGAAAATCTTGCTAGTTCTGTATTAACCCTTGAAATCTGCCCACCTCTAGTTATCTACAATGCCTCGTGCTTACCTAGGCCCTTGTAAGTCTGTCCTAGCCATTTTATTTCTAAAAACAGGCTTGCTCTCTGAAAAGACTGTGGGCATGATGCATGGAAGGACAAATTTATAAAATATTTATGTGCCAAAGCTACACCTGGACTATGAGGTAAGCATAGTCAAGGCTCAGGATTATTTCCAACCATGTGTCAAAATATCAGTACAAGTGTGTTCATGACCTGCACATTTATGGGCCAAAATTGAACCTGCGAGCACATTCAGATGTAACACAACAATGTGCTTGCAGACCTCTAACACTACGCAGCAGATGTAGTTTCATTTATGCTGATTTGCTGCCCTGCTGTAGTGTCACATCTGTTTTAAGAAAGTCGCAAAAATAAAAGAGTGTAGGGCCTCACACAGACAACATAATGCACAGCTTAACTGGTAATAGGGTTGGTTTTTATGACTGTCGCAAGATTCTACGTATTCTGTGTGTACCCACATGTGCACTGGACACTGCAAGTGGACTGAATGCTGTTATCTTTGCAGGACCTCAAAGCCAAAATGATGCTGTCAAACACATTAGTGCTAAACAAATCATGCTACTGGGCCCATACAAGTTTGAAGTGCAAAACACCAACTCAAAATTGCAAACTATTTTGGCAAAAAAGCCAAAGTTAATTCAAATACCGCGGTCTTGACAGGGTCAAATTAATGGAAGACACAAAGGTACATTCATTACATAGCAACCTTCAGTTCTGATGTATACCCCCAGCAAGTGTTTCATACTGCGGTTCCTTGACTAGACTAAGCACTTCACAAGTCTCCCACTCAATGGCATCTAATAACTATTTCATTCCAAATCAAAACCACTGTGGCTGTATGTAGAGCCACAACAATAGCAACCCCCGCCCCACTGCTGTCAAGATTGCCCAGACATCGCACTCACTTTTGTTGATTTTCTCGCAGAGGATCCAGACCTCATCGCCACCCAGGCATGACCCTGACTTGCGGTTTGCTTTGGTAATCCTCAGTTTCCCGGCCTCTGGTCAATTAAAAAATAAGCAAAGGATCAGCATATCCATGAAATCCAACTCCTAATATAAACCAGTCCAGGTCTCATGCTGTGAACGACACCAGTGACACAAAGATATGCAAAACACTTGAATGAGGTGAAACATAAACCAAGAACCATTTGTCACTGTCTGCTTCGAAATGTTGACAAGTAAATATTGTCACATAGCAGGTGGTGTTGGTAACTCACGACTAGACGGCAGAGAAACGCCAACATTGAGAAGCTCCGAGAAGCTGCTACAGCACCGAGAGGCGGCCAAAGCAGAACAGCAGTTCCTTTGCAAAAGACACCAGCGTGACACACAAGCTCTGTGCCGAGCAGCCGCCGAGCGGCTATTGGATGAAGTAGAACCCTGCTGCTATATTCTCGGGTGCTGCATTTTCCTGGCTGCTAAGTTGTTGATCGCCAGTCTCCCTGTAGTGTCCATAGAATCCAATGCACATCACAATTTTGGAAGCATTCCTGCACGACATGTCCATCGCGAATGCCACTCTGCGCTGGCTGGCCTATGCGACGAGTGCCACCAGCCATTTACACGTCTGGCATGGCTTGGCCTCCCCTGACTAGACTAAGCTCTACTGCAACGAACGTACTGCAGGGGCTGCATACGCATCATGGAGTTTAGCGTGCACAGCACTGGGATGGCATGCCTGTAAAAGAAGCCACTCTAGCCCATCGGCGCTTAACCACCAATGTGTATGGCAGTTTAGAGGACGCTCCGATCCTGCTGATGATGGGTAGCATGAGTTTTACTGCAGCTGTTGACGCAGTTTCATCCCTGCAGAGGCAAGTGCATGCTACTAAAGGAATGCAAACGAAACTACGCCGTGAAAGGCAGCGCACAGGCAGCACTGTGCGAGATGCAATTTCGGCACGGATTTCAAATTTCTCAGCCATAAATGGCTTTTTTGCTAACGGACGAATGTTGGAACACCCAGAAAGAACTATAAATTAAATTTTCACCGAGTACAATAATTGGATAGAGTTGACCTCAGCATCCCATAAAGTTTCAGAAGAATGCACTAGACTCTCATTACTTCAAACTTCAAGGGACAAGACATTTTCGTCTGAACTGTCAGAAGTGCATCTTAACATGGTCCAAGACTGATTGTAACAAGCTTTTTTTGACATCTATGCATACAAATGCGATTTTAGAACTTTTTCTCGACACAATCGTAACCTGAAAACTAGAAAAAATGTTTGGATTATCCGAAAGTCCGAATTATCGGATGACCCCAAATAACCGCCAAGAACTGCTTGCATAACATTATAAATTTTTTTGGTGAAAGACTGGGCAACGCTTGCCCGATTTTCAGATGAGATCAGCGCGGCAGACTTATTTTTCACGTTTCCATCAATGCTTAATTGCACGCATACTGTAGGGAGCATCGAAGCAGAACTTCTCCAAAATTGTAAGGGTCTCCCGCATCCTTCACGGTGCGACCCGGGGGAGCTCCATTCCGTGGCTACTGTGTCATGCCCAACAAGTGGCATTGTCGCATGTGAGGCTTCATTGGACAGACGCCAAACGGCACGTGGCGAGCGTGAAATGCCGGCTCAAGGACGGAACCAAGCGATGGAATTGAAGGAAACGGCTCAGTGGCAAGTGAAAAAAAAAGGGGGGGACGGGAGGGGGGCATCAATCAGTGTCCGGAACGGTGCTCAGCTGGGTTAGGTTGGCTGCCTGATTGATGTCGGCTGGTCAAGCTGCCGTCGCTTCAGCCTGGCGCAAAGCCAAAATGTGAAACAGAAGCTACGCAGTGGACTGTTCTCGGAAACGGGGCCATCTTTATACGTCGTCGCGCCTGCCAAGGCGCACACGTCTGAATTGCTTGTGCCCGCAACTACGCAGCATGGAACTTAGTTTTGACTAGTGCTATTTCAACATATCTTGCCGCATCAGTCATACCCAGACGCGGCCTCCCTTCAGGAGCCCGTTCGAATGACCTGCAGCGTCCGAATTAGCGAACGTTCGGCACCATATAGTTGCATGGGCATTGCTCAGGAATCGAGCCGACGGATAGAACCAACCGGAATTCCAAATTAACCGACCTCGAATTACGAGCAAGAAACCTGCGCAAATGCGAAAGCCAGTTATCCCTTGAGAATTAGGATGTAACTGCGTGTGACCAAGAGCAAAACAAAGCATAGGCGAAGGGCATTGATTTGTTTATTCAACTAGAAGTCTCCAACAGTTGTGTTGTTTCGAAAATCTATCAATAACACGCTGCTTTCCCAAGGGACTCGAAAAAAAAGTTCGAACTAACCGACCCTCAAATCATTGAACGGAATCCCCAAAAACCGCCCAAAATCATTTTGCATCATAGAAAATTTAATGGGGAAAAAAAAAAAAGGATTGGGCGTCTGCTTCTGACTGAATACAAATGCGTAGAAATGACGATTTTTCGCAGTTTCCCCAGGCTTTACTGCATGCTCACTGTAGGGAATATTGAAGCAAAACTGTTCCAAACCGGTGAGACATTCCACGGCCTCTTCACGGTGAGACGCAGTAGCTGCGGGACCTGCTTCACAAGCAGCGCCGCCCATATATGAGGAGGCTTCACCGCACAAACCGCAAACAGCTTGTGATAAGCACGCAGTTGTTTCAGCACACAAGATGAACCACGTGGACTAAAGCGTGGGAAATGCACAATGGCGTTGATAGGCGTTATTGCCGCGAGCTGGTATCAAAGCTCTGAAAACGGAACTATGCAGTAAAGGGTGCCCTCCGACCGTCACCATGGCTTCTGTATTGTGCGCCCTTCAGAGATTGCACGGGCAACAGCGTGCCTTGAAATTCAGGCTTGACGAGAAACATTTGAACGACTGCTTGCCATGGCGGTCGCACCTCAAAGCGGCCCCCTTTAGAACCTCTCTTAAAGGGCTGCATTTCCAGCCGACAGGGCGCCGCTTATCTGACGTATCCGTCCTTGGCCGCCGCTCTTTCCCGCGCCAGGAGCGTTGGATAAAGACAAAAAGTTTGAATTAGGTAAAACGGCAGTTTAAGTTAGTCAGCTTTAAATGTTTTGAATATATAGCTGGCCAACAAAAATTTTGATATATGTTTCGAATAACCGAAAATGCAAATTATCCAAGTTTAAATTATTGGAACTATGATGTAATAGGTCCAGGTAGATCAAGAGGTTAACGTGTCAAGATTACAAATATAGTGAAACCTCGTTCCTAGTTGACACATTCCCGGTTCATGCGATTTCCCGGTTTGTAAGCTCAAAATTGCGGACATTAAAAGTGGCCCATAGAGTTACACTATATTTCTTCCGGTTAATATGTTCCCGAAAACATGATTTCCCGGCTACTACTTTAAAATTAAGACAAATTGTGGTTGTATAATACGTTTATTGATAAACCGCGCATGTGTAAACATGCAAATGAGCCGAATGTGAGAGCACGCGATGCAACTTGAAAAGCTGAAATGCAGCGCAGACACCCGCCGTGGTGACTTTCTGCAGTGCCTCGAGGCAAAGAGGCGAAGCACTATCACCAACAGCAAAAATAAAAGCGGCTCGGTAGCATTCCAGGCCGCCGTTTTTGCGGGGATGCGACGTGAAGGAGAAACGCTGAGGTTTCTTTGCGGTGCTCAAGCGCAAGAATATAAAGCATCTACGAACTACAGCGATGCGCTTACATAGAGTCGGTAGGGTCTAGGGAATGCAGCTTAAAAACCCGAAACGCTGCGACCATCATCCGCCGCAATCGCTTCCCCGCAGTACTTAAGTGCTAAGGGGCGAGAGAGAGAGAGAGAGAAAAACTTTATTGTCGGCGAAGCATCCGAAAAAAAGACGAGGAAGAGATTTTTGGTTACTTTCGTCACTGCTGTCGACGGACCGGATAGTTATGACGTTACTTCCGCGCTTTAGACAGCGCAAACGCGGACTAAATTCAGCAAGCACTCGAAAAGGATCTGTTCAGATCTTGTGTAAAGAAATGCTAATCGACGTTTTTATGAAGTGAAATTATCAAATGTCTTTGTACATCATTGAACAGTTCCATTTCTCAAAATTAGGCGGTTTGGATCTAACGTTTTCCGAGCGTTTTTTCTGCAATTTTTTAAAAATGTATCAATGAGGTTTTACTGTGTATCAAAAGAGCTTGGATGAGCAAGCAAACTGCGCAAATGCAAAGACAGTAGCTCCTTGAGAGTTATGACGTACACCATAGACCGCTTATAATGCATACTGCGGGAGCCGAGAAAATCCGCATTACAAACAGTACTGCACTGTAACCAAAATGTAGATTTTCCATGCATTCGCGTTTTCAGAATGGCCAGCCTACCTTTCAAAGTGCACCTGACAACGCATCAGACGCACAACACTGCAATCACAGGCAACAAAGAAGTTTATTTGATATTTTTGTCAAAGAGTTGTAACGAATGAAATAACGACGTTATTTTAGTCTAGTGCTGCGACTGAACTCCGTTGCTAACGGCTTCATCTTCAAAAACAGTGAGGCCCTTGAGCGCTTGCTTGCAGAGATTTCTCTGAGCGTAGTGGAGGCGCAGTTTGTTGCAACCATCGAGCGCGTCTTTGCACGAAACTTCTGCTGCACCTTCACTTATTTCGTCAGGCTCAACCTCTGGTAGAGGCTCATCGCGACCGCGCACCACTGTCATGACGTCTTTATCTGTGGTGGCTACTTCACACACAACGCCGTTGGGGTCGGCAATGATGACGAGCTTATCTCGTGCCTGTCCTTGAAACGCTGAATACAACCGTTCAATGGGTTGAAACCATCATGCCCCAAAATGTTTGCAAGGCACCTGGCCTTGGCTTGCAATATCGAGCCACTGACAGGAACGCTCTGGGCCCAGCCCGACTATTCCCGCGTCGTCCTCCCACTAACGAGCTTAACTAACAGGCGGACACCACAGCGGCTCCCATGGGATGACGGGGCACAGAAAGCTTTTGATGAGGTGAAAGCTTGCTTGAAGAGCACATCCTCACTTCATGCACCTGACCCAAGTCAGGAGTTCGTGCTCACAACCGATGCTTTGGACTACGCAGTGGGAGCCTGCCTTGCCCAGTGCGATGACGAAGGCCGCGAGCAGCCTATCGCCTTTCTCAGCAAAAAGCTTAGCCCGGCTCAGACCCGCTGGGCGACAATCGAGAAGGAGGCTTATGCGGTCATAGCGGACCATAACCCGCTCAAATACTTGACTCTCAGTAGTCCGCACAGCGCCAAGCTAACACACTGGGCGCTCACTCTGCAGATTCGATATCCGGGTCGAGTACAAAAAGGGGGAGCAAAGCGCCAATGCTGATGCAATGTCGAGACTCGTAGCTGCCAACTAGACGCGTTGGGGGAACCCGGGGCAACTCACAGGCGGCGTTCCGTACGTGTTTACTTGGGGCTCCGGATGTGCCCAAGCCAGCCGTGCACGACACCTCCCTACCAAGTGTGCTGTATAACATCTTGGAATGAAGCACACACAGAAAACCGAACAGACAAACGTGCCGTGGGCCCAGAGCCGAAGAAGCACCCCCTGCCGCTGCCGAAGCATATGCATTGCCAAAGCCTCAGGGTACACCTTCATAAATGACATAACTTCAGGCCCCGGGCTTCGGCAACGCATATGCTTCAGCAGCGGCAGGGGGTGCTTCTTCGGCTCCGGGCCCACGGCACGTTGGTCTGTTCGGTTTACTGTGTGCGCTTCATTCCAAGATGTTATGCAGCACACTTGGTAGGGAGGTGTCGTGCGCGGCTGGCTTGGGCACATCCGGAGCCCCAAGTAAACACGTACGGAACGCCGCCTGTGTGTGGACATGAGTGCGTACACTGTGAGTTCATTTTCTTTTTTTTGACTCCACACGGAACTAATGAGTCAAGCGGACGGCGCCATAGTAGAGTGCGGGGTGCGCAGGCGACCCAGCTTGGCCGGGCCCCATTGTTCACAGCCCCGCTCCGAGAAGCAGCAATGATGACGCGCGACGCCTTTCATCCCTACCACGGCGATGCTGCCTAAGGCCATGTCCCGGGCGGCGGTCATTCAGTGTGTGGCCAGGCCGGACCTCGTGAAACCGTGCAAACAAAGCGGAGACATCTTCGTAGCTTCCTTGCAAGCAAAGCGGAGTCTTCCTGCAGCTGTTGTTGTAACTTGTCACTGTTCTTCCAAATGGCGGACACAGTAGCGTTGGCGACACAGTACTTTTTTGCCACCGTAGCCTTTTTCAAACCACTCTCGACGTGCCTCACAACGCTCTGCTTGGTTTCGAGAGTTTGCTGTTTCCTGTCTTTCGGAGGCGCAGACGCCATCGGAACTGAAGACAGCCGAGGCTGGAAGACTTGCCTATGTTGTCAACTTTTCACTACACGCGACTGCACATATCGCACTCATAACCCCAGGAGTGACAAGATGCTGCCACACGCACGCGTGGTACGAGGGCGCTTGCAGCGTCACGCCATGCGGCTACGGCCGCCACTCCAGCATGCTCTTCTGGCCGTGCTATCATGAGCTTCCCAGCTTTGTCCAATTAGTACCAGTGTGCCCAATGGAGGCGCGTCGGAGAGTGAGAGGAAGAACGCCTGCTTTGGGACTTTTTTCTATCCTCTCCTGCCTTCAGCCTTGCTTTGAACCACACTGATAACGCTCCTCCGCTCCGCCTGTTGTCCCCTTCTTGCGTAATCTGGGAAGCATGCTCCTCGCGCCCGCCAGTACCCACAGGCCTGTGCCGGTACGCGGGCCGCCAGGCTTTCAAGAAACCGCACTATTATTTATTTATTACCTCAAAGACCCCGGATATAGGGCATCTTCGCAGTCTTCGGTTACGCGCTGCTGCGTATTAAGCGGTACGCCAATACATTTAACTCTATGGGAAGCTAGGCAGTTGTCACAAAAAGCCGCATACAATGTCGTCCCGCATTATAAGCGGTTACGTTATAAATGGTCTGGGCTGTAACTGTGTCTGGTCAAGGGCAACACTATTTCGGCAGAAAGCAGTGTGACGAGTGCACAGTCACTCAATTTTCATGCCACCCAGCCGGCCTGCATAAAGCTGTGTGCAGCAATATGCAAGCCAAGAACAAGCTCTCAGTGTTCTCTGCATTCTGAACAGTATGATGGCACCATCTCATCTTCTGATAAGTTTTGTAACAAAGAGCTGTCTGAAAGGCAGTAAAAGCAGTACAGTTAGCCAATGGACCATCACTTGCATTTCATAAAGCTGTAATGAGGGAGGAAATACAGGATTTGACTTGAAATTTTCCCAGCAACGCAGTCACCTTTTCAGGCAGAAAAAACACTGGCCGTATTGCTGCGGGGTAATCTACCAGTCTAGAGTAGCTTCCTGTTTCCTGTGAACATACATAGCATGGCAGAAGACGCACAGATGAAAAGCAGAGAACACAGGACACAGTGCTATGTGGTATCTCCTTGAAATCCATGTGCCTTCTGTCACACTGGGAATGTCGACATGAATTACCCTCTAGCCTGAGCCTACATGCGGCTAAGTTCTTGCTTTCAATATTTCTCTTTAGTGCCCCTTGTGAGTCTCTGCTAAAGCTGAAAAACAGCCTTTATATAAAAGAAAAGATGCACAGCGGTGACTCACTGGAGTTGGCGACCGGGTTTGAGTAAGCAACGCAGAGGGGCTTCCACACCCCTCGCTCGCAGCACTCGGCTGTGAAACAGATGCGAACCAGGTTCAGGTTCAGCTCGGCGGCTTCCTTCTTGGCTTCTGTTTGAAGCTGTCGCGCTTCCTCTGCAAGAAGTTGTGCAACAATCAGCTACCAGCACAGTGAAAGGAGCAACCACGTGAAGGATGACATGCTTGAGACAAAGCAAGAAATTTTGTGTGAGATTAAAGCTTGGTTTGTTGGCAAAAAGGAACTTTATTTCCCTGTTTTCTTTTCACAAAAAAATGGAGCACACAAAGCGAAGACCACTTTGCATAAGCCCGAATTCAGTGAAACTCAGCAGACACGCAGACATCTTGAGAGAAATCTAGAATATCGAACCTTATATACTGCACTGGAATAATCAGTTTTGGGCACATCCCACATGTCTTATGTCAGCCTGCTAGAACACCGAAGCAGGGCACCGTAAACTAGTATTTGTGGGCTGGCACACTCCTCACCACGGTCAATTAGGCAATCTGTCACCAAGTCTTTGCGCCCTTAAATCAGCCACCTGTGACTTCACTGTGCAGCACAACACTTGTGAGATGATTTCAAGCCCTAGTCATCCAAGATGAGATTTCCTCAGCATCTTTCCAGTTTCTGAATGAAGTGAAGATGTCCACCTCACCTAAGTGAAAGCATACTAGAAAATTCCAAACTAAACCACACAAAGTAAAGCCATGAAATGCTGCAGTACAGACTTCTGGTTTTTCAGAAATTCTCTTCCACAGATGTTTCACATCTTGTATGCCATGCTGCATTTCCACCAACCTTGTGTGGTCTGTAGTAGCATTTATTTGTTCCCGTCAGCATGGCATTTGTTGTAATTACAGTCCACAAATTAAGCTGGTACAATGCATCACTTCCCGCTGCATGCCTCGTAGAGGGACGCAGGGCACATCAAGCCTATTGTATGCGGCTTTTTGTCTGCATTTACTGCAATAATTCTAGTAGTGGAATTACACTGATACTGAAAGCACTAGCAAGAAACAGGTTTACACACCTTCATCTAGTAGTTCCCCCCGAACACTGCTCAAACTGTGAAAATACTGAACTAATGAAACATGGTGATGAACAGCAAGGACCTTCAGAAAGCCAGTGTTTCAGACTACATGCCCTGCCAACAGATTCACCAAGTACAGACCTTGTGAAGGCTGCCTGCTTTCAATTTTGCGCCGGTAAAGGATGTCAGCAACGGTCTTCTTCTGCTGGAACACGATGGACATGCTGGGAAAACTGCAAGATCAACAAGCCACAATGTGCGTTCAGGCTTGCGGGATAAAAAAAAAATTGAAACTGGATTCAAAAGCAACTTGAACCAAACTTGTGCAGTTCAGAGAGCAAGTAACCAAGCTCACAAATTATCTTCTACAAAGAAGCCTGCCTATCGGCATAAAGTGGGGAATTCTTTTGCAATTCTACTCAGAAGTAGCGCAAAACAAGCGGTCACCATGCAGGCTAATAGGAGAGACAGCACGCACATTGCCCTGCCATCTTCACGGACGGTGACGTAGCAGCAGTCCTCTTCGTCCCGCCCTCGCATAGTAATGCGGTGCACATGTGGCCGTGCAGTGTCTTCGGCTGTCACCAAGCTGGCCTTGATGCGATGCGGCAGCTCGGGGTTGTAGTTCTCTAGCTGCATGCATACGGCACATATGGTTAGAAAAAAATATCTCGAAGCGCATATGCACTGCAATGGCCACTTCAAAACATGACTGCAGAAGCTTGTGAAAGTGCTACCACTGATCAGTTACACAGCAAAACCTCGTTAATTTGAACTTTCGGTTCATACAAACTAACATTTTGGTCCCATCACCACCGAAGGTTTCATGTCCTGCAACATTACTACCTTCATAAGGCCAGCATCAGTCTTGTCACTTTCCAATGATGTAAGGCGGTCTGTAGCATTTAGGGCTGTGCACAGGGTTCCAGGTCTTAGGGTGGAAACTCAACGGCAGCAATTACACACAAATGCACATTTGCGCTCAGTGTGCCTTGCAACAAGCAAAATATATTTGAAGCATCCTTCACTAAGCAGTGGGAGTCTGATGGTCTTCATATTTCATGCATAATCCCCCAACGTAATAGGCAGAACTTCGAGGCTGAGTGTACATTCCAGCCCACTCGGCTCTTTCTGTGTAACTTGATTCGCACAATGGTTGCTGCCAGTGCATTGCAGGTCGACTAGCTATACAGTCACGGGTAATAGTTTAAAAGATGCGAGTTCACAAGTAAGAACATTTCTGCATTGCATCACCAAGCAGCCAGCTGGTATTCACACCAGCGGATGAGGCTTCCTGGGTTCTCAGAGCACTGGTTCGACTGACTGCACACAAATATTTTGCTTCTATAAACCTGCGTCCCATAAATTATCTTCTACGCCACTCCAGATTCTTTCAAACAACTTCTCCTGTGGCAATCTCTAGCCAGGAGACAGTGTCTGCAGGTGACAACTGTGCTGGAAACTTAATTAAACCTCAGCCACCAGCATAAAACTGCACAAACCACTCACCTTCACAGTGGGGAATGTCTTGCGCTGCTGGGTGCTTGACTCCCCAATAAGAGGTCCATGGGAACCACTCTCACTTTTGTAGCGGTACCTCGTCTCTTTCATCGGCTGCTCCAGGATGATGAGGCGTGCCCCACCTGCATTTGCACAAAAAGGCAAAATACAACAAAAAATTAACAAACTTCCACTATTAAAGATGTCCTGAAATGCGTGCAAAGATATGTTCCGTTCAGGAGACCTTTCCATCTCTTCAAAATTTCTGCTTAGTACGAATGGCTGCTATGATATGAAATAGGGGTCAGTTGTACTGCTTGCACCGATACAGGCATAACACGCAGGAATGAGGGCCAAAAGCCTTGCGACTTACATAGTTAGTCACCTGCATTGCAACAACGAACTTAACATATTTATTGTGTAATTTGTGCACACCTAATTTATTACCCCAGTTTATACTTAAAACAAAAAAAAAACTTTTATTTGCACTTTTTATGCTCCCTGTGGCACCAGACCACCCGCATGCATGCGTGGCACGCAAGGCAAGCTTGAGAAGATCGGTGCGGCTACGAAAGGAGAGTGGACGCCGCCACCCCGGCCCCCAAAAAATTTGGAATTGCACGCCATTTACACGGCTCAATGCGCTGGCGGTCGTTTTCCCGGACGAAGAGTTGCGAGAGCAAACTGGCGGTAACCTCCGGCGCATGCCAGAATCCGAAACTACCAAACCGTTTGCTTTTTGGTATGCCGCTAGTCAGCTGGGCCGCACGTGACAGCGCCATTTTATCACCCTTTATCTCCATTGCCTCTGACTGCTGGCTTTGCAACTGTATTGATTATTTTACCCAGCGAGGGGGTCGGCATATAGGCGGCAATATACGGCATATATTAAGCGTTATGACCTTTGTAGAACTTTTTTAGGACGTGTTTGCGAAATCTCAGCGTAATTTGCAAGCCCCTTTTTGAAGCCTTAATTTAAAGAAGAAAGTGCACAAATTACACAGGTAAATACGGTAGTGACACCGATGACTTTAGGGGTACACCATAACCCCAGCCCTGAAATATATACTTTAATTTCCACCACCTACATAAAACAAGCAAGACTCAGTGGACACTGCATCCAGCCAAGCTAACTTTTCGATAACTTCCAGTCAGGTAAGACACCACGAAGACATGGCCGAGATACAACAGACGCATTTTAATGGATACTACACACTGATACTACATAATTAATGTGCTAACTAGGGGTGAAAATTGATTTGGGGGGAAAGGAAATGGCGCAGTACATTGGACACCTTAACTGCGCTGCAAGGGAAGGGATAAAGGAGGGAGTGAAAGAAGAAAGGAAGAAAGAGGTGCCATAGTAGAGGGCTCCCGAATAATTTCAACCACCTGGGGATTTTAACATGCACTGACATCGCACAGCACACGGGCGCCTTAGCGTTTCGCCTCCACCGAAATGCAGCCGCCGCGGTCCGGTTTGAACCTGGGAGGAGGAGGAGGATAAACTTTATTTTCATCGACCAAGGTAGCAGTTGGTGTGGGGTTATAGCCCCATCAAGTGGCCATGAGCCCGTGGCGTCCAGTGACTTCTAGGGCCCTTGTCACAACCCGCATCTGTGTGTCCGAATCGGAACCTGGGAACTCCGGATCAGTAGCCGAGCGCCCTAACCACTGAGCCAAAAATCCCAATGTCTGAATACGGATCGAATATGTTTCTTATTCGCTATATATCCGACTCGAGAAATTGATACTCTAGAATTTTCAAATATTGCAAATATTTCACTGAATACAGAAAAGTTTCATAAAAGATATTCAGCTAGTGACACACCTGTGCCAAACCTTGCTACTTGACTCTGGGTGCTGCATGTGCTAAAGGGGCATCAAGTTAATAGCATGAATGTAATGACAGAAAGGACATGATGATGTGCTCACTTTTAGCTTTGCATTGCTGGAGACACTAGAAGTGTGGCAGTAAAGTTGGTCTGACGCAGTTCCTTTTCACAGTGGTTAATATGTGGAAAATTTGCACTTTACACCGAAGCACGCTGTATGATCAGCATGCATGCAGTTACCAAAGTCAAAGCCAGAGCGTCTGCCAAGAACAGCATATAAAAATTTTTCCCTGAGGCAGGAAGCGCCCACAATTTTCAACCCTGCAAGTGAAGTCTCAAGCTCCACTTATTATCAGCTGGTTCAGACTAAATGCCCGAGCTCCAATTTTCTAGAGACCTCCAAGTAGCAGGAGTATCCACAACATACCGCCCATGCGGAGGTTTTGCTGTTCTTCGAAGTCCGTGCAAATGGGCATCCCGATCTCATGAGCCTCAGGTGGAGCGTGCTGAAAGCTGCGAAGCAACAAGTCTTGAAAGGAGCGCAATTGTTCCTGCTCCGCTGATGAGGAAGAAGATGCTGCAGCAGCCTCCTCTCCGCTCACTGGGTAGGCCACATTGCCAAGCGGAGCGCCATATGGGTCGTCCTGCAAAGGGAAGAAGTAGAAAAAAAATGGTCAGGGGACCGCCAAGATGACACGCACCGATACATTTTCACATGCTAAAGCTGTAACCAGGCTTCAAGGAATACAGCAGAACAGCTAAGGCTTCACTTCCCCCATCAGGCACAACGCATTTTCCAAGCCATACAAACGGGAATTAGAGTGCATGACAATATGCAAGCAATGTTGCTTGCCAAACTTCAATTGTCCTAAGAGAATAAAACTGCAATAACACTGCAAAACAGCTCTTGTCATTTTCCTTCAGAGTTCTCTTATCCACTAAACATAATGCAACCGGATCAAAATGTTAAAACATAGGGTACGTGTCATGTGTGTGGCTTAACGTCCCAGAGCTATACATGGGCTACGAGGGACATTGTAATGCAGGGTTCTGAATGAATTTCCAACCACCTGGGATTCTCACCCTGCACAAGGATGTTTTGTGCATAACACCATCGAAATGCAGCCGCTGCTGTCAGGGTTTGGTCCCACACCCCAAGGCTCAGCAGCCCTAACACCAAAGCCAATGAACCACAATGGCAGGTGAAACGTCAGAATAAAAAACCACATTGTGATGCCAATATATGACCCTAATTTTGCCATGTAAAAGAAAAAAAGCAATCAGAATTTTCAGAGCTCACAAATAATACCCCATGATGATAATTTCAACATTTCCTGTTCATAAGCTCAGTTTTATTTATTTAACAAATACTGCAAGCCCTAAGTGGGCCCTAGCAGGGGGGGGGGATACAGTATTATGAATATCAATTCATCGTGCGAAACATAAGTAAAATACACTGAGACATGTTCAACTCTTACAATAAAACATGCATAAATACGAAACACGACTATGAGGTAGGCGACAAGAATTTGTCAATGGAATCAATGGACATAATAACATCAGAAGGCAGCTTGTTCCATTCCTCGATAGTGCGTGGATAAAAAGAATATTTAAAGGCATTAAGTTGCCAGTCTAGTAAAGGGGCAGAAGGACTGAATTTTATGCACCCATTTTTTTTTTTTTTTTGCACAACACAAAGCTTGCTGTCTAAGGTGCTCGATTCCACAATAGTTTTGTTAGAAACACTCTAGACAATTTTTGCCAAGAGTTTTTCGATTGGTGTGCACGCCTGTTTTTATGTAGGCTGATGCTGGAAACCATGATCAGCGAAAATGATGGCGACTGCATGTTGGCAGAAGCGATGTACCAAAGTTTAGTTTAGTTTATGGGGGTCTAACGTCCCAAAGCGACACAGGCTATGAGGAACGCCGTTGTGAAGGGGTCCGGAAAGTTCGATCACCTGAGGTTCTTTAACGTGCACTGACATCGCACAATACACGGGCCTCCAGAATTTTGCCTCCATCCAAAATTCAACCACTGCGGCCAGGATCAAACCCGCGTCTTTCGTGTCAGCAGCCAAACGCCATAACCCCTGAGCCACTCCAGTGACTACTACGATGTATTAAAGTCAAAATCTAACTCCCCAAGACAGTAATTATGCATTTTTAATATACAGTAGCGTTCATTCCAGCTTCCACACCCAAAGATGACACGGCACAGTGATGTGCAACAGTGCTTCTGCCAGGCACCTGAGAGAGAGGGGGAAGAGAGGCCACTGAAGAAGGGAATGGCTGGTGATCTCACAACATGTTAAGTTGTTACTGCGTCTTTTCGAAACAGCTCCCCCTCTGATGATTCAGACAGGCACTGGTTAGCTCCATTTTACTATCGGGACTGCTCATGAATTAAAATTCTATGACACCGCATGGCCAGTGCAAGCGTATTCACATACCTCGCCAGGCAGAGGTCACCCTTCTTACACAGCTCAAATTCTTGGATTGCTACACATGTGCTTATTGCTGCCATACAGAGTGTGCAGGCCAGAAAGTGCAGACAAGGGCTATCCCAATTCCCTCTCCTACCTCCTCCGTTCCAAATGACCTAGCGCAGTTCAAATAAATTGGTGGGGTGACCTTGTTTTTTCTGTAGTATTGTTCATCTCATCCGAGTAAAAAGGGCAAAAGCAAAGAATCGCTAGTTCTGCTGGTCTATGCAGGGCAGCCAAATTTCAGTTTTTTTTTTTTTTGTATTTAGCACAGACCACTGTGGCATACAGCAATCAGGCAGACTGTCATGTGCCAGACAATGGTTGCACAATCCCTGCAGCCTTGAAGCCTTCCAACTCAATGAAGTTGATCTTTATGCCAGTAAAACACACTGTTCCAAAACAAAAACCAAATACATGCACCAGCACATGAAGCAACGAGTGCATCATGCAACTGATACAATGATGACAGTACCAGTGACACGTGACAGTATTTGTAACCTGTTTTGCTGCACAAAAAGAGCAGCTAATGCAAGTGCAAGCCCATAAGGCTTGCCATGACTAATAGTGCTATTGAAACTGATGGAGGAGAGAACTAAGTGCAGCCAAGAACAGACAACAGCTGTGTGTTGTGCTGGGTTATATGGCATGCAAGTGGATAAGATTTTCAAGCGGCAAACAGTAGATTGAAATGTCTATTTGTGCTGAAAGAACGAAGTGTTTAAAGACTGTCTGAAACAGTTCCTTCCTTTAGAGTCAAGGTTCGTGCACTATAGACATTCACATATGAAAAGGCAGAACTCGCACAGGCCTAACAGAATTGTAGATAGCATTTCTGTGACGCTGGCTGCCCTTGCTCACTGCCATTTATTGTCACAATGGGCTGGATGCGCACAGTTTCAGTTTGCTTTGCCCATGACAAGAATATTTGGTCCACGTGTCAATCGTGCACAATCTCTCCTAATGATTAAAGTTTCATTCCTGACGAACTGACCTTCTGCAAACCAAACAGCCACGCACTCTGTGCAAGAAAAAAAAAACCACCTTTCTACATAATTTCATTTGCACGCATCTCAAAACGTTGACAACACAGAACCAGCAGTGAAATTTTACCCACAATCATGTCAGCAAAATGTGGGTACCAAACATGCAAGATAAAATTTGCTGGGCCAGTCAGAGCAAGTGGTATCACTGCATTGATGTATTCCAACAAAATTGTGCTGACCCTCTTGTTTTGATAAGTTCTATGTAAAATCACCAACCTGTTTTTCGGCACACAAGATTCAACTGAGGGTTTTAGAAAACACGAAAAAAAATCCGAATTTATGCTTACGTGTATCACACCAAACTTTCGGCGATGGATGCCAGTGCGCAGTTAAACCAAAATACATGCTCACGAGGTCATCAGCAAGCTGTTTCGAGAATGACTGAGCGGGCAGTCTCTACACCTGGCTTTAATGCTTGCCCCACTAAAACATGCGAACATCAAAAAGGTCCAAACGTTTGATAAAGAACGAAATTGAAGAGTAGCGATCACGACTGTTTGAACTAAACATGCGCAAGTTATCATTAACATCGTTTCAACTGGGTAGCGATCATGTCAATAAACCTACAAACGTTGAGATCTAACGTCACTTCAACGTACCCAAATTCCAGCTAAAACCGCTTCAAATGAGCTCACCCACATGGGAATAAACGAATGTGAGATCTCCTGCAACTGCGATCTAACACCTGCCTTCAAGCTATGCATGTTAACTCGAGAAGCCAAGTGAATACAAAATCGCGTGGTCTAGACCGTAACTAACCTGACGAAACGGACATGAAACAGCTCAGACAACACTCCTAATCGCGATAAAGCCACCAGCGTCACAAGAGAATCAACTCTCTCCTGTGCTTTTTTAAAAAGTACAGAACAATGTAGTTCCAAAACTCACAAACGAGAAAGCCGCTCTACACGTGCAAAACGAGTCTTTCTCGAGCTTTGCTCACGTGAACAGCTTTCTCAAGAAATCGGAATCCCTCAACGAAAAAATACAGTAAATATTTTATAGCATCTTACCGGTTGCCACAGATCGAGAAGATCAGAGAACCAAACTGCGGAAGAAGCAAAGGAATGCACAGCGCGGTTGCAGACTGGCTTGTGACAACCCCGATCCGCAACCGCTACGACGATGGCAGACCTGGAGAGTCTGCCCTGACTGTAGCTAGCCGAATCAACGAACGACTGAGCGTGTGCTGAGGACGACACGAAGAAATCCGAAACTTTGAAGAGTCGCAGCACTACAGCACCTAGCACACTCCGAACACATCACGCCAACCTCCAGCTTCTTTTTCTTTCCTTTCTCCGCTAGCGCCCCCAGACGGAACCAAAGGAAGGATAAAAATGGCTGGCGCTGGCTGGTAGCGGCTCGTTTGTAGCCTCCGAGTGTGCCTCCGAGATCGTGGTTGATTACGCGACACCGCGACACTACACCGCTGAACAGCGCGGGTGGAGCGTATTTCAAACACTGAATAGAGCAGTATCAAGAAGCCGGAGGTTTTTAGAAAATTGGTTTTGAATCCTTTTGTGTGAGTATTCGCTTAGATCGTTCTTCTGCGATGTCAATAGCGCGTCTGCAGCTTGATTTATCAGCATTAAACTGTCAACGAATAAGCCTTTGCGATTCAGTGTAGCATGCTACAGTTGCAGTATCTGCGAGCTCATTGCATGCGCTTCTTGCTGTTTTGGTACATATACAGTGCATAAAGGTGAGGTCAGTTTATCTTACTTTTTTTATGCAGAAATGAAGGCATACTAAAGCACGTCGAGCATCCAAGAAAACGTGGCAGAATATATGAGTATATATATACTGAAAATTTTCAGAAGACAATGGTCTAATGGGAGAACGGTAGAGATACATTCATTCAGTCAAGTGACTCGGGCGGAGCAATTGCCAATAGATTATTGTAAGGCTAATCCCGCCTGTTCGTAAACACCACCACCGTACGTGGCTTCTCGTTATCAAATGGAAAACAACGCAGTACGGAAAACCCCACGCACATAGTGTTATTAACTGGATTAACTTATTCCCCACGCTTTTTTTTTAAATATTATTTGCTGTCCAGACGAAAGACGACGATTTTGTGTTCTTTTTCCACTTATCGCGAAAACCTGCGCATGCGTGGTGCGCCGCTTGGTCGGGCCGCGTGCGTTGAGTCAGCCCCCAGCCGCCATAGGCTTCCGCCACGGACTTCCCAGCAGGACACGCAGACACTACGCGGGTGCACAACACACCTACGCTCGCACACACAGACGTCACTCGAGCAGCGCTGGTGCGTGAGTGTCCTTGTTTGCGTGCAGCTCGTCAAAATGGCAGAAAAAAAAAGAATAAAAAAACTCCGGATCGCAGAGAGCGCGCAACACCAGCACTCGTGTCGTCTGCGTTCTCTCAGCGTTCATGTACCAGGACGAACCGTTCGACCAGCGCAGCGTCGCGCTGGCGCGAGCGAGCCCGGTGCACAGATGCACGCAACATGACCTGCATGCACGGGTAGTGCTGTACGTGCGCGCTTCGTCTCCGGTTGTCCAGCGAAGGAACGCGCCGTCGCCGCCGATGAAATGCGATCGAGTGCAGCGGCGTCGCTTCGCGTTGGATTGCGAGGGGACAAAAGCGACACGTCTACACTGTGCCGCCGCCGTCGTCGGCCACGGCAGCCCTGTCGCGGGGTCGGTACGCATTCTGATGGAGATGGAACGCGAGGACACCGGTTCACTGAGATTTAGAGACCCCCGGGTGGTCGCGGAATGAATGAACGCGGAGTCCTTCACCGCGGCACCAACGGTGAGGTTCTGGGACGCTGAAGGCCATAGCCATGTTGGTTTTGGTTTTTTTTTTTATCTGAACGTCTCTTCAAAATGTTTGACGGGGAAGAGGCACCTCAGTCTCACTAAACACTCGGGCTAGTGCGGGAAGGGTTCCCAGAGGAGATAACGATCGCGTGCGTCAGCGTGCGGCTGGTTCCGTCGCACCAACCCATTCTTCGGGACCCGGCTAAGAAAAAGCCACTTTTTTTGTTGTTGCTGCTAGCGGACGCACTGAAATGTCTTTGGTTCATGGTAGAGGGAAGTTGGCCAGATGGTTCTTAATAATCACAAAGGGAGCAAGGGAGGGAAGACCTCAGTGTGCTTGACGAGGAAGAGGCACCTCACGCTCACTAGCAAGGCAAGCCACACTGAGGTTTTCCCTCCCTTGCTCCCTTGTGATTATGCACTGTTTTTGGCGGAAAGCTCTATTCGTTAGGTGGAGCGCCAGAATGTAAAATGTTGTGGCCGCCCCATCTCGAGTCCACGATGAGAGCATATGGAACATCAGCGCACTCAAACCATGCACACATCGTTGAACACCCAATCGTGCCTCATTCCCCACGAAGAAACAAACAATAGAAATCAATCAACCCCATGTAGTATGGCACAAGCTGAACTGGTGTTCACGGCCGAGTCAGTGAACCGGCACGAACAGCGGAAATACCAGGCCGATGCGAACGGAATAAAGAAAAAAAACGAAGCAATCAGTGGCAATTAAGTGCAAGACGGGGGGTGGTCGTACGGTTTGCTCGCTCGCTCGCGAAGTCTGATGAACGCCTTTGCGTCCAGAAGGTTAGGCCTAGGCAGGCCTAAGCTGACGTTAGCTAAGCTGACGTTAGCTTAGGCTTAATCCCGACTGAGCGGACGTATGCTTGCGTCTAAGGACACCTAAAGTAACGTTGAGGATTACGGCCGCCAAGCCAGCTGGGTCTAACACCTGCCACAAGGGAAGTATCTCGAAGCGGGCTCACCTCCTCCATAGCAGCGGCTCCGCGCTGTAGGGCTGCAAGACACAGGCGTTGCTACCGGCGTCTCCGCGAGGCAGTAGTGTTCTGATCCACGGTCGCTTCCGCTCCTCTACACCTCGGTCGCTCTACCGCTGCAGCGCGTGCGCTGTCTCCGTTTTCACGCCTCGGCTGCTTTTAGCGGAGCTGCTGAAGGGACGTTAAGGGACGCGCGACTGCTGCTCAGAAATTTAGTCAAATAATGGATGAAATATGCTGTAACACTTTCGGAATAATAATAATAATAATAATAATAATAATAATAATAATTGGTTTTTGGGGAAATGAAATGGCGCAGTATCTGTCTCACATATAGTTGGATACCTGAACCGCGCCGTAAGGGAAGGAATAAAGGAGGTAGTGAAAGAAGAAAGGAAGAAAGAGGTGCCTTAGTGGAGGGCTCCGGAATAATTTCGACCACCTGGGGATCTTTAACGTGCACTGACATCGCACAGAACACGGTACACTTTCGGAAAGTTGCAGATTTATAATAATAACACATCTTCCTACCTTTTCTTTAAAGGAATCATAGGGCTGGGCGTTTCCAGGAAGCCGGTTATCAGTGTAGTAAACAAGTTTACTGCCAGCAAACGCGCAAAAGTAAAGATGCTTCAGGACTAGATCGGTTTTTAAGTTGTTTAACGTCCCAAAGCCACACAGGCTATGGGGGACGACGTAGTGGAGGGCTCCGCAATATTTTGACCACCTGGGCTTCTGTAACATGCGCTGACACCGCACAGTACACCGATTTCGCCTCCATCGAAATAAGACCGCCGTGGCCGGGATCGAACCCCCGTCTTTCGGGTCAGTAGCCAAGCACCATAAACACTGAGCCACCACGGCGTCTCTTTGAAACTAGGGTACAACTGTATATATACACTCGCGTAAAAGCCGCACATTTTTTTTTTTAGATTTTGACGAGCGATACTTAGACGAAAGCGGAATTTTTTCGCTCATTTTTTCGGACCACAGTGGGACCCAGAACAAGCGACCCCATTTGAGCGACGACCGGTATTTTTCGAGAAATTACCCCGATCTTGGAAAACCGTTCACGAACATAATGCATTGAAAGTCTGCATTATATGACGACCGGCAGGAAAGCACTGCTGCCTAATGACGGAGTCTTCGTGCGATTAGGGTTCTAGGTGTACGAACGGAACGACGTGCCGTTGGCATGGTCGCACAGTGCGTCGCATGCAGGCGCGGGAAGGACCGCGCAAATAAACGCAGTCTTTCTCTGTCTAAGTAAAGGGAAAGCGAAGCCCGCTCCTTGCTGCTGCTTGCGCGCCTATCGAACAGCCTTGAAGAAAGAACTGAGTTAGCCTAGAAAGGCTGGGCTTAAAATAAATTATTGGTTGGTGTGAGTATTTCTCAACTTTTATTCCAAATCCGACCAGATGGACTTCCGTCGAAGATGTTCTCGTTCAACTATTTTTTTTCCTCCAAACTGTCGGCTGCCAAGTAGGGAGAAGTGGCTCTTACACGCGTGTATACGGTACTTGGCGGAGCTAATCTGTGATGAAGTTTCCCGCGTCGATCGCATGCAGCGCAGTAACACACAGCCTATATAGCGAGAGGAGCAAGCATTTTTTGTGCTTTTCGACGCCACCTGCCTTCGCCTATGAGCTATCGAAGCCACACGGGGCGTGCGTCAGCTAGCTGGGCTATAGGTCGAGAGCACCTGTAGGCAAGGAATATTATCGGCCAAACGCGCGCCTCTAATTGTTCAGAATGTGGTCTCGCGCTTATCGGGATCCAAGCGGCTGATGGCAGCAGTTTTTGGGCGCACAGTGGAAAAACTGCGGTACCGCATGCGCACTGCAGGTTGCCTATAGTTATCATACCTGCCGACCTCAAAGCTTTCAAATTCGTAAAACCTTCGCGATCAGGGGGTGTATCCAAGCCAGCACACATTTTATTTTTTAAACGTCGCGTTGTGTCGCCATTGCACGAAGCGATAGCGCAGAAGCTTTTTCACACATGGCGTCGCACGCGAGGAAACGCACAAACCACGAACAGCACGTAACGAGCGCGGAGTGTCACGCAAGTATCACGCGGACAGAATCGAGGGTAGCGCGCAGTTGTTCCACAGTCTTGCCGCAGCGGCAATTAACATGCTTTCGACAAACAAACAAACAAAAAATTAACGCGGATTAGCTCAGCTAATCCAGGATATACAAAGTGAAAGATGTCGGTGTTCACTGTGTTCAATGGCTTTGACAATGTTCTATAGACGGCGATGGCTTTGAGGAAAGGAAAGGGGCATATCTGGTTCCTTGGGTATGCGGGCGCCTCATTCGTGCTTTGATACATGTGGCGGTGGTGAGAGAGAGATGTGGTCTGAATGCATTAGCGCTGACAGCGTTTTGGCTGACATGAGACACTGCAGCAATAGCTGGGGCCGCAGCGTTCATTTGGTGATCAATCTCTCGCGATCAACCATTAACTGCATGCCACTTCCCAGGGTGGCACGGAGAGCGCGCTGCCTACCCAGTGTGCGGAACGCAATCAAAGCAGGCTTTTGCAGTTGGACACCAACGCCACGTATACATGAAAGCGAGGTTGAGGTTTCCACTGACCCACGGAGCCGGTTGTGCGCCTTTCCTTTCGTGAAAAATGAACGCCGTTTGCAAAGTTGTCAACGCAAATTATCTATATGAACGCCGTCGGCTCGGTTTTTGAGGAAAGGAAATTGTACAATAACTGTCTCGCATATATCGGTGGACACCCGAGCCGTGCCGCAAGTGGAGGCATAAAGGAGGGAGGGAAAGTACAAAGGAAGAAAGAGGAAATTGAAAAGTGGATTTTGAGGGAAGGTGTGGCGCAGAGGCGGTACACCTGTGGCTCGGTGCTACTAGTGGCGCATGCGCAGTAGTGACAAGGGAGCGAGAGAGAAAGAGGGAGAGAGAGAAATATCCGCGGCGAGGCGCTCGTTGTAACGTCATGTGCCTCCTCGGAGCACCGCCACGGCGAAATCGCAAGTCCGCGGCAAGCAAAGATTTCGCTTTAAAAAAATGTCCGCGACCAGGCAATCGTCGTTCTAAACGGCGTGTAGCTCGGCTGGCTGACTGATAAGCGCAGCCGATAGCCGCCGCCGAAGCTCCGAAAACGAAACTATGCGGCCAGACTCACTATCGGCGTACCACCAGGGGCCTCCCCACGGGTCCGAAACTTCCGTATACACCATTGTCAAGCAAATATAGAGACTTCAGCGTCAATTATTCCCATAGCGGCCGGAGGGAAGCCAACTATAGCGTTGTACCGATGACAACGGTAACCCGCAAAAAACCTTCCCGAGCTGTATTCGAACCACCGCAGTCGAAAAAAAAGCAGCTTCGTATTGCGGCCACTCAGACAACTCGGCGAATGTCGCAGCCTTATCGCGCATTGCGCGTGGGCAGCAATCACTCAGTTTTAAGCATCAGTTCGCTTCCAGTCGCCAGATGTACTGAAGTAGTTGAAACCGAAACCGGAGTTTTCTCCCCTTGGCCTGCCGTTCGTCAAAACCCCTGCAGTTGCGCGCATGTCCGAGGGGTGCCGATAAGCAATGTAACATGAAGTTCAGGCCTGGGGAGGAGTGTCTGGGCGATCGATTAGTCGAGCACGACACGGCACCACTTTGGGAGCCCGTCCGCAATGGCCGATGCCAGCGCCTGGGCGTCCGAATAAACGAGCTCCCGAGGACATAGTCATAGAGGGACATTTGGCGGGACTCTGGTGGCAGTGCGGAATATCTGAATTAACCGGGGTTGAGGAGTAGGCTAAGCGTATATATTAAGTTGGGTCGAATTAACGAAGTTTTACAGAACGAAGTCCTCTATCGGACTCACCTACTATCTGTACAATGTTCCAGCTGCTGCTGATAATTTCACAGATGGTATACATATCCCTCTATCGTGGCGGCGCAAGGTTACCCTCGGCAACGGTGTGTTTATTTTGCAGAATTTCAAATGTTTATCGCAAATAAAATTTATTTTCTGTAAGATTTCAGGTAAGATTCGTAAAAGCGTAGGACGGGTCAAAATTCGTACATTTTGCGGAAGAATCGAGAGTTGGAAGGTATGCCTATCCGTCCGTGTTTTCCTTTCGCGCTTTACCAGCCATGAATCCGAACCAATTTGCCCAACTTTTTGCTCTTCTAGGTATGCCTATATATTGGTCCTTATTTCTGGCCTCTAGGTACTTACATATTTTTCTGCGTTGTAGTCGTGCTCTTTTGGCGGCGACGTCTTGACGTTAAAATGTAATTATTAATTAATAATTGTATTTCTGCAAAAATATTTGGTCAATCCCCCACTGTAGGAATGCACCATTTTTCACTAGAGCACAAAAACAGATCGGGCAGTTTTGGACAATTTTAGGAAAAAAGCGACAATTGCTGCAGCATCCCTTCTTTTCAGCAGACAAGGGAATGGAAAAGAGGGACCCGTTTTCCTCCCTTTTTTTCTGCTGAATAGTTTAACTAGGGCCTCGATTCTGACAGCCTTGACGCCGTAGGTAGCTTAAGAGGATTCTCGAGCAGCTTAGGGACCCCACCGTTCGACCACGTTCCTACGTGCCACTCGCAGTAATACAAGACGTACTATACGTGCGCCGCTATGGACGAGGGTGGCGCTGGTGAACACTCTCAAGGCTCGGTTACACTACACAAATACCCTCGAGAGCAGAAGAGTGGACAGCCGTCGCCGTAACTCAGTTGGTAGAGCAATGAACGCGAAATTGGACGTCGTGAGTTTGGACCCCACAGGCGGCATGCGGTTGCTTTTTCTTCTGCTATATTATAAATCATCTTTAAACGGTAAAATAATAACGCTAAATTTCCTCGTAATTAACACCAAAAATAAAAAAAAATAAAAACATTCCCTGTGCTCCTTGGTGTCGGTGAGTTGGCTACTGTGCATCCAGCAATTTAGCAATATAGCGCGAGGTAAGCTTTCAACCCGTCCCACTACTGCCAAGGAGGAAAGGCAGATTTTCGCCGGCATTCGCTCAAAAAGTGGTCCAGTACATTATGATATGTGGCTTGATGTATAGTCGTGCCACGTTAATATAGACAACTCGAATCATGGACAATTTTTCTGGGGACCAAACTTTTTGAATTCATTTACACTTTGTCGATAAGGAATCTCACTGTCCGGACAATGTGCAGCGAAAAAATGCAGAGCCCATTGGAGCACATATATTTCTGTCGCGTTACAGCGATGATAACCAAATCTCGACTGCCAAACCAGATGCTTGCTTTGTTGTACTCTGAAAGCAGGACGCCAGAGAAAGGCAGCGTGAAAGTGCAAATGCGTTTGTAACGACCTTTTCTTTCATGGTTTCATGTTTTCCAGTGTTAAGTTGTCTGCTCGACGTACCTTATGGTTTGCTGTGTTTCATGAATTGGTGCGAAGCACGGGTATGCACACGCGGTTCTTGGGATGCAAATAGCCGTAGTAGATGATATGCCATCACGCCATGAGACGCCATCCCGCATGTGATGCGCCACTACGGGGATCAAACTGCGCGGCAATATTTAAAAGCTAATGGTGACCAAAATAATGCCCTTGGAACTCCCAATGTTTCGTCTCATTTCCACTTTACTGACTGCCACTATGCACAGAAGCAGAAGATAATCACACAAGTGTTTTTATTTCAGATTTTTTCCCCGCGTTTCGTTCTAACGAACTACTAGCTTTATGGGAACTTTCGCTCGGGAACCAATGTTCCCATATTAACGAGGCACGGCTGAATACGGATATGTCGAGTTTAGAGTCCCGAAACTGCATGTGGCCATGAATACGAGGGAAACCGGAGCGAAGGGTTCCGAGCCAATTTCGACCACCTGGGGTTCCCTAGCACGCGCTGGCATCGCAGGCGTCTTTTGCATTTAATGCGGCTGCCGCGGGCATGCAGGATTGGATCCCACGTTCATGGGCTCAGCAGCCGAGAGCCATATATCCACTATATATGCCATCGCCCCTGGCCATAGGGCGCGCAACCGCGATTATTTCTCCGGGGGAGAATGTCATTTCGTCCCGCATACACGGCTTCCGACGGAGCGCTGCGACCAAGATGAGATTTGCCAAGTTAACCTTAATCTGGCACTCCCGCCACAAAGGGCAACAAGTCTCAGATTCAGACGGATACCTTCAAAGCGGCCGTTGGGGGCCTCAAGAACAGCATATGGAAGCGAACGGACACGGCATTTACAATGACTGGGGGAGAGCGGATTGGCATAGGTTTGTCCGGACTCGGGAGATGATGTGATGCGATAATTGCTCTGCATCCGCGTAAACGATTTAGATTCCCGTTCAGGACGTTCATGACGCACAACGGGGGTGTAAAAGGATAATAATAATAACTGGTTTTTGGGGAAAGGAAATGGCGCAGTATGTCTCATATATCGGCGGACACCTGAACCGCGCCGTAAGGGAAGGGATAAAGGAGGGAGTAAAAGAATAAAGGAAGAATTTGGTGCCGTAGTGGAGGGCTCCGGCATAATTTCGACCACCTGGGGATCATTAACCTGCACTGACATCGCACAGCACACGGGCGCTTTAGCGTTTCGCCTCCATCGAAACGCTGCCGCCGCGGTCGGGTTCGAACCCGGGAACTCCGGATCAGTAGCCGAGCGCCCTAACCGCTGAGCCACCGCGGCGGACATATCACTTGTGATAAAGGCACGAATCTCGGGCACGCGGGGGGGAGGGGGGGGGGGGGGCGAGCTTCGGTTCAGCCTACGGACCTTTCCTTCGGGGAGGAGCATGTCGAAACGCCTCTGTTCATGTCGTCAGCAGCGTGAGCTAAATGTCAGGTCAAAGGGAAAGGTTGGCACACTGCAGAACTTGTTGCAAGGTCGTTACTACTGATATCAGCCACCCTTTGCATGCTTTACAAATCGCCATAGCACATGATAGTAGTAGTACACTATAAGCAGCCACATAGTGCAGTGTCTTGGAGGGTAAGAAAGTTCTCAAAATAGTGCGAGGCAATGCAGCAGTGAAGTTAAAATAAGGGGGCATAAAAGAAGTACTCGAAATGTACTGATTATATATAGCAATACCAGTTTAATTTAATAATGGAATTATGGAAAGTCATAATGTCATTTTTTTATACCTTCCTTCCTTGATTTATTGCAGACTATTGGGCACAGGGAATTTAACAAAACCTGGCATGACAGTTCAAGGCAGAAAAGACTATAATATACACCACCTATCCCTGTTAGACATGATGAATCTTGTAGTACTTGAAAAACAGGGACAGAACGAAGTGAACAATGTGTGCGCTAACTCTCAATTACTTTTGTCTTATGAGCTGTAGCTATGTTGACAGAATACTAGTGTCTGACGGGATTGTGTCACTGAAAGTAGATCACTTGCAAGTAGAAAGTGATACAGGAAGTGGTCATCACAAATGAAGCTCAACAGCAATAATCCAGCATGACATGTTATAATACACACCACTTATACCTGTTAGACATGACGAATCTTGTAGCACTTGAAAAACAGGGATGGAACATGGAGGCTAATGAAAAGGGTTCAGCTTAATTTAAAGACAATACAGCGAGCCATGGAAAGAGAAATGTGAGGTGTAACTTTAAGAGACTGAAAGCGGGCCAAGTGGGTGAGGGAACAAACGTGGGTTAATGACATCCTAGTCGAAATCAAGAGGAAGAAATGGGCTTGGGCAGGGCATGTAATGCGAAGGTAAGATAACCACTGGTCCTTAAGG
Organism: Amblyomma americanum; assembly: GCF_052857255.1. Lineage (NCBI taxonomy): Eukaryota > Metazoa > Arthropoda > Arachnida > Ixodida > Ixodidae > Amblyomma > Amblyomma americanum. The sequence goes on along the minus strand of NC_135497.1, from coordinate 372,855,700 downwards.
GTAACGGAGTGGTCCTTAGAAAACATAGCGCAAAAAGGACACGGACGACACAGAAGTGGACAGGACAGGCGCCAACTTGCAACTTTATATTTCGAAAAGCCACCACGTCTAATATATGTAACAGTAGCTTGGTTTCCAGTAGTGGATTCCAAGAGAAGGCAAGCGTAGCAGGGGGCGGCAGAAGGTTAGGTGGGCGGATGTGATAAAAAAGTTTGCGGGGATAGGGTGGCCGCAGCTCGCAAAGGACAGGATTAATTGGAGAGACATGGGAGAGGCCTTTGCACTGCGGTGGGTGCAGTCAGGCTGATGAATGACATCCTACGAGTCACACTGCTCATGACACAGTGTGTCATGTTGTTAATGTGGCTGCAACCCAGAAAAGAAAAGTAACACAAAGTATAGTTATTACCTTGTCACCTATGAAAACATAGCACCTCAAGTACAAGGTAGACAAAGACAATGAAGACCGTCCTCATGCTCTGCACCACTCACTGCTAGGTGCTCAGTTCGCAGTGTGCTTGTTTCATTGCTTGTAAATATTTTATAAAAACACAATTCTTCACATAACTTCGCTGGTGGAGGTTCAGGTGCCATGGTCACTATTGGCAGCAAGCTGCTATCCAATGGCCTTTCCAGAGAGGTCGCAGAATTTCCCGGTGCATCTGTTCCAGGTGATCAGTTAAGGCTTGTGAGTGCCTTACAAAACCTGCACTTCTTTGCAGTAAAAGGTGGTGCTGGTGAGAGCATGACGGTTGGGTCATTCTCCTAACAGACAGATCTTCCTCATCGTGCAATCATTCGTGAGGACCGATCCATAACCAAAATGCGCATTGTGTTTGATGTATCTTCGCATGAGAAGAGTGTGAAATCATTGAACGGGAATCTGGAGGCAGGTCCTAACTAAAATCCTGACGTTGTAATGCTGCTGCTTCAGTTCCAACGATACAAGGTAAACCCTGACAGCTGCCGTCGAGAAGGCCTTTCTTCAGATAGCGTTACGAGACGAAGACAAGGATGCACTGCGGTTCCTCTGGTTTAAAACGCCACCAAAAATTGGTGAACCTCTACCAGAACAAGGGACCTGGCGGATGACTCGAGCCCCATTCGGAGCCACTTCCTTTTTTACTTACTGCTACTTTCTACTTTGAAGCACCATTTCAGGCCATTGAGACTCGCTACCCCAAAACAGCTGGCCTCCTTCAAGACTCCATGTACATGGATGGTCTTCTTGTCGGAGCTGCAACTGTTGAAGACGTGCTTCGAATGCAGGCAGAAATCATAGACATTCTTCATGACGCGTATATGAACAAAAATTATTGTGGGACGATGAAAAGAATGAAAAATAAAGAGTCCCTGCCCGCGCCACGACGTGTCTATGAACATCCGGAAATGGAAATCTAATGACCCGGACGCGACAGCTGCCTTAAAAGAGAAAACGACGCCAGAGGAAAAAGTGCTATGTTCCCCACTGGGAACTTCCGAGGTATTGGGACTTGTTTGGAACACGGTGACAGACACATTTTAACTGAATTCTCTCAGTATCCTAGATTCCATTCAGCACCAACAGATCACCAAGCAGTTCGCACTTCAGTCTGTTGCCAAAATATACGACCTGCTTAGGGTTTCTTTCGCCGTTTTTGGTACGAGCAAAGATCTTTTTACAAGAACTCTGGAAGGCAGCCTTGTTTGGGAGGACATGCTGCTGCCACCTTTGGAAAAGATCTGGTGTGAATGGAGTGGAGAAGTGGCCACTCTTCACAACTTTAGGGTTTATAGGTTTCTGGCTGATGGAATGGAAGGTAGCATGGAGCTACGTATTTTTGCAGATGCAAATCCGAGAGCATATGGCGCTGTAGCATACGTGTGCATACATGAAGCTAGCAGAAAGACTAAGACAGACCTGCTGCTTATGAAGACAAGAGTTGCACCGCTAAATTCAATCACTCTGCCAAAACTTGAATTAATGCCGGTGTTAATAGCGGCAATAATGTATAGCTACATCATGAAGAACTGTAATTACGGCTTTTCCGATGTAATATTTTGGCCAGACTCTCGGATCACTCTTCGCTCGATCAGGAAAAACCCGAACAACTGGAAGACTTTTGTACAGAATCGAGTGCAGGAGATTCGTGATCTCTCAAAGTACTCCCGTTGGCGTTTTTGTCCGGGTAAAGAGAATCCGGCTGATTTGCTTACCCGAGGGATTACTGCTAACCAGCTCTTCAGTCAAGCTTATGGTGGCAAGGACCGAGATGGATGACCTACCACACATGCTGTCCGCCCTTCAATTCGTTAGAGGACATTCAGCTTCACATTCCTGAGCAGAAGCTGCTGATTAGTTCACATGTTGTGAATATGACCTTTTGGCTGAAGACACCTGTTGATATTGAGAAATTCAGCTCTCTTAATAGGCTTTTAAGGACAATTTCGTGAATTTTTCGTTACGTTTACAACTTCAAGAGCAAGGAAAAGACGATTGAACCACTTTCGGCAGCAGAAATTCAGAAAGCGGAACGGTACATCGTTCACAATGAGCAGCAGAGCCATTTTGAAACCAAAGCAGAGTGAATGAAAAAGAAGGCCACATTTTCCACAGTAAGTTAAGTGAGGCAGCATTGGTTGTATTTTGACAATGATGGGCTGCTGCGAGTCCTGGGGCAAGTTAAAAAAAATACAGGTGACACGTATGGAGCACGGTATCTTATCCTTTTGCCGAAAAACTCTTATTTTTCCCGATTGATCGTACAGCAGGTACACGAGCAGGTTTATCATGCTGGCATTCGAGATGCTTTAACACAAGGTCGTGAAAAGTACTGGATACCTCGTGCGCGGCAGCTTGTTAAGAAGGTGCTCCGAGGGTGTTTCATCTGTCAACGACTGCAAGCCAAGCCATTTCAACAGGTGACGCCTCAACTGCCCGTCGTCCGCATCAACCAGTCTTCCCCTTCTCTTGTGACAGGAGGCGACTTTGTTGGACCTCTGTACATCAAGCATGAAAGCCATGAGAGCATGTACATTACGCTATTTGCATGTGCCATAAGAAGAGTTGTACATCTGGAACTTCTTGGAGATATGACAACAGAGAACTTCCTGTATGCCGTGAGAAGATTCCTTTCTCAACGTGGGCTCTGTCAGACAATGTACAGCGATAACACATGAATGTTTGTGAGATCGGCTAAAGAGCTAAAAGAACTGTGGGGGATAATTCAACATCTTGATGTTCACGCATACCTCGCAGCTTATAAAGTCCAATTGAATTTTAACTGCTCAAATGCTCCCTGGTGGGGCGGATTCTATGAAAGACTCATACGTTCAGTTAAAAAGTCTCTAAAAAAATATTGGGCAGGCATCTACTCAGCCATACTGAGCTGAGCACACTTCTCACTGAAATTGAGGCGATAATCAATTCTCGGCTCCAGACATAAGTCTTTAATGACGTTGACGAGCCTTATCCGCTGTCGCCGGCCTGTTTTCTAGTGGGTCGATGGCCGACGGCGCTTCCACCCTTTCCCGCGTCATATCCACCGAATTCTTCTTCAGGCAAACTGATAAGGCTTTGGCAGGAGCGGGATGTCCAGCTGCAAGTTTTTAGTCACGCTGGGTAAAGGAGTAGCTGAGTGAACTCGGAAATCTGCAACAAACCAGGTGAAGCAACTGAACTTGTGAAGCAACCAAGCATTGTCAATAAACACTTTTATTGGCTCTCCTGGGGCTATCTTTTTGTCTAGCACGCCGTTCTTTTTATCATCCAGCCCCATGGTCGAACGGCGTTCGGCCGGTGTGTGCGTTGGTGCTATTGTGTGCTCTTTACTGACATATATGTGAAGAGTCCGTCCGCGGGACTTACTAACATAAGCGCACTGCGTAAACGAAAATGTACGCGAATATAAATACGCGCACTGTGTAAGCAAAAATGAAGACGTTAAGTACTTTCCATGCATTAAAACCTAGCACAGTAGTGTTCTTGCTGACATGCAGGATGTGTCTTGCGGCAACGTTAGGCCCACAATTTATCATGTTCCCTCGGCGCAATAACTCGACCGAATTTTCTCGTACTGTCACCGTTGCATGCGCTCACCGGCTACGTCTTCTCTATGGACGCCGCCATTCCATGCATTAAAACCCAGCACAGTAGTGACCTGCTGAATATGCAGGATGTGTCTCGAGGCAACGTTAGGCCCGCAATTAGTAAAGATCCCTCGGCGCAATCACTCCAATTCTCGTACCGTTATTCTTGTAAACGTTCACCGCGTAAATCCTCTCTCTGGACGCCGCAATTTTCGTTTTGTAGCGTTCATATGCGCGAGCGTCGCCGTGAGCAACGTGACTATTTCTTTGAAAAGTTTTGCACTTTTAGTTCATATGTGCAGCTACTAAATGTATTTCTCGCTTAATTATTATACTTGTACGGCGCTTGCTATAAAAAATTTAAACAAATAAAAGTCACGTGATTGAATATTGAAGCAATGCCTCCTGAAGAACATGCCCGAAGCGTCTCCTCGATTTAAATGGGCCCCGAGATCGCCACGATGTTGCGCAGAGTGGCCACGAGGAGCCGCTAAAAAATGACCCTCAATTTCGGTTTCAATGGCTGGGATACTGTGATGTGCGGCGCCCGATCATTCTTTTTCATTCTTTTGTCGGGTTTTGAGCAACATATTTTTATTTTTTTAATGACAAAAACATCTTTTTTGAATGTCTTAGAGTGCAGAAAATGCTTAAAAAGTCTGAGCTGACCTCCATATATTACTGAAAGAGGATCATAAGTGTCGATTTCGAAATCTAAAAGCGTGCGGTGCACCCCGTTCTATCTTGCCCTTAGGACCTTTTGTCTGCTGCATAACCAGTAACTTTTGGACGGTTTACAACAAAAGGAGCATGTTCGAAACATCCATTGTGCAGCAAGTGCTTGAAGTAGCTAGAAATACCGCAAAATAAGTATTTACACTGCATGATGCATAACACTATTTTAGTTTCGATACCTGGGCGCCGCCATGTTTGTGTTACCCGAGCGCCGCCTACCGCCGACGCCATCATGGGCTGATAATCTGCAGCCCACGGGCTGCAGACGTAACAGCGTGTGGTTTCTAGGAGTGTGATCCGCCCGCTTTAGTCCTGCCAAGCCTAAAAATTGTGCGTGGGGGTTCACCTCGTGTTAATCCTCGTGTGTGCTGTGCCATTAGCGCCTGCAACAACCAGCGGGAGCAAGCGACTATGCTTCGACGGAGCGAACGATCAGCATTGGCGAATGCCATGCTCGCAGTTCACGCGTGTAGTTTTTGTCGCCGGTTGCCTGTACGGCAAACGTTGCACCGTGTTGCATGATGGAAAAACGAAAGCGAAATGTGCTGAAACTCAAGATCGCATAGATCAATCGAATATCATCGAATATCTCGTTTTTCGTGCAGCACAGTTTCTAATTAACGCTTGCGCTGCCTGCTTGGACATGGCGAGTGTGACAATTTAGATGCAGAGCTTACGACAGAGTACTCTGTTCACAAACTGAAGATTCGAGAGACAACAGCGAGCTGTGTGACCGAAACGAATCCACGTCTGATCATTGCAGCGCTTGTTTGCGGCGATACGCGCGATAAAATTGATATTCGCTCCCTCCTGCCGCTCGCGTAGGGCTGTTCATACTACTAGCGTTACAAGCCAGTTCACTGAAAGCAACACGAATTCTTGCCTACTCTGCTCCCGCCGGTACTCACTGGCCCACAAATACCAGAAAATGTGTAATTACACGGACTGAAAGGTTGGTACGCTAATGGAACGCTATTACCGGTTATTGACAGGCCGAATAGCCGCACCTGTGTTGGGAATTCCAATCTCAGTCGGGTAAGGGCACTGCTCAAGTCGTTGCGTTTGCCTTATCTCTGGCACGGTCATGCATAGTGAATTTTCTTACAGTGCATTCGATGTGATTTCCCGCGCATGCCGTATGTTCTTTCTTTCTTCTTACGTTGCCGTGGCTGCATTTTTGATTGCTCACCTTGCAGTTGGGTAAAAGTTCGCGTCACCGCTATCATTCATGGCATTGCGCAAATGAAGTTAGTATTTTCGTACTAGCAGCATGCTTTTTTTTTTCAGGTGGCGATGCCTGCACGCTCCCGATATTCGTGAACATGTGGGGTGGCGAAACGAAGTTCTGGCCACATTTGCGAAGTCCTTACACCGTGTACTGCTGAATTAAAACAGATTTGCTAAGACCATCCAAAAGCTTAATTGATCTCTTAAAATTCTGTGCAGGGTATAGTTTGGCAAACCAGGCGCTGTGCTTCGTTCCGCGCCCGATATTAAGCACAGGCAATGGGTTTGCTTCTGTCTGTATTTCATTCACAAAATGCGCTGATGCGTAAGCTTGTTGCTGGCGCAAGTATTTTCTGTTCGCCAACTACGTCCACTACCAATGCAACTCGGGGCCGGCGGGAAAGCGGTGAAGAAACAGACATCGCAGACACGCTGAGACCTTCCCATAACATGGTGCGCATATATACTTGCGGCTTTTTTTTTTACTTCAGTCGACTATTGCCGCAACCGGCTGTAAAACATTGATGTCTAGAGGACGTTGGCTTTCTGTACAACATTGCAGCTTTTGTTGTACAGACGCAAACAAGCGCTTGACCGGTGGCTAACCAGCCGGACGTTGCTCCGCGCGCCGGATCCTCCAGGGGAGGATGGCAACAGTGGGGTGTCGCGCAGCGCACGTGTTTGCGAGTATTTCTCTCTCTCCTACCCGCTCCTCGTAAAATGGTGTATATATTGTACTCTTGCCAATGGCAAGAAATCAACTACTTCGGACAAGCAAAAAGGGAAAATAATCCATGAGATAGAATAATGACAGGAGGAAGTCTGGAATTACCTGACCTCTCAACTGTAGCCAGGTGACCCGTGGCAAAGGACGACTGCATATGGCGCTCAATCAATGGAAGCCGAAGACGTCGCGGTAACTTGCCTGGGGAGTCGCTGTCCCGCAGGGGGTACATCCCTCATATCTAATGTTCTTAGAACTTTGCGAAGCGAGCGTTTGTTAACAATCTTGCTCCGGAGTATTGCGAGAGATGTTTCGATCGGGTGAAGCAGATCTTGGAGGGAAGCCTAGCTGCGCTGTTTCTGGTCATTTTTCCGACGAACTTTCGTCGAACGGTATCGCCTTAAATAACATTGACAAATTTCAAATAAACCCCTGCCCCTTTTCTCTATTATTTTCGCTAGAAACACAGCTCACTATAGGTTCCTATGTGATGCACACGCGCACAGTGACTTTGGGAGTAACACAGCAGGCCTGACTGACCGGATTTATCCAAATGACAAGCACGTACGTGCGTTGATGCAATGACAACTGGAACAAGGGGAGTATCAGACATTGCGAGCGACGTGTGAATATTTAAAAAAAAACTGCGCTTGGAGGCACGGACACGTCCGCACTTACAAGGAAAAATGACATGCGTCGGTGCGATGAAGGCGGCGGAATTCGTTTCTTACTGCTCAGTGCTCAGGGCGCAGCTACTGATCCGGAGTTCCCGGGTTCGAACCCGACCGCGGCGGCTGCGTTTTTATGGAGGCAAAACGCTAAAGTGCCCGTGTGCTGTGCGATGTCAGTGCACGTTAAAGATCCCCAGGTGGTCGAAATTATTCCGGAGCCCTCCACTACGGCACCTCTTTCTTCCTTTCTTCTTTCACTCCCTCCTCTATCCCTTCCATTAGGGCGCAGTTCAGGTCTGCAACGATATATGAGACAGATACTGCGCCATTTCCTTTCGCCAAAACCAATTATTATTATTATTATTACTGCAGTTTCAAGAATTTTCGGGAAAGAGGTTTCTTGTTGCACATGTACATCTTCGCAACTGCGTTCTTGTCTGTTATGTCAAGTGCAGGGTTTGTTAGCAACGGTTTGATAAACTTCTTGCATATAATATGCCACTATCCTTGTTCTCACAGGTCAGGACAAGGAAACCCGCGATTTTATTCAGACTGTGGAGCAAGCATGTGTCCAGTTGTCTTGTGAAGATGCGTTCGGTCTTTGAGCATGATATCGACGAACTTCTTGAGGCCCTGTAACACTCTTAGGAGCACTGAAGTCGGTTAAAAGAGTCCGTCCCTGTCTTGGTGGGCAGTCAAACTGTCTACAGTAGCATTTCCTTGGCTGGAAATGCAAGCTACAAACTGCATAATGATTTGATGTTGTGTTTGGCTTCCAGATATTTCTTCTAATTACCTTGAGCACTCTTTCCTGGAGTTCTAAGTCGACAGGAATTTCATGGAACGAAACTCCAGGGTTCTTGTTTCGCTGACTGGACATTCAAAACGGAACGCCACAGCAATGCAGTTTCACTCGCTACTCCCTCCAGCAACTGCAGTCATTGACGCGTCACTTGTCAAACGGTAACACTAAACATACCACACAAATAATATAAGAAACAGCGCACCAGAAGGCATACTTTTTGCTGCAACAGCAGTCACAAGAAAATTCTGTGCTGCCTGTGTGTCGTCTGCTAGAGGGTCATCCGACAGCGCCGCCACACGGCGGGCGCGCGCTCTACGGCGGGCAGAAAAACCCCTGACGCTTCAGGCATGTTCTTCAGGAGGCATTGATCTGGGCCGCCTGGGTTGAGGCTATGCATGTGTCGACTAGGATTGGAAAATACGCAGACGGGATGGCGCCTTTGCGCGTCGTCTGCTAGCCGAGAAGCGCACAAATGGAATCGTGTTTATTGCTGAGCGTGTGATAGCCTCTTCTAAGATAACACTTTGTTTGACAAGTCGGCCGATGCGCTGTCAGCAACAAACGAAACGAGGACAAGACAGTTTAATCCCAAACGGCAAAACGAGATTATCTTAGTAGTGAAAAGCTCAGTACGAGCGCAGTTTAATTTCAGTTTAAAGAGGCGCGGTCACTGTCCTTTAGACGTATTAATTGCCCTCTTTTTATTTCTCCTCCAGGACCTAATGAAGTTTTGTTCGTGTGTCGCATTTCGGTTCCTTTGTTAGCGTTCCATTTGTTATTGACATTACGCCCTTTGCGACCAGTTTCGCAAACTACATGTTCAACGAAGGAAACAGCCCGCTAATCTCGCTTGGCGCCGGGCTTTCTGCGCACGGTTAGCGTCATTTTAGGGTGTCGTCTGCGTGTACGCGTGGGCATCACTCGGCAGGGTGCACGCGGACGAAAAGCGAACCCATGAGGTGGGCGGTCTGCAGACGGCACGGCGTGCACGTGAGAAGCGCATACTTTACGGTGTAATTTGAATGCTTGTGCATTCAAACATCCATGCCTTTCCCTCCTCCTCTTTATCTCTTTATCTATCTGAATGATAAGTGCTGCGTACGTGGAGGGTAGGTGATGAACGGTGTGTAGTTGGCTGTAAACCAGGATATGGCAAAGGAAACTTGTTCGGACCTACCGTGCTGAGTTTAGGAATATTTGAAATACGCAAAGTATATGGGTGTTGCGCGATGCAGAACACATTAGGAACCCAAGGTGTCCGACATTAATTCAAAGCCATCTACTACACTGCCTCTGTTAGCTCAACTGTTGTGGTCGAACGTTAAACCTGACATACCTTACCCCCTTCCTGAAGCGTATACTAATACTCACTTCAGAGCCGTACATGAAAAGCAATAGAAAAGACTGAAAGATCAGACGCGAAACACGTCTGCGTGGGGAGCGCGCGCATATAGACCCCAGCGCAACGCGGCAATGAGCTGCATGGAGCAGGCAGAAGACGACGACAAACGCGGAGACGCAGGCTACGGTGTCTGCAACGTGTCGCACGCGGCGCTATCTCAAGTCTTATCAGTCACCGCGCGGGAGGGCGACTTAGTGGGTCGAGAGAGTCCTGGAAGTTCTCTCCCTGCAATGCTCGCTTCCTTCTGGGAAAACCGCGCTTCTTACGGTGCGCGGGAAATGCACCATGCACGTAGAGGCGAGTTTGTCCGGCTTGATCAGGGCTGCGCTAGCCTGTGCTTCTACATACAAGACATGCACATTACGTAAAGCCACATTGGTCCCCCGTATTCCCCGCTGACGCGGTCTGAATGGAAATGCGGACTGGTGTGATGGAACGCAGTACTGCTCAAGCGTTCGCGGTGTACGAATACGGTGAGGCCTTTTTTATTTTACTTAACTGAGCTGCAAGTCAGTGAAGCCCTCACAGAGACGGGAGACTGGTTGCGAACTGTAAGCTTTTATTTTCTTTAATGCAGAACTTCGCTTTACAGATTGTTTCGCCTAAGACTTTCTGCAATTCTTAAAAATATAGTTTTTGAGTTAGAAGAGCGCTTTTTTCGGCATGGCATTGTAAACGGTCTAAAGCATCGGGGCAAAACTGAGACGTGCTAATTAGCAGGCTGTTTAACTAATATTGGGTTTTTGACTTTTCAACTATTATCATTTATTTATTTATTTATTTATTTATTTATTTATTTATTTATTGTACCCTCAGGGCCAAAGGCATTGCAGAGGGGAGTGGGTTTAGGATAAACAACAATGAAATAGAATAGAGTGAAAATAGGCATTACAAAATAAATTTCCTCCAGAATAAAACAAATAACAACATCCAGGAAACATAAATAGTATAAAAACAATGTATACAATACAGTGGAAGCAGATAAAACACACAATCAACTTTCTCCAGAATAAACAATATTAGCTACAGCGTCATGAAAGATTTTATTATCAGGAATGGCTGCAATATCGGGGGGGGGGGGGGGGGGGGAAGGCGGTTCCATCCACAGATGTGCGGGGAAGATAAGACTGAAAAGAAGATTTGGTGTGGCATGTTGGGATGCCAACCTTGTGGCGGTGATCGATGCGACGTGAGAGGTGTCATTATTGAGAGGTGTCAAGCCCACCATTATAAGTAATATCCATATCAGTGTTTAGAATTTTGAAAACGCGGTTACCCTCGGCGTTATGGCCAAACATGCGCTTTCGAGAAGCTTGCAGACAAGGCAGCCCCTCCAGCGCATGCAACTCGTCGAAATAGCCAAAATTCGTTGGGCCACAGCGCCGAGGGTAACCGCGTTTTCGAAATTTTAAAAACCGATATGGATATTACTTACACTGGGCTACACGCCTCTAAATAAACAAGGAGCCTAACAGCAACAGTTAAAAAGTTAACTATTCAATATAAGTTAACCAGCCTGCTAGTTAGCACGTCTTAGCTATATTCTGGTGTACTACGCCGCTGCCAATGCTCTGCCGGAAAAAGCGCTCCTCTAACTCAAAAAGCCTATTTTTAAAAATCGCTGAAAGTTCTACTTGAAACCCCCCGTATCCTCGCTTGCAACTCCTCCCTTGATATCTTTGCGGCTTACGTCCAATCTCAACGACGACCTTAATAACACGTACACGTGGTTTCACAACGACGAGTTACTAATCGAACCTACAAAAACACAATTCATGACTTTCTTATCACACCACATAGCTTGTCGTAGTACCCCAATGATTTTCACCAATTCCCATCCTATATTTCCCGCTGAACGGTGTTCGTTTAGGGGCATAGAACTTGACGTCTCATTAAATGTTTGCCTTCATACTGCTCTTCTTAGAAAGGAAACTGCCTATCAGAGTTCTCTTGAATGCCCGACATTATTTCCACTTGTCAACCATAACAACACGGCACTACGCTTTTATTCATAGCCATCATAATTACTATATCACAACATGGGGCCTCATGTACCATTCTCACATCACACCGCTGCAACACTTACAAAACAAAACTCTACGCATAATTTCCTTCAAGTTCATGCGGCGCCAATATTTCTACATTTTCCGGCAACCTAACGTTATTGCCATTTACGACCTAGTCACGTATCACTGAGCCCTTTTATCGTATTGCTAGATCTCACTAATCCCCATGCAACTAAGTTCTCATCAAGAAGTAACTTGCTTCTCCCAAAAACCCGCACCCATTACGGAATCTTCCCAACCGTTTTTGCACCAATTAAAGCATGGAATAATATACCTCTGGGCACTAAAATAGGTTCATCCGTGCATTTGTTCAACCGCGCCATATCGATATTTTATTCTTCAATCCCCAACATTGGCACCTAATCAAATATTCCAGTCACCACCTTGCAAAGACCACTATATATATATATATATATATATATATATATATATATATATATATATATATATATATCATAATTTAGTGCAGAGGACTTTTGTATTTGTAGCTGTATTTGTATCATGCATTCTGTATTTAGTTCTCGCAATATTTTTATTAATTTCTGTTTGTTTTATTTTTGCGATATTTGTACTTGCAATTGTATTGGTAAAGATTATTTCAATTTAAGCTATCTTTAGTTTTCTGCCAATTTTGGTTACCACCTCTGGCAACATTTCCATTTTTGAGCATTATACTCAAGCCAATAAATATTATGTGCAATTGCTACGCTTTTGCTGCTGCCATCTTAAACCTAATTTTACTTCAAGAGGCCCAAGTACAGTGCTTCACTACGGGATGCCCTATACTTATTCAATTTAAGTGTACCGATCTTACGTGACCAATTATCTTGAAACTTGCGCGACAGATTCACGTGGACTCACTTTTGCGTCGACACTTCACGGCAGCATTTTTGCGTTCCCACAGCAGACCTCATGAGTGCAAAAATAAAGGGCACTCCGGTGACGGTCTGTAAACTTACATTGTATGCATGATACGTAACCCCGTATGACGTACGCAGAATACACAATGGCATTGCATTTCTGTGGCAGTTGTCACAATCGTTTATTCGCTTGTGTTTCTGCATTTTTTTTTCATTTCCTCAAGCATCGACTCTTCTCAGGCGCCTAGAATATGGTGTACATATAGCCGTCCCTAAGTCTCACCCGACAATGGCCCGTCGCTTGTCATTTAGAAATAAAACAAACAAATCTGTTCATAGACTACCGATTGCTGTGACAGTCCGTAATCCACATTGAAGGACAAAGGAAGCGCTCGGTTACAGATTGAACGCCAATTGTCTGCCGAAGTTTCTAGAGACTGTACCCAAAGGTAAGAAAGTGAGAGAAGAAGCTTTACTGCGCCGGAGCACTAAGTCGTCGAGGACGTCTTGCGCCGTCACGACCAGCTGCTCTTTTGGCCAGCTTTAAGCCTGCCACGTAGGGGACTGAATGGCAACGGGACAGAAGAAAAGGGGATGCTCTGCATGAGCATATGGTTCGGCGCATGCTGTGGAAGGGCGCAGATGATAGAATGGGCAAGGGCGAGGATCGCATTGAGGTGGAAGGGGCGAAGAACGCGTGGGGGATGATGGAAATGTCAGGACACGGAAGGGTTAGAAGGGCCTCTCTGGTGTTGCCATAATGAAGATGAAGGCAGCAGTGTCTTTCATTCCAGTTTCTAGAAGTGAATGGTGGCTTTACTTACTACTATAAACCTCTGCCCACCCTTTAAATTAATATAACTAAAACAATATAGCAGCGCCACGTACAGGAGGGGTCAAAAGTTCCCTGGCCACAGGGTCTGCTTTCCGTCGGCATTTCCTGGCACTTAAGATGCCCATAAAGGTATCAAGGTACCGGAACATTGTACTGGTTAACCTCCCTGCCTTTCCTCTACCACTTCTCTCTCTCTCTCTCTCTCTCTCTCTCTCTCTCTCTCTCTCTCTCTCGAGGGTATCGTAACTGCCTCACTATACTGCTCAAAAACAGACCATGTGGCCTGGGAACTTTTGGCAGACCCTTTACGTTTATTTCGTGCGCGAACAACCAGTGCCGCGAAAGCCGCAGTTTTAACCAAGTTCAATACAAACATTGCCAGACGATCACCAAAGATGCTGCGAGTTAAAGCTGAAACTCGCTGCCATCCATCTATCTTAACTTGCGCAGTAACTAGCGGCTTTGTGACGGCAAGCTCACGGGCCACCGCGCGATACGAGCCACAGTAGAACTGGGGAGGGGGGGGGGGGGGGGGGGGCTGTAGCGTGTGCTATTGCACGCTGTCATGGCGCTAGAGCGGGGGATCACGTGAAAAGGCTCGAAGGTCAATCTACCCGTGCTCTGCCCCTGTGCGGACGTCGAGACGTCGCGAACCTGTCCACCGTCCCTTACTCGGCTGGCGCTATTAAAAGGCTTGAATATTTCATAGGTTTATTCCGATGGTGTACCGCGTTCAAATATGTGCAATTAGTCCAGGAGTTTGTTGCTTCCCCTGGAAGAGACATTCCTGCAAATCGCTGCGTGCAAGTGAAGAGGAAACTGCTCGTCAGGCGAGGCAGCACACAGCGAGACAAGTGCCCAGCGAGATATCAAACCGCCGCAAAACATCCGATAAGAAAAGCAAACTTCCCGACGCGTCCTCCCAGAAAGGCAGCGCGCAAGGCTACATGTATGAGCTGAATACGAACGTTGTGTCTGTGGTTATGCCGTATACGATGGGCAGCACGAGGGTAGCGAAACGTATACTGACCGGCCTCTTTCTTCTTGTGCTAGCCTGTTCCCTATAAAGTGTCCGCGCTGATATCCAACGGTCCGACTAAGCCCCTTCTGACGGCTTGTCGGAATGAATCGGCGTGGACAATGCCACGCTAAGGGGCCGTCCTAGCAAGCGGAACTCGCCCGCCAGCCCCGAGCGCGTGTGCCGCCCCATGCCAAAGGGACACTGATGGCAATTCCATAGAATGTTTGTTCTCAGTAAAATCCGAAAGGCGGATTTTATTTTTGCCTTTGTTGGCGTTTGTTGGGCAGAAAAAAAAAGTTTGTTTTTGGGAAATTCGAAGTCAGAATATTTGTTATCGCCGCTTTGTAACTCATTAATGAAGTTGGTGGGGACGTCGAGCGCATTGGACACTACGTGATCGGTGACAAAGAAGGAGTGAGCTGTGTGGGCTAGTCTCATGTTTCTGATCTATAGCTGCCTCATGTATTTAATATTATTTTTTCCAAGAAATCGGCCAGTTGCTAGAACCGCCAATGTAGTGTCGAGTGTTACTTTCCTTTATCCCGTTGTCTTTGCGCTACACTTGTTTAGTAGTATCATGCCATAGTTCCCAATAAACCCTAATTTTCAAAGCCACAACCAAAATAAGGCTGGGAGAAGACGGTAAGGACCATTTATAGTAACGTTGGTGTGCCTTATGGAGGTGCGTGACACAAATTTGGTGCTGAAATCTGTGGCTAAATCTTTTCGTGTGTGGCAACGGATTGGAGACGTTCGCTTGGAACTCCTGTTTGCGATATTGGGCTTCCTACTTCAATATGTAAAAGCAGCCAGGGTTATGCGCAAAAGAGAAGTGCACATGCGTCCATAAAATAACCCAACAGCATAGATGTGTATATAGCTGGTTTCTACGCAGGTATGTATTTGTTTAATTCCGACCGAATATACTTGAACAGGTTGTATTTTCTCCCTTTTCATTTCTGTCTCAGTTTTCTAGTAGAGGTTTTATTGTTTGCTTCCTCCGTGAGGGCCTGTTTAGCTGTTTCACATTAGTTACCTCAGCAGTGGCTAATTATTCCCTTGCGGGTAACTCTGAGGACGCACATCTAGTGGGTACGTGCCCCGAGAATAGCGACCACACAGTGCAACGTGTCGGGTCGCGCTTTCGTTAGCCGCATCAGTCCATGCACGCCATTCGGTCAGCGTAAATCCACATGGAAATTCGATATCGTGCGGCTATTGTTACACTGCCAGGTAATTTGCTTTGGAACCGTTCGGTATGTGCTATAATTCCGCGTGTGTATCAGAGAGCGAGGTCATATCTGAGTTCATCGGTGCTTTTCCCGGTTCGATTTCGTAATGCTGAAGTGGTCAGAGCGGAGGGCTAGAAATCAACCTCGCAGATAAAATGTCGCGGCGAGCGCGTACCGCTTCTTTCCATTTCGAAACTATACCGTGCGCCACTGGCACGTCATACATCCTGACGCCTGTACCACCGTGTCGCCGACGAACTCAGCAGCCAGTTATAGGAAAAGAGAGGTCAGCTTCGCGCCTGGGCGAGCAGATGGTTGTTCTTATTACTCTCGGCCAAGGCATTTCGTGCCAACACATTTCTCTATCTGCCGCAGTGGCCTGGTGGACATATAGCATTCGGCTGCCGAGCTCAAGGACGCGGGACCGGATAACGGCAGCGGCGGCCGCATGGCGATGGAGACGACATTTCAGTGTACGTTCAACAGCCCCAGATCATTGAAATAGTCCGGAACCCTGTACTACAGCGCCTTTCATAGTCCATATGCTGCTTTTAGATTTTACATCCCAGGTACAACACATCTGACCTTTGAAACACGGATGAGTTCCCCACAGAAAGAGCAGTCCGGGTACAGTGCCAGTATTCCTCCAGACAGGCATGTAGCAAGAATTTTTTTTTTTTTTTTTTGGGGGGGGGGGTGGAGAGAGGCCCAAGGTAATTTCTTCTAAATGATGTGTGGAGGGGCGGGGGGGGGGAGGCTTGGGTACGTGCCTGTCTACAGTAACCTATAATATGCTCTAGATTGCAGTTAGAATCATTTGAACTTTACAGAAAGAACTTGTAGTTCCGGTAAATCGCAGCGTCGTTACATCTCTGCTTTTTTGCCCATACCATCACTTAAGATTCACGAGGGGAGAGTTCTGATACCGTAAACTTGTTGACGAGCTCAGGACCAACGTCTTTAGAGTACTACTACAGTTAGCGTAGCTGATGACAAACCATAGTCTGACCTCTACCCGTCATTGGCTGGCCGAGTTGAATCAGCTGATGAGTATCGGCGCCCCAGAAGGCGTCTCAACAACGATGGATGGATGGATGGATGGATGGATGGATGGATGGATGGATGGATGGATGGATGGATGGATGGATGGATGGATGGATGGATGGATGGATGGATGGATGGATGGATGGATGGATGGATGGATGGATGGATGGATGGATGGATGGATGGATGGATGGATGGATGGATGGATGGATGGACGGACGGACGGACGGACGGACGGACGGCCGGACGGACGGTCAGACGGGCGGACGGATGGATGGATGGATGGATGGATGGATGGATAAGGCTGAACCCTTTAAATCGGGCTGTGGCTCAAGCGACTTAGCCATGACTGGGGAAATTTTACTCTTGTCTTGATTTTAGCCACCATCAGATAACCTTCGCTTGGTTACTTTTACCCCGCTTAAAATCTACTTTCCCTTCACTGTCCTTCATATCCTAGCAAACAAGCGCCATCTATGGCTAGTTCTGATCACAGTCGCCATGCTGGTATTCATGGCGAGCTGCAGCAGCCCATGGATCTGATGGGTTAACTGCTCTTGACGTTCCATTATCGCGTACGTCATTTGGCGCGTTTATTGCGTCACGAGTGGCTGTATTACAAAAAAAAATGGTTTAGTCCAGCTATAAAAGGTTATGCGTGGCATACCTTCTATGGCAAGTGGCTGTGGCTAGAGCGTAAATCGTCGTGCCCTGTGATTTTGCCTTGCCTTCTTTGGTATTAGATATGTAGCCGTTCCAATGCGGTCGGAAGTTACGTTGTCTGCAGCAGTTCGAAAAGTGAAACTTTAGAAGATCCATAATCACACAATGCTAAAGCAATAGAGTACGAATGCACTCAGACAAAACAATTCTTTAAGGATCCCAACTTCCGAAAACAAATAAATAAAATTGTGACGAAAACAAACGTCAAATAACATTACTAATTTGGACAAAACTATTTAACACGCGCTGGACACGTCTGATATGTACGAAAAAAAACCATACACCTTCTACTTATAGACAAGCGACAAAGTAGGGTCACCCACGACCAAGAAGGAGAGAAAATATTCAACTGCTTTAGAAAGGCATGAAGCATGGGCGAAAGCTTAATGCTTTCTTTCTCCCAGCGTATTAATGCCCCAAATATGAATATGAAAACAAATATATACTGCTCTAAAGCAGGATACAACTGTGTGGCGGTCATTGCAGAAATTGCATCCAACCACAGATACGGCACCACTTTGACGGCATCTTGGCACATGCGGTACATGTCATCCCGACATTGTTTTTCGAGTTTCGAGCCAATAGTGCCCAGAGTAGCATCAATCTAATTGTTGTCAGAACTCACATAAGCTGTTTTGCGATGCGGATGAAAGGTTTGCGTGCGACGTCCAGCATCTAAACCCCGAATAAAAAACACGGCTGCTAGCTTGGCCCCCCGTTTTCAAACTTGCCTTTTCACGTAGTCTTTAGATCAGAACTGAACGTCTCGTCAGCTGATGCTGGACAAGCAGACCCACCTTATCGAATGGCAGACGTTAAATACTCGAGTGGATCTCAGCAGAGGCAGAAGGATGACATGGTCCTCAAAGAAATGAGATAGGCCTTCGAGCGAAAAGCAAAAAAAGACATCTACACAGAATTGATGCATTTCTTTATAGTCAAGGTAAGCATGCTGCGAACCGAAATAAAATCTCAAAGACCTACGGCATTACGTACGCCAGCAGTGAAAGCATTACGAACACGCTACTTTGCCATTATAAGCACAATCATTCCTGTCACATTCGACATCCAAGGGGAATTGCAGCCTTTTCTGGTTATTTTGTCAGGGGAACAAATTTGTGCATTTTTTTGTTTACTTTCCGAACAGCAAGGTATAGATGCTCTCGCTCCTTGCGACAGGTACGTACCTGGCATGTATTACATGCTTGTAAGATTAGATAGCTTTGTTCTTTACGCACGCCCATCTGATGCACATAGATCCGCGATTGACGCAGAAAACAAAGATAATTTATTTGGCTTTAGCAAGAGTACATGACACTTTCGTAAGTGAGGCACGGTGTATGCGACATTTCGGAACTTCTATTGAAGACTGTGGACATGGGCCCCGATGAGCTTAGTTTATTTTTTTCTTTACATTGTGGCGCAACTTGAATATAGTAATACTATATGTAGATTCTTCGGGAGGAGATACCGTTGTCGAATACTCGTAAGTGGTATATATAGACACCTCCGCAGAAAAAAAAAGAGTGCTTGGAATCACCCTTAACTGCTCTGTTTTACAAGATTTAGTACGTATAGGCATGTGCGAACAATACTTTTTCGAAACTGAATCGAATACGAATAGGCTAGTTTCGGTACTCAATCGAATACGAATAGTGTAGTTCGAAATAAAATCTAATACGAATCGAGTAGTGAAAGAACAGTATCAAATACGGGTCGAATTATTGAACGATTACTCGCTACGTTTGCGAATATTCGTAAATGACGAACAATAATGCGAAACAGCAATTAGCTAGCGGCGGCGCTCTAACTCACGGAATAAGAGCTGAAGCTGAGGAAAGGCGAACAACTATCTCGACTAAGGGGCACGAAGATGCTGTGGGGGACAAAATTTTACAGGATGCGCGACAAGAGATTTTAGCTAATAGCTGACATGTCTGTTGGCGATCACCTGCTGTCACTAGCACGCATCACATCACACGAGTCCGAATTCCACCTCGACAAATGTGGTCTCCAGTCCGCGGCTAATCACAGAGCTATCAGCTTCGGCTCCCGATGACGCGTCCTGGAGGCTGTCGTCCCCGACAGTACAAAACTGTCGCGCGGCGCAAAAATTACATTTTGCTACTGATGATGGCAGCGCTGAAACTGGCGCCACATCTCCGGTGACGAGAGGGTCGAAAGTTATGAGCCACGGCCTCCGGTATCGGGAACGAAGGCAGAGTTTGCTGAACCTGTCGCTCAGTCTTGGAGACCACATGTACGAGCATCGTGAACTCCGCCACGCAAATGCACCGCGTCACGGCACTGAACGCGCAGACCAATCGCGCCAGCATATGCTGTGCGGTGCAGAGTGGACCTTGTTTCTGAAACATCCGTGCAACAACTACTCCAACAATTGAAATCGTTTTCGATTCGTCCAGAATAATTCTCAACTTTCAGTATTCCAATAATTCAGTGAATCGAAGAGAAAGATATTCGATTCACTATCATAAAATTTCGAACAATCGCAAACCCCCCGCCATTTAGTCCACACAGTGCAGCATGTGCCCCGAGGCGGCCGCTCGCCCGCTGCGCACGGGAGCCGGCGAGGAAAGCTTCAGGCGGCTCCCCGCCTATTCATATCCTTTAGCGCAGCAAAGGGCGAGGTTTCAAGGCACAACGCGAAGCAATAAGCCATCTGACACGCGAATAAAGCGTAGTGGTAGTTATAAGTATACTCCAAACGGCTCCTCCGGACGCCGATGGCGAATCAGATGTATATAAGATGTATCGCCGGACGCAGCGCACCAGTACTTTGCCGCTGACCACAGCACAAGTGACGAAGGCTGGCGTTCAAAACCGGGTATACGGATAGTCAGTGCACGCTCATTTGCGGACCCTTCAGCTTGGTCCTTCTCCCGTCTCGTGAAGTAGCGCAATGCGCAGTGCATGTACAGCGATGGATACGCGGTCATCATAAGGCCCCTAAACGGGCGAACCAGGAAGGATTAGGCCACACGACTGCGAGAGCATGATTTCGTGTCGCGGAACGAAAGGTGCGTTACCGTTTCACACTCACGTATTCAGCTGAAACAATTCATGCGCCGCGTCCAGTTTCCTCCATACGAACTGGAGTTAACGTCCCACGTTCGCTGTTTTTCGTCTCATTATATGCGCTTTTTTGTCGCGAGGAATTAAAGCGCCTTTGATGAGCTGCATATTTGCTTTTCGTGAGCTATCAAAGGGACCTGTGACGTCGTCCGTGACGCTGTCATAAAAACTCTGTTCGCAGGGTTCTATGCGGTGTTTTTTGTGACCATAGCCTCTCAAGTATAACATAGCCATCAGCTTGGCTCGGCTTGACCATGGGATACCTATATCGGCATTGACTTCGCGGAGCCACTGCGCGAAAAAGACACAGACGCTTGCCGTTTTCGAGCGGTGTGTCTGTGAAAACGATGAGCGACAAACTTGTCCATCAGCGTGATATCTTTAGCACCATTGCACTTAGGTTAATCGAACCCAGTGCAGCCAAAATGACCAAACGCCGCGATGCTCCCTGCTACGATGTCACGCGCAGTTATGGTGCCGGTATGATATGTCGGCAGGGTTTTTACAAATTTCGGCGTTCACGTTAGGCACGCTAGCTTCGGAAAGCGGCGAACGGGGTAAAGAAAGTAAACTTTGCAGCTTACAGCGATGCCTCAAGGTTACTTCAGTGTCCCACTAACTTCACTCTGAAGCGCTGCTGTGAAGTGCTGCCGTGATGCATCAGTAGTGGTCGGTAACACTGGGATTCTTCCTTTTGATAACGTTGCTTTCCTTCCAGCACTGCTACGTGTGATCTCTCAATAGAAAAGCGGCGCTATGTGTAAAGCCAGAGCCCTCTAAATTATCTTGGTTCGACCATGCATTTCTCAAAAAAGCCGCAGTATTGCAAGGTGCAATTTTTCCTCGTGCTCCGGCGCCTTGAGGAGAAGCCTGAATAAGGCATTTCTTGAGGTGGCCGCACTGGGAGCGTATAGTGCGCGCAGCTTCTATAAGCTCTGATGCCTTCAAGTGATAAGATGACAAGAACGCGAATTTGGCCGGGAAGTGCGCCTTGAGGAAATAAAACGACGGCCTTGCAGACTTTGCACTATTTCATTTTTTAAAATTTCCATTTCGTTTTCTCTTTATCGGTTCCAATTTCCTGCTTAATTTTGCTGCAGCAGGGAAGAGACATATTGGAAAATATATAGAGGGTGTCCCTCCAGCCGTACATTTATTCACTCCCTTTCTATCATCCACGACGTACCCTTATCCTTAACGATACATCACCGCCACTATCAACCCGACAGGAGCGATTGTACGATGTTTGAGCCAGATGACGTGGGAGCTGGTAGGAGATTGCGAATAAGCGTCGGATTTTTATCCGGCGACGCCTAGGCAGTGTGAGGCCTACCGTAGTAGTATATGGCTCTGGACTAATTTCTACCCCATTGGGTCTTTCAAAAACACGCACGTCAGTCTTAGCAATCTAGAATTCATGCATCGATGAGAATGCTGTAGTATCGGCCAGCATTGAATCCGCGACCTCGTTCGCAATAGTGCAGTCCGACACCCACGGCGCCACAGCGGCACGTGGACGAGTATATTTCATAGCCTTCGCAAGAAGCGTGCCTTTCACAGCTATTCATGCTAGACCTCTCGCTTCTCGCAAAAGCCGTCTCGGGACCCTATAGTACAGTTGCTGCAAATTTACTAATCTTTTTTATTTTACGGGATCTGCACGTAATGTACGCACGGAACGCGTACGCATTCTACGTATGCATACTGTGTTCAAACCGTGCGTCTTCTAAGCCAACGCTCGCATCACGTGTCTTTCTCTTTGCAGACGTATATATCCGGGTTTCGCTGTTTCGTTGCGTTCGTACTCTCGCCATGGGAAGCTGCGGTTCGGGTGACTAAGAGCCAGCTGTACTCAAAGTGTGCGCCACGGCGTTTCGCTCCCACATCTTAACTCCCTTTCGTATGAGAGACGCTGGGCGCTTTGCGAGAGATGACCGTTGTTCGTCGGTCGCAGCAGCGCTCCTGTGTACAGTCGGCAGCAAAAGTTTATAGGATGCGTGCGATCGGGAGAAACCCAACTGTAGCGCCAAGTCGCGGTCCACCCGCCTGGTGTTGGTGCCTGCGGGTTGCGGATGGAGCATGCGTGCCCTTCATACTTGCTGGCATTTCCGGGGATTTCCGGGGGGGGGGGGGAACTCAGCTCTCTCCCCCCACCCCAACCCTACCAGAGAGGAATGGGAGGCGGCCCTGCTTGGCTGTTCGGACCTTCAGTCCCAAAAGGCTTTGGTCAAGAGGGCTAAGCTGGCGGCTTCGGCCAATGGGGTCCCGGAATAAGGACTCCACCAATTGCGGGGCTCTTTGAAGAGCCTCACCTCTTTCATTAAATAAAGGCTTTTCACCACCACCACCACCGGGGATTGGTTTGCGAGACGGTGCCTGAATGATTTTTTGTTCCCGCTCACTGTCGTCTCGTAAGCCTCTGTGGCCAAAAGTACACGTCGCAGCAACACGAAAGGGACATGTGGCACTTCAAGAGCAAGGAGTTAATGATTACTCATCAATCATACCTGAGAGGCGTATGTTTTCTTAAAGCTAACTTTCCCCTGGACACATGACAACCTTACTGCCCTTTGAAGTCTAGTGCACAAGTAAAAAATATACTCGGCTGTTGATTGTGAACAAGTTCTTCCCCTTTATATTGCTGTAACCTGTACTTTCAGGCGGCGGGGTTAAAAGTGCATGCGTCCGTTCCTTTGCTTTGTCCGTTATGTTATTAGTCGAGCGTGTAGTGCGACACTGATGAATACACACTCTTCACGACACTTTACGCGGAAAAATTGTTTTTTCCGGTTTGTCATCATCGGCGTACTTAAAAACGCCATTTGGTTCCTAATCGGCGTTAGTGTTTGACCCCGGCCCGTGAATGCCCATTGCAGGCTTCCTCGAAACGCTTAATTTCATGTTGTTTTCAAAGATAACCTTCTGCGCCGGCATCTACAATACCCCCACGCTTTCCTTGTTTTCGAGCAGCTGTATGCGGGCCGCTGGTGATCGTAACGCTGACACTTGAGGCTTGATCGATGGGGACCACACTTATCTGCAACGAAGTCAGCATTTCCCGGTGACTCTGTCGAGGCGCCTACGCAGTCTGAAAGCTTGCCGACGTTCTTAACTCGTCAGGAAAAGTGAAAATGAAATTCGGGTGCGAATACTAATGATTGTAAGCTGTTTCGAATTTCTCTGCGATTCTTTTTACTGAGATACGATTACAGAGCGTACTGTTTGTTTGTTATTTTTTTATTTTCTTTCGTCAAATGGTTAATTATCAGTTACCGCTCGCACTAAACAAGCTAATTGAAGCTAACGTTAGCTTTCCCGATATTACTCTCTCCTCTCTGCGAAATATTCTACTTCATCTCAGTTACCACTAATACATCAACCATTTTGTATTATGGACCTTCTACTCTTATTTGTTGTTTAATGCTTAACCGCCTATTTTATTTCGTTCCTTATAATTCCTTGTGTTTGTGTTTGAATGCGCACACTATGGTGTTTATTTTCTTGACTGTATACTATTGTATATTGAAGCTGACTGTTATGCTAAAAAAAATTGTTTCTCGTCCCTGTCACTGCCACCTGAACAGGAGGTTAGAACTCTGTCAAGCAGAATGCCGCTTTTTTCTCCCCTTCTCCATCAAATTGTATTTGATGTGAAGGAAATAAACTTATTATTATTATAAGAGATTGTTCGTGGATGTTCAAAAAGTTGTCTTTCAATTGAATGGTCCGGGACACGGCACATGTAGCTGACTTTGGCTCTGCATTCTTGAAGTGTACTGAGAGCATTGTCTGCAGCGTTGCTTACAATGACCGCGGAGGGAAGGCGCATTCATGCATTTAAACGCTATGCCGGTTTTCTCTTGGATGAATAACACGGAATCTTCAGAACAGATGAAAAGGGCAGGCCACTGGTATCCGAAATTAAAATTAGGGGAAAAAATAAAGTCAAGAAACTGTTTATGTTTTCGGTCGCGTAGAAGGTTGAGAAACACTTAGCAATGACGTCAAGGTAAAAAAAATGTGTAAACAAAAAGCTAAAGGCAGACTGACGCATGCGCTGCACAAAAAGAGACCTCATCCCACGCTCACATGCGCGTTTATCTGTTCCGAACGGCGTGGGCTGCTGGGTGGCATACGATGAATTATTCGAAGTACTCGAGCTAGAAAAAGATCAGACCAGATTGAACTATACGGCATGGTTAGGAACTAGTGCTGTCATAGATATACGCCACCATTTGAAGTCATTTTGTTGCTCGGCGCGACTGGCAAAGCCCAATGCTGGAAGCTTACCGTTCAATTCATCCGCCTGCGAACAAATGCGTGTCTTTCAGCAGGAGGCAATAGAAAGAAAGGATTGTCCCTGAGTTCCACATACAAATACCTGGAGGAATATGTACTGTCTGGCTGTAACAGCACCAATTTTAGCGGCAGCGAATAGCACAGTAACTATAAAAAGATCGTACGATATTTTGCTGCTACTAGCTGCGGCTTACATGGGCGCACAAAGCGAACGTACAGCGCACAGTATACGTCCCCAAAACATGACAGCAACAATGAAAAATTAGCCATTGTGAATTCCCCCCACCCACAACCGAGGGTGTGTAGGCTGATACACTGCTGAGGCTCGGCTATGGAAATTTTCCCAATATATTGAACGTGGGAATGACAGCTGTGACAGCTACAAGAGGATGTTTAGTGCGGCAACAGACTTTTCGTCGGTTTCAGTTGGGACCCTGGGTTCTATACAGAGAGTATGGTCAAAGTTGAATCATTCTTGTCTTCGTCAGGAGCTCTCAAAAAGGTAGGAATCAATGCGAGAACTTGCGGGGTGGAGGTGTAAAAGAGAGCAGGAGGCTTCACGTCCACTCCAAGAGTCGTTAAAACACTTTTAGGCACTTAATAGCAGTCCTAACAGTAGGACCAACACACGTAAGAACACATTGGAAGAGGAGATGCTACTTTTCCTTTCTGCCTCGGAAGGAATTTTCTCCATATGGGACATTTCCCAGCGCACAGCCGAAAGCTAGAAACGCGGCAGAAAAAGGCTGAATCATGTTTTGGAGCCTAAATTATCGTATCCTAAGCGTTTGGGCAAAATAGAAGGCACAGCGTGCATTTGGGGTCTTCAGGAGAATATGAACAGCGTCTCCGCTACGAAAGGAATGTTACTTTGCGTGTTTACAGGTGTGTTTAATCACAGTGTCTTTCGGAATGAGAGTGGTTAATGGCCGGTGGTATCGTTTGCTAGGCTTATACCCCAAATAACCAAGTGGTTGAAAAGCTCATAGCTTGACAGGAACAAATTGCACAGCATGTCACGAAGCACGCACACAACAAAGCTTACAGCATCTTTTAAAAATAATTTGTAGACCAACGCTAATATGCACTAACGAACAGTCGGTCACTTAACGTATTCTATGAAATGCATGGTAAAGTGAGTGCCGCAGGGTATAGACCATAGACTAGAATTTTATCACCCGTACAATCTCTACAGTCCGCCGCGACGGCTCAGTGGTTATGGCGCTCGGCTAATGTGGCCCGAAAGACGCGGGTTCGATCCCGGCCGGGGTGGTCGAATTTCGATGGAGGCGAAATTCTAGAGGCCCGTGTGCTGTGCGATGGCAGTGCACGTTAAAGAACCCCAGGTGGTGGAAATTTCCGGAGCCCTTCACTACGGCGTCTCTCATAGCTTGAGTCTATTTGGGACGTTAAACCCCCATAAACCACAAACCACAATCTGCACAGAAAAAGAAAGTAAAGAAGCGCTTAGCTTATCCTTTACATTTCTTTTTTTTTTGCAAGGAAATCCCGGAGGAATCGTTCCAATTGAGCAGTATAGCGCTTAGTCTCGCATACAGCACGTCAGCAATATATTGTCTTTTGTGTGCTGTGTGAAAAATGGGCTCAAGAAGACATTTAAAAGGAAGATAAAAAGAACAAGGTTATGCAGTCGTGGCCTAGTGATCTGGGCGTCCGCTTCGGCTGCCGGAGGTGGTTGGTTCGAAACCCACCGCCGGACACCCACCGGCAAAAATGGGTACAAGCCACCCCGGCCTAGCGCCCGGCTTTCTTTAGGGGTGTGTGCTTGGAGGAGGCTCCGCAAACCCCGCTGCGCCCCTTCGGGGGCAAACTCAGCCTGCAAATGTGGTTCATGTTCCATTCCCCAGTGAAGAGTTCGACTCAAGGCTCGTACGCTCTAACCAGCGTCAAGTTCAACACTATGGTCCTTCGTCAGAAGCGATTCAGAGTATCACTGCGGTCATGGGCTAGTCCGGCTGTTCGGCTGTCCGACTTCGTGAGAAAAAAAAAACGCAGGAACAGAAATCCTGAAACCATCGAGATTTGCGACATCGTTTATCGCAGGCATACATTTTATTGGTGACGTCACAATCCGGACGGTAAAACCGTTCGCGCTACGCCTTTTGTACAAACCCGTACAAAAGTGATCAGCTGAACAGTTCTACAGGAAAATTCTGGAAACAGAGGCTGCCGCGAGAGCAGACGATGCCACTACCGACACGAAGACCTGCTTACAAAGGTCGCTCTTTTGTCAGCGAAGCTCAGGCAGTCAGCCTGCATGCTCACTGAGTAAGGAACCCACTTGGTTGTCCGAACGGCACATCGTGGTGACGTTGTGAACAGCTCCGAAGTTTGCCTCGAGTTTCAGCAGCGCCGGGCTTTCAGGGGAGTCCGGCAAGCCGTAATGAAACGTCATTCAAGTTCGTACAATACACAAAAGGCTCTGCGTGTACGGCAGCTGCCCCCAGGGCACACGTCATTCGACGATGTCGCACTCACTGGCTTGCCGCGGCTGCGGTCCCGAGTCCCGAGCGGCCACTCGTGGTCGCCCTGTATGGGGTACTAGCGCTGAAGTTTGCGGTGCCGATTGCAGCGCCATAACACACTGCCTAGCGAGAAGAGCAAGCAATTTTGGGTAGTACTATTAGTACTTTTCCGCGCCACCTTCAGGCGCTTATTGGCGTGAGCCTCCGCGCTCGGTCGAAGGCGCACGTGCCGTGCGTCAGCTATCTGGGCTACGCCGAGATAAGCTAGACAATGAATGCTGTCAGCCAAACGCTGGTATCCAATCGCTCAGAATGTGTTCTCGCGTTTGCAGCGGCCCAAGCGGCTGACAAAAGCAATTTTGAGTCACCGAATGGAACAACTGCAGTGCCACCTTGGCAGCGCAGGTTCCCCATACGCAGGAGCGGACCACGTGCGATGCTCCCGTTTCCAGAGGCCGCGAAAGATGTGCACCCGAAGAAACGGCGCCGGGCCACTGGCCTCATTCTTGCGTGCTTGCGTCACCACTGCCTCTGGCGTGCACTGGCGTTCGATGCGTTCGGTTAGCTGATTGGTTTGCTTGGTCACCCTACTGGCACCACTATCGACGCCTGCGGGGTATTTCACTTCCAGCTGAACGATTGGAGAAATAATATCGGTGCGATCCCATTGAAATAGCTTTGGTTGCAGCCGGATACTACTCAAGAAAGGAGCGGTAAATGCCCCTCATAGAGAAGGCCGTCCAGCCAATGGCGTGGGGCTCAAAAACTGATGCCCTACACGAAACGTAGCGAAGAAATTAGCTTAGCCTTGAATTTTATCTTCGTTCCTGTGGCGCGTGCATTACAGGCACGCATTAAGGCGCAAAACGACGAACACTGCGCGTAGGGTTAACTTTCAGCGAAGTTAATTTATCACATCACGACACCGAGAAAACCATATGCAGCACAAGCTAAGCTGCGAGCGACCTGATAACAAAATGTATACGTGCCCACGTGTATCCACTTTCTTGGCGATCAGTCGCTGCCGCTGCAGTTTTTAAAGGGAACAATAAGTGACATTTAAGGACCCAGCTACGTTTAGCGCAAAGAAAAACTTATCGTCATAAGCATGTGAGGAAGCAGTGCTTTACAAAAGGTCATAAATATTTTCCACCTGATTATTCTTTTACAAGCGTATAATCCGCTCTGGAAACGTTGATAAACAAGACCAATGGCGATTAGACGATGCAAAAAGAAAATAAGAACAAAAACGAAGATCTTAGCCGCATTAACTCATATAAGCCTAGCGTCCTACATGTAGGACAGCGCATTTTTTGGCAGTAACTCACAGTTTTTGTGTAAAAGCTTGCACCCGCAAGGGTATAAGTTCGAGAGGGTGTAAACTTTTCCTGTGCAAGTGTTGTGTTCTGCGCCTACAATTTCGTGCGTTGTGGCTACACCGTGATTTTTTTGTGCAAAAAAAAACGCAATTTTTCTACATTGTCGTAAGAAAACCGCCCAGCGTGATGAGAAATGTGGTATTAAAGTCGATCCCAAATTTTTGAAGCTTTGCCACAAATGACAGGTAGCGAAGTTCCCTAGTATCCTACATTGTAGGGCGGCTCAATAATCTGTCTTGAGAAAACTGTTTCTGCCAATAAAAGGATGATTCTGAACTCTGAGCTGAAATAAACATTTTATATCGAAAAATGTTTTGATTTTTGCCAATTTCTGAAGGTTCGGCATATATGAGTGAACCTAATTTTTCTTTGAATGAATCAGTGCTAATGCGATGTAATTAAAAAAAATTCGTTAAAACAACGGGCCCGCCGCATTACTTTAAACTGAAACATATATGCGAAACGACTTTTTGTCAACACTTTCACAAACTTTAATGTATGCACGAATGATTTTTTTTTAACAGAAGGCACGATGTCCTTAACAGCGGATAGATGCAGGCGGGGCCCTCCACTAAGGTGTCCCTCATGTGAAACCAATGTGTCGCTTCGGGGCGTTAAACTGCTCATATTACATGCTACACCATCGGCGGCTGTAGCGTCTTTTGCGTGAGTACAAAGTCGTGGTTTTCGTACCCGGTCGCGTCGACGCGCGATTCGAAGAAAGCGACGTGTAAAAACTGTCCATATTGAGATTTTGGCTCGCGTCAAAGAGCGTCGACCACGTGGTCGCAATTATTCCGCTGTCTTTCTCGAAGCGGTTCTCGTTGAACGCGCAATAGCTTTACGGGTCGTGTAAAACCAGTGAATTTCAACGTTTACACCACCTACTTCAGTAAAAGGTCGCAGGACAGAACGTTTCCCCGCGAAGTCAAGCAATAAAATACACCTGTATGTACCGATGTATACTATTCTGCTTTCGCGCACAGTTACTTTTGGAGGGAGGGAATCGAAGGCTTAGTGCGGCTTAAGTTTAGCCCCTCGCATCGGTCGCGGAATGTCGCTTAATTTACCCATGTTCCTCAAGGATCACAACAGCGACTTTTTATTTTTCTCTCCTTTCGCCTGTCTGCCTGAAGGAAAAACGCAATGTGCGTACATGTGGTTAGAGGTACAACCCTCTGCCACAAGAGCAGTACTACTTCTTTGTGAGAGGCACAGTTTTCTGCCATAAAGTGATTTGCGTCCCGTTCGCTGCAAGTTCGCCTCTCATCTGTTGTAGCACTCAGCGTTATCCCAGTCGACACTCTTGAGAGCTCGTCTCGTCGTAGGGCTCCGTAACAATGCCAGCTGCTAGCAGATCGCATGAGTAATGGTGGTACAGCGGCAGTCGAGCTTAGTCTTCTCTCTCTCTCTCTCTCTCTCTCTTTACTGCAATAATTTATGGAGGTCTCTTTCGAATTTTTTCCTCATGGATACAACTGTCACGACCATTTCTTTCTTCACAGCGAGGGCTAAAAGCATCGGAGGTATTTTTCTCGTTATTAAACGAAAACGGTACTCTACAGTTGGCAGCAAAAGTTTGCGGGATTGGGGTGTGCCGAAGACATTGTATTTCGACGCAGACAGATAAGTCAGTCGTCAGAATCACTTGCAGGAATGAGGGGATGCGTATGTTTCATCCGCTGGCACAGTCACCTGGGCCACAGAGCCGCAAGGCAGTGCTCGCCCTCCGAAAACTTCTGCCGGCAGCTGTAACACATTATAACTAGGGGGTTTTCAACCGGAAAAAGAAAACTAATAAAAGTACCGCGAATTCAGTTTCTGAAATTCGGCCTCGACTGAAAAGATGAGCTTCTTTGACATGCACGCCACAGCTAGCTGACAAATCGAGTAGGAGTTATACTCCGTCAAAGGAGAAAATTAACAAAGTGCGGAAGCCAGGACAGTGGTGATTGGATTAGGTAGCATTGGCTAAAGCAGCGCAGTTGTACGTCTTGAGGAACTGCTCAGCTGCACGCCTCTCCGTACTGCGTGAATACATCTTGTCGCCAGATGTCGTCTGCTGTAGCGTGGCACTCCTCCCTGCCATCACCCACTCAGGCAGTTACTTGGTTAAGCAGGTTTCTCCACTGCATGTAAGGACACTCGAACCCATGCCTAAGTGTCGCGAAAGAGAGTCATGCTCTTGTTACTGCGATGGTTGAGCGGCACTTTTATCACTGTCATAAAACGCAGCCCAAGCGATGCCCCGCCCTTCTCGATCAACCTTGCGTAACAACCCCGGAATAACATGGCAATCCACACTTTAGAAATCAACTTACATTTGCGTTTTGATCCAAAAGGTTCATATTTTATCTCCCGTTACTTTATTCATTGGCGATAGTATTTCCTACTGTAAGCACAGCTATAGGTGCTTTGGCAGTAATTAACGACCATTTCTCTTTTAATTACTGGTTCATCGAATGCTCAGGATCACAAAAAAAAATCGAGGATAAAATCTATGCAACTTCTGACCACACAGGTATTCCATAATGTGTCGCCGAAAAAAAAATACGGCCATTCGTACATGCGGAATAATACCCGCTGAACCGAACAAAAAGAACTAAAAGTGCGTTTTGAAATAAACGCAAAAAAAACCCCGAAAAGTTCAACCCTTAGTTATAGCTGAGTGCTGGGCTTGTGGTAACGGGAGTGGTTTAAGAGTCAAGGACCCTGTTCACTTGATGTCTGTCTTGAAAGTCTGATCCTCAACGAAACGTACGAAATTGAAGAGTTAATCTTGAGGACTGAGCGTTCTCTTCAGGAGTTTTCCACGCCCTGCGCGCTCGTGTGCCGTGAACGATGCATCTGGAAGCCCCTCACTTCAGCGGCACTCGGCGTCGTAGGCATTCTTTCGGTAGCTGCTTCCGTGGCAATAACAGATATCCCGAGGGGATCACGACCCGAAGCACTGCTGATTCGACGGGGTTCCGAGTTTTCGACGGAGTATGTATTTAGCAGTGATTGGTTTGTTACGGGTTAATTTAGCATTCCTCATGTCGCGAGTAAGATGGTTTTTTATGCCGTACAGCGAACACAGTAAATTATAGTTCACGAAATAGAGACCGGGGTATAGCATGTCCCTCGTCATCTTTATGCAGACAGACTTTGTCACAGGTAGTAACACTATTGTTCCCCACCAAGTTCAAGAGTAATGTGCTTATTGAAAGCAGGAATTGCTTCTGCAATTCTTCGGGCGTTTGCTTGACAGGTCTTGGCATTTTGGCATTGCTATATTCGTCAATTGAAACACTTTGTACGGAATTTTACACAACCCTGTAAAAGGTGAACTGCTGGTGTTTCACGCTGGGAAACAAATTAGCTTACTTGAGGACTGACTATGCTATTTAGATGGAAAAAATATCTCTTTGCGATGGAAAGAAAAAAATGGCATCTGAAAGAGTTAGCTGGCGTTAGGTAAGTTTGGTTTTATGGGGTTTAACGTCCCAAAGCGACTAGGGCTATGAACGCCGCCGTAGTGGAGAGCACCGGATAATTTCGACTATCTGGGGATCTTAAACATGCACTGACATCCCACAGTACAAGAGCCTCAAGCATTAAGCATCCATCGAAATGCGACCGCCGTGGCCGGGGTAGAACCCGCGTCTTTCGGGTCAGCAGTCAATCACCTTAACCACGGGTACACCGCGGTGGTGGAAGTAGTTTAGCTCGCAGTGCTCGTAACTGCTCGTCGCATACTTCCTTGGACGCAAGCGCCGTATGTATGCGTTATTCCTACTAAAAAAATCGAGGAGGCATGTGGAAGCTCACACTAAAATGTTTATAAAAACGGCCCGCATTCACAAACCGCCTGTAAATGAGCCCCAAGGATTGCCGTGCCATTGATTACCTGGCTGCGTCGCTGTATTTCATATTCGCGCGTCTTCACCCTTCGAGAGCTGTTGCAGCGAATTGCCCATTGCACTTACTCCCTCACATTTTTTTCCTGGTCTTTCTTTTTACGTTTAACATAAGTTCCGAAAAATAAAATCAAGCGTTCCATGCAGCCTTCGCCACCGTATGCGGCGGAGAAAAATACGGAGAAAAAAAAAAGAGAGAGGAAAATGAACGATAACACCGAACCCGCCAGCCCTGCACTAGGTGACGTCACAGCGGGTCGCTATCTGTTTCGTACGACCAGAGGCGGTGTTGCAGCTAGTGGGCGGTGCTCGTCGGGCCAGTGCAAGTTTGAGCGAGAGTTCATGTATACCCCACGACGTCATGGGAAAAGTTACTGCGCCTGCTCCTGGCGCCTCTAGCCTTCTGGTCATCTGATTCGTTCCAAGGCCCCATTTCGTCGTACCCGCTCTATGGGTGCCGTGTGTGTGCGCGAATGCGCGTTGGAAAATAGTACTATCCTCGACTGAAGAGCTCTCAGTTTCACCTTACGTTCGTACCCGCCCCGTGCACAGTCTACATCAGGGTGCATTTAAGTGCAGTACTGCGCCGTATTTCCCCCTTTTCTGTTTTATTTGCTGCACATTCAAAATTAGGCTACACGAATAACGAATTATGGTCGTAATGATCTTAACGCCGGGCCAGCTGGTAACAAAGCATTTAGTAATGGGAAAGCAATGCACGACGAATTTACGCGCTTCGTTGCGTTTTTCTAACTTGTGCGTCTTGTTCAGGAGGCGCGGCACGATGGTATGCGAGATGTTAACTCGCTGGTTTGGATTTAACATGTCTTGTTGCGTTCCCGAAATGATTATCTATTGCCCTAATGTTCCAGTGCGCAAGTTCTTGAAATAAATTGCTTGAAAATAATGGGAGCGATGAATTCCATGCACAGTGCAATTGAGGTAATCATTCTCAAAGGCTAGAACTGACTCAGTCGAACCCAGGGGAGAAGTTCCCCGACATCCTGGTGTCATAGAGGCGGAATCAGCACTGCGCAACTATTTCACGTGGCGTTAAAATTTATTATTTTATTGTTTTATTTTGTTTACTTTGCTTTTTTACATATACATTTGTCAATTAAATATCTGGTAAGCATATTTTATAGTTCCTTCCTGTCAGAGTTCTTATCAAGTACATGATAGGCACCGGAAAAAGGGAAGAAACTAAGAGAAGCAGAGGACAGTATTTAATATCTCACCGCGATTCCGGGACAAAGGCATGCGGGTTAGGCTGAACACAGAGCTTCTTCATTCATTCATTTTACGCTCAGGGCTTTGTATTACAGAGGTGGGAAGGCACGTGATTATCAAAGAAAGAACACTAGAAAACCGCGAAATTCGGATGAAAGCGCCATACACTGGAACCTTTTTGAAGAGAGCTGCTTGAAATGTTTGCGGCGTTTAAACAGGGCGCACTAGGTATACGTACGCATGTGCACCTCTCATCGACGGGAAAAATTTATTTGCCAGAAGTAAAGCATACCGGCGAGTGTTTACATTTAGATTAATGTCTTTCTTTGCTTCAATTACCTGTGCGGTCTGGAAAAACTATGAGGTTTTTCTAATTCATTTCATTTCTCATTCTTTTATTTTTCGGCAATATGCACACGACAATACCAGCACGTATTAAACGAGGGAAGACACATAGAAACAGACTGTTCAGTGTTCAAGAAATGTTCTATCCTCAACAGATGCTTGTCTATTCGTAGCCAACCTTTGTTAAACGAGCTTTTCGTTGTAACAGCCGAAAGTGAGCAAGCATTCCCACTTTGATTCGTTAGATTTGCACAAAAAAAAAGAAAAAATTACAGTAAAAACGAAACGATATCATCGACGTATTTCAAAGGAAACCAACGACACAGAGGAACA